>NW_025764338.1:0-539375 GCF_021015755.1 Lentinula edodes
CATTCCTATCCGCATTCCGATTTTCCTTCAGCCGCAGAAGCTCGAGCATCCCTTCCTGATTCCTTGATAATCGACTCTTCAAAGGTATCCATCAACTCCTTAATTGACTCTGACGACTTTCCTTGTGACTGGGGCACATTTGCAGACTGCTATTTACAAGTTGCTGTGGTGCCGGAAGGTACTCAAGTAGCAGTCTTCGATGTCGATGCTGCTTTCCATAACGTTCCCCTACACCGTAGTACAAGGTGATTCGTAGCCCTGTTCCTCGACAACCTCATCTTCCTCGATCTCTGTCTAAACTTCGGCAAGTGCTCTGCACCAGGCATTTGGGGTCGCATTGCCGACGTCATGGTCAAAATCTTGCTTGAGCGTGGCATAGAAGCTTTACTGAAGTGGGTAGATGACTTTATTTTCTTTTGATTTCCAAAATCAAAAAACGCGGACGGTTCCTACACCTACTCTTACGACGAGTCCCTGGTTTGGGCCATCGCTGATGAATTGGGCTGGCCATGGGCCCCAAAGAAGTTCGTTCCCTTCTCATTCTCTTTCCTATACATTGGGTTCCTGTGGGATCTACCAAACAAGACGGTACAGCTACCACTCGACAAAAAGGTGAAGTACGCTGCCCGAGTTCTCCCTCGCACTGAGCCTGATGCCCTCATGACCCTTGACAAAGCAGAGGAGCTAATCGGTACACTTAACCATGTCTGTCTGGTTCTTCCCACTGGACGAACACGTCTCGTCTCTCTATACAAGTTTCGTGCTAGTTTCAAGAACACCCGTTCTCCACCCGCAGCTCACCGTATTGGTCTTCTCCTGAAGGAGGATTTGACCTGGTGGCTGACCACTCTTCAATCAGACTTTGTGGGCATGACCATCTTCACCCTTCCTGACTACCTCGACATCTCTCTTTTTGTTGATGCTTCCACTTCGTGGGGAATAGGCCTTGTTTTAAACAATAGGTGGCTAGCTTGGGAATTCAAACCAGGCTGGGGCTCACCCGAACGAAAGATCGGTTGGGCCGAGATGGTAGCTGTCGAGCTGGCTGTTCGCAATTTAGTTTCTACAGGTATCAACAACGCCCGGATAATAGTTCGTTCCGATAATGAGGGAGTAGTGGGGGCACTGAGAAAGGGTTGTTCCCGAGGATCAGAACAGAATTTCGTCTTGCGGAAGATCATCGAACTGATGCAGGCTCACAGCATCTGGGTCGAGTGCAATTGGGTGTCCACACATGACAACCCAGCTGACGGACCTTCTCGGGGCATCTTTCCACCTCGTAAACAACTTTATCCCCATCCCCCTGCTATACCACGTCACTTATTTCCTTACATCAATGGTTCTATAAGCCCATCGGACACTAGAGTTAAATAATCCTGTATTCTCGTTTGTTATGTAGTCTAATTGGTATTGTTATCGACTGTTTACACCCAAACTTTATTACCAAATCGAGCCTGTTTATAATAACTAGTCCAACCGAACAATCAATTCTTCCTACTCATTCCGTCACTGCGACAACCTTTCTCAGCGATGCCTCCATACCGCTTCTCCCTTAATCAATCTAACATCCTTACCTCTCACTTGCCAGAGCCTGAGGTCGCCCAAGCCCAAACTCAACTATCTGCCGCTGCGAAACGCGCCATCCAGTCCGCTGTAGCCAAGTCGACCATAATCAGAAGATACAACTATCAGGCCCTCTACGTAGATTGGTGTGAGGCTAATAGGGTCTCTCACACGCATATAACTGACCCTTCGGAAATGACACTTTGTAACTACGCCGCTTCATTCATTGGAAAAGAGGCAGGTGGCACAGTCAGAGCTAAACTCGCTGCAGTAAAACACCTAGTCATCTCGAAAGGCAATGGTTGGAGGGGTGGAATCAGACTTCGCAAGGTCCTCAACGGCGTGGAAAGAGCAGCGCCTCCCTCTTCCTTCCGTCCGGAACACGAGCCAGTGAAAGATACATGGCTAGACCTGCTTCATGATGAGACAGACAACACAGGGCGCGATGCCTTCAACACTTGCATCACTGCCTGCGCCGACACTGCTTTCTACGGTCAGCTCAGACTAGGAGAAGTTTTGTCCAACTCCCCTCTCGTCTCCAAGTACGTGGGTTCCCACCTGCCTCTACTCAGTGATCTTTCTATCACTACCACGCCAAACGACAAATCTTCTGCAAAACTACGACTCCCGTGTACCAAAACACACCAATCGAGAGGAGAATCGGCAGTCATCATGAATCATTCAGCCAGATCAAACCCAGTGAAAGCTCTCTCTAAGCACATCGAGGTCAACAAGCTCTCTCCATCCGATCCTCTATTCTCCTATCGTCTTGAAGACAATTCTTTGCAAGTACTAACCAAAAAAGATTTTCTTCGCTACTGCAATCGCGTCTGGTCCCGCTCCGGTATCAAGCGCATAACCGGTCATTCCTTTAGGATTGGAGGTACTACCCATTATCTCACAAAGGGCATTCCTCCCGACGTTGTGAAAGCAATGGGGAGGTGGAAATCAGATGCCTTTCTCAAATATTGGCGAAACCTGGACACCTTGGCTTCCATCCACGTTCATCGCCTTCATGTTAGGCAAGACCTGCATAAACGGGTAAACCGCAGGCGCTCCGTTCCGAACTAGGTAATATCAGTGAAAGAAATTCTCGTGGCGGATTCTCACCATGATTCCACAGGCTTGGCTTGGCTTAGCTCTCTGGGTTGGTCCACTCACATAACCTCGTTCGACGCGCCAGTGGCTTCACTTGGTCGAGTTGGGTCAGTCTTCACATTCGGTTTTCCTCGCAACCCCGGAGCGAAAATTTATCCGGCTCTCGAATCGTCTGCCCGAATAAATTTCCTAGCCCTAGCCCATCACCAGCTATCAGTACAAACAGGATATGTTCACCTCTCGTTATACTCAGTTTAGATATGTACATGTTTATGCATTCTCGATTCAGTCTGCACCATCGAAAAGATTCGTCTATTGTATACATAATTCAGAATTAACTTGATTCGACTGAGTTTTCCACACTGCTATCGGTCCAATTGAGAAGATATTATTCTAGTGATATTTCCATCGAGCGGAATTTTTTCTACTTTCGGTGTGTGTGGCACTAATGTAGACAAAAACGCTAAACTGCGTTTCACCACAATATGTGAAATAGTACCAACAAAACTAACTAACTGCCGTGAAACCAGCAGCCTTTAATTTCTCAACTAGTTCGTCAACACTTTCTACTTTGGTACCGCCAACACGTTTGGGGGGTTCTGTGACTTTGATGACTTCCATTTGTGGCTTGAAGGAAACACCCAGATCAGCGGGTGTGAGTTTTGTTACAGGCTTTTTTTTAGCTTTCATAATATTGGGCAATGAAGCATAGCGAGGCTCTGAAGAATGCTGTCTGATTACTAGAAAGGAAAGTATGATAGCTTTGCGCACCGTTTAACCGTAAATCTGTGGTGACTATCAGAGGAAACTTAACACAGACTTGCTCAAGACCGCCGTCAATCTCCCTTGTTATGACCGCGTTCTTCTGTTCCAAGTCTAGATCTACTTTGGACGCGTAAGTCGCTTGACCCCAGTCCAACAAGCCAGCCAGCATTTGCCCAGTTTGTCCCAGGTCGTCGTCGATGGATTGTTTTCCTAGAATGACCATATCCACGCTGTTCAGCTGCTTCTCAATAATCGCTTGAACCGCCTTTGCAACACCTAATGGCTCTGGTGCAGGGGATGTTTCGGGTAATTCAACGTGGAAAGCAGCGTCCGCACCCATGGCGAGAGCTGTTCGAAGGGTTTCAACAGATTTCGGGGGACCGATAGTCAGGGCAGTAATAGTGACAGGTTCTGAGCCTTTGGGAAGACGTTCGCGAATTCGTACTGCTTCTTCGATAGCAATCTCATCAAAAGGGTTCTAGGAAACAGCAAGAGTCAATATATCTCATAAGGTAAGAGCAGAGACGAACCATAGAATGTTTGACATTCAAATCAACTCCCGTCTGCTGAGGATTTACGCGAATCTTCACAGCGTAATCAACTGCACTAGACGGAAAAGTTCACATTGGTGATTAAGCATTTCGGTCAGACGAGAACTTGCCGTTTCACGGGGACAAGAATGTTCAATAATCGGGTGGTTGAAGGACGCATAGTGAGTGTGGGCTTCGCCCCACGTGTTTCCCTTTCGGGCTCCTCTTGCGTTTATCCTTTTTTAAGCATTACCAATCTACTTAAGTACTACACGAGTAAGGATCACTGTACGTATGCGAGGAAGGAAAGTGATAGCAAGTCAACAACGAAAGTATGTGATGATACGATAAAAATAATTTCCGATAAATGAGATATAATGTGCAGCGATGTGGAAAGCAGTAGGGATATGACGACCCATGAAAGGTTTAAAATTTGAAGGGATGGCATATGCAAGAACCCATATATTCACAATCTAGAAAAAGAAAACAGAAAACGAATCGGCTGAGTCCTACAGTTGATTCTATGCATCTCGAGGTAAAGAGATCCCACTACTGTTAGCAACTAGTCGAGCTCCTTGAACTTGAGCTTGCTTCTTGACTTGCCTTTCCATCTTGATCCTTTGCTTTCTTATGTCATCATCTTTGACCTTGAATGAAAAGGCAAGAGCCATGAAAGCATCGGGGCTTGGGGGTAACCAGGTGGGCGAAGGTCGTTTCAGGTAGTACAAGATAGCATCTTCAGACGCGGCTTCCAAAATGGCGCGACGACAACAATAAAGAATGGCTAGACCCACGCGAATCAACATAGGTACACCTATCAAATAGGAATATAAGAATCTTCGGATGATTACAAGAGAATATGCAGATACCTTCATACAAGAACAGATCCCAAACTCTGTTGACATAATCCCCGGGTAAGCTACCAACAAATAACGTCGTGAACCTTAAATACTGAATCAGCAAAGATCGACATGTAATCCTCAATTTATTTTTCTCACCAAGGGAAGCACATGTGTGCCGGATTGATACCCATGTCGACCAACACTTTCTTTGACACTTGCGCATCGTTTGAGTCAAGTGCACGGCTAAACAAAGCTGCATCTACCTCCATCTGTGCTGAATTAGGAGAGAAATATGGTCGGAGAGCAGAATCCATCATGGAAACAAAAATCCAAAACCCGTCTTCCTCTGGAGCAAGTAGGAGTGTGTGTCCGGCGATCAAAGTCAGTCCTACGAGTGTCGGAATCAACAAACAACAGTTAAGACAACCAAAGTGAAAGCTTACCAGTGGAATACTGCACATCTGGCACCATGGTCAAGTATGCTTGTAGTAAACACACCAATGGGCCTTCAGTAGACTGTAGATGTGGATGTTCGCCGAAACATCTTTTCACATCCCTCTGCATATCTGCAAAGGCGGCCACCCGCACTCTTTTACTCAGTTGAGAGTAGACACCGGCTACACCCTTTGATTTGGCATTTGTCATTAAGCTCCAGACTAGATATCTGACGGATGCTGGAACGCCTTCTCCAAGCAACTTCCGCACTTTCTTGTTCTTCCGGGCTTGCTCGGGAGGTACAGTGGTTATGAGCGTCATCCACTTCTGTTCTCGCTGCCGGTGGGCATCCATAGAAGCTTCAGAGTTAGAAGCTTTACTCGATGCTTTTGAGCGGAACGCAGCGGAATCAGATGATACCCCAGTGGTGATACGAGAAGTACCAGAGATACCAGAAGAGACTGAAATTGCGGGACTCTCCGCTCTGAGGTGCATCTGTACACCTTCTGTGGCCCTAGATTCTGATCTCCGACCGAGCCCGGGAGAAATAGAATCCTCGCTGGAACGGTCAGGGGAAAAAGGAATATTGGGCCTCACAAGCTCAAAGTCCATGTCCCTAACTTGTAAAGTCTCGTTTTCGGTGATGGGGGAATTGACATCGTCTTCCTTATTGAAGGCTTTTCGGCGCAAATTGGGCATTGAAAATTTTTGCTGCAACGATGATTGCGGCACGATGAGAGGCGGCGACATCACTCGAGATTTGGAGCTGGTGATGGACACAGCATCTGAATCTTGTGCACTCGTTGTATTTGACCGCCGAGAGTCTTCCGGCAACGACGTGGTCAATATTTTGTCTTGAGGTTCGGAAGAACCTTTGGAGAGTGATGTCCTTCCGGGGAGGGAAGCCATAGATGTGACTTTTCGAAGTTGACTTGTACGTCCATTTGCTAACGATGAGCCAAAGCCGGAGGCAAGTGGACTTGAAGGGGCTTTGATTCCACCTCCAGTCAAGGATAGGGTTCTCGAGGAGTTATCGAAAGGGAGAGATAAAGGAGAAGAGTGCACATTACGAAGCTTGGAGTTCGATGAAGGTCTACTCAACGACGAAGGACGTAAGGGCGATGAAGTGATCGAAGCTTTCGTCGGTGAAGGGGGTCCTATCGTAGTGGAAGAGAGAGATGCCGAAGATCCCCGAGTTCGCAAGACTGGATGAATGTCGTCCGAAGTACTGTACAATGATTGAGTGTTGCCGAATGTCAGAGCTATCATGAAAATAACACTCACGAGAAGCTATTGCCTACCACAGGAGACTTGAAGCCGGTAGAAAAGCTTTTTGACCTCGGCCTAGATACAGGGGGCCGAGGCGTCGCGTTCTCACTGGGGATGACTCCACCAGGTTCGGATTGAGGCTCGGTACGCGGGAGAGAGGTCGTGGGTACTGTCACGCTTCGTTTGACATGTGTTGTGCTCATGTGCGGAAGCTGAGGTTGGTCTTGTTGCTGGTCAGAGGTAAGAGGCGGAAGTTGATGCTGTGATGCATCTGGTTGGATAGCAACTTGTGACTGAAGAAGGGGTGGCGGTGGCGGACCCATGGGTTCGACGCTGAATGTGATAGGTACGGGTCCATTGGATGTCGAAAGATCTACATCAACTCGGGCATAGATAGTCGGCCCACGAGGAAGAGGAGGAGGAGGAGCAGGTGGGTTACGTCTGATGTTTCCACGAATGGGGATAGAGGAGGGAGGGGGTAGCATGACGGGTCGTGGAGGGGGAGGAGGCTTGTTCAAAACCATTCGTAACACATTGGAAGCGACCTTGTTGGGGTCGGGGCCCTGGCGAATTAGGTTCGGTTCGAGCTGTAGAAAATTTTCGACCTTTCGGATATACAAGGGCCCTGGACTTTGAAGGGGTGCTTTTGGTGCGTTTGGATGGGGGAGAAAAAGTGATTGGCGTTGTCCCTGAACAGCAGTATTTGGATACCCCCTGAGCTCTGCAAGAGAAGGACGAGGCACTGACTGACCAGTTGAGGCAGATGCGGCAGGGAAGTTGGAGGACGGAGGTAAAACGGGGGAGATTGGGAAGTTATCTGCTATGCCAGAAGAAGGCGAACCAGTAGAGGCAGTTTGAATGCTTGGGGTTATCACAATAGGTGTCACACCTAGTGACTCATTTTTAGACTTAGACGTCGAAGAGGAATGAACGGAATTCCGAAGATCGTCCGCGTAACGAAACTCTGCACTTTCCATTGTTACCAAACTCATATCTGCCTCTCCCTCTTGAGGATCCATTGCGTGTGAAGGTAACTCCTCGTCGTCCTCAATTACCAAGGGTCTGTATTATCAAAATAAACATAAGGTACAAGAAACACTGAAAAACATGACCTACCGCGTTATTGTCGACACAGAAGAATCGGGGTCATTCTGCACAGTATCATCTATCTTCGGTTCCTGGAAGTTTCGATCCTCTGAACCCGCCGCCTGATTTCGATTCTTTTCATCATATGATCCCCGCATGTCAGTAAATGGTGGGGTTGGATACCCTCCACTACTTCTCCCATCATAGGCGCTTCCTGAGCTCATGCCATTTGAGCTCACGGGACTTCCCCAGCGAGTATGCAATAATGGAGAGGGTCCGATCATCCCTCCACCCGAACTTCTTTCACTGGATCGAATTTGATCCTTGGTGAGGTCCAACGGAGACGGTCTCCGACTATCATTCTTCACAGTGGCCAAAGCTCTATCAGATGTTGTGATGTTTGCACTAGGACTGGCCTTTACTACATTCAAAGCCGACGTTGTGTTTACCTTTTCCTTGTTCTCGGGTGCCAACAATGACGCAGCGTGCGCTTCGAGCAGGGATAGAGAAGGTTTCGACGATAAGCGGGAGTAAATAGATTCATCGTCAGACTCGTCCGAGTGGTGAGGAGACTCTGGATGATGACTGGAAACAATGGACCGACGTGAGCTGAGGGACCTCAAAGAAGCAACGACACTAGAAGGTCTTTGCATGGTGAGTGAATCATAACGGGGTGGTATCCGGGAAGGGGTGATGGTGGCATTGGTGTCCGTTGACTCAGCAGTGAGGGAGGTATATAATGGGTCCTCTAGATCCGTATGCTCAGCTTGATCGTCCAGGGGACTGGGTAGTTGTGCGTTAGCATTTTCACTGACTTGATCACTAGGAAGACGAAGATTTGATGCCATATTTACCAGGCTCGCCATGCTTGCAATTGCAGTGGGAGGCATTGTGGATGTAGATGGTATATTCCTGTGATTGAAACCCGATCTTGAGGCCATGCTCATTTGAGAGAGTCTCGAGCTTTTCGACGCCACTGAATAGCGATATAAATAATTATCGTAAATATCAGAAGCACCCTCCCATTCACTTGCGGAGGCACCGGAGGTATGAGACAGGGTGGGGGAGTGGGGTGGAAGGATTTCAGAAGGACTCATCGCAGGAAGACTGATGTTGTCAGGCCGCTGAGCAGGAAACCGGAAGTTTGGTGGTGGAAAAGCAGGGGAAGGCGGGGAGAGATTTCGAGGTGAAGAAGCCTGTAATGAAGGGGAACGTTGGCCGGTAGAGGAGTAGACAGAGTTCGAGCGGACGGAAGCTAGAGTGGGAGATCGTGTGTGCTCTAACTCGATGGGCTGTTCGTGGACCATAGCTTGTAGTGTAAAATGATCAATGGCAGTGGCACCACCGCTCTCCGAGGAGTCAGTGTCTTTCGAGACACCCGAATCCGTTCCAAGAGAGGCTGAACTCGCCATTGAGGAATGAGAATCACGTGTATTTCTACCTCCAAATATAGTGTCCAGTCCGCCGTGCACTCCAGCAGAAGTTATAGTGCGGCCAAAGGTTCCGAAAGGGTTTATTGGATCAGATGTTGTGGCAACAGCAACCTGAGTAGAGGGGGGACGGGGAAAGGCGGCAACCGCATCTTCTGATATAGGCGAAGGGGAAAGGGTTCGTCGTTCAACGCTAAGGCTACCAACCGAAGAGCCTGAATCAGTACGGTTATCTTCAATCGATTTGGAAAGCAGCCTCGATAGATCATGACTTCTTTCGTCGCCGCGTTCATTTTCGGAATCGTCATCGCTATCACCCTCACCTAAACTCGCCAGCAATGATAATCCAATGCCCACTTCTCCATCTGACGCTACTGAAGCTACGGAACCGCGGGGATCATTGATTTCCTCGCGGGAAAAACTTGTTTCAGAGGCTGGAACTGGAGAGTATGATTGCGGTATGGAAGAAGGAGTGTTTGAGCGCATGGTAGAAGCATTCGAAGATCTGATTGAACCGGAACGTCTGGGGACCACGTCTTGATCCACATCTGACTCTGAGCGCACTGTTTGCTTTCCCATCGACTCGGATGACATGACGGTTGCAATACTAGGTTGTCGAATATGGAGGTCCGGCTCACTATACATAGATGGTGGAGACATCACCCGGGGCAATCCATAATCAATGTCCACAGTCGAAGCAGATGTCGAAGAGTACTGTGATGCCTCCGAGTGCGCAACAGAAGGCATATGGACGTGATGCGTTGATGACCTCTCAACAGCTACGCGACTGGTTGCTACAGTCGGTTGTAGAGGCAATGACGCCGTTCCCGTTTCAGAAGCGGCAGATAGAAGCGCGTTTTGAGGAGACCTCGACAATGTTAAACGATCTGTAACCTGAGCATCGAGGGATGAATTTTGCTTCAAGTTTTGGATATCTCGAGATGTTGCACGATCGAAGGCCGGTGTTAGAGGAGTAGCTGGATTAGAAGATACGGGGGTGGAAGAAGATGAATTTCGATAGTTTGAACCCAATGTAGGTGTCGGGGAAATGCCTGTGGGTGACTTGACACGGGAAGACATGGCTGATGAGTTTCGCTTGGTCATTACAGGTCGTTTGAGTTTTGAATGGAAGTGAACAGTTTGTGCATGGAACTTCCCTACAACGCCTTCACAGTAGCCCTAGAGAAGTATCAGGGTCCGCGGTCACATTGAAGAGCAGTTTTTGTTTGTGGACTCACTAGATAAACTCCCTCGTTTTCTGGTATTTGCATTAACACAATTATTTCGTCATCCTATGGTATCTCGCATGTAAGGGAAAGAGCTTTCAACGAAGGATAAAAAAACAGGACATACTTTCAAGAACATAAGATCTTCACTACTTTCTGCAACACAGTCTTGTATGGCTGTACATTTTCCTATTCCTCCCTTGGCTGCGAAGCGAGTCCACCGTGAAAGTTCTAAAGCGTCCATGTCAGAAACTCTGACTGAGGACTGGATCAAGGATTGCGCTGTGGTAAGCGGAAAGATGTCCAGGGCACAAAGTAAAGGCGTAGAGAGGCCGGAGGTAACCGCGCGTCTGGAACCACTGTGATGCCAACAGTTCCTGGTATGGGGTTTTGAATGCAGCAGTGATAATTGATGAACGGGTCAAGGAAGGAGCGTTATGGTTTCTGAGAAGATGAATGAAATGGATCTTTTTGCATGAAGGACAGCACTGAAAAACACCGAATCAGGATTGTCATTTAGAGCGCGCTCTTCGGACCGCGCCACAAAATTTAATTTTATACCGCCGAGCCGAGCCGAATCCCCTCCTCATTTGCATTATAGGTGTCTTAAGTAGAGGCAAGAAGGGTGCAACCTCAACTATATTTTCTATACTACCACTACTCTACCTCTAGCAGCTTTCCCAACGCTGGTTCCCAATTGCTACAAGCCGGTTGAATAACTCATCGCGCCTCGGCAACGCTGTGATATAATACACATTGCCATTCACGTCAATGATTTCCACTAAGCAAACAAAAGGAACCATAAGCTCTAGTAAACTTCGACGAAGGTTTCCAAATTGAGACTCACATCCATCGATCACTCGGTCCCCAGTTGACCAACCTACAATCATTTTTCCCTTCCATCCGAAACCACCCACTTTCCTAACCTCCAAAATATCGTTGATCAATAAACTCCATACCGCCGTCTCGGCAGGGGAATCCACATCCTTCTTCAGCCCTACTTTCGAGAACGCCACCAACGGCTGTGTTGCAGTGGTGCTCACTGTCAGCACGCCTTGAGTCCCCTTCCATTTGCCACGGAACACGCTCGGTCCATCCTCTCTCTGTACTTTCTCCACAACCTCGACTGGTTGAACGATACCAGTCTTAGATTTGGCCTCTTTGGATCCTACAACGGCCTTGGCTTTCTCTATTCCAAGTACACCATCGACGCCAACTTCCGTCATGATCAAGTCAACTCCTTTTCCTCTGATTAAATATAGAAACTGCACCTTTTGTAGTCCCTTTGACGAGGCCAAGCAGCTTGGACCCTTTGGACTTGCGTGTAGTCTTGGGAGAATCTTCGTCCTCAAGCGCGTCTGTAGATGTCTCCGAAGCGGCGTGCACCTCCTGCACTTGTTCCGAGTATTCCGGAGGTAGATCATCAGGATGAACAGTAGGAGGCGGAGATGATGCACCCTTGTCTAGTCCAACAATGATAGGAGGTGGTGGCAAAGGAGATTTGTTCGTTTCTCCAAGCCGGAGGAGTGTGAGCGTCAGTTGATTGTCGGTCGGCACCCCCAATAGAATCGTACTGTAAAAGAAAGATAAAACAACGTAACGAATTGGTGTAACGAATTGATCCTACTTTCGAATATCCAAGTACTGACGCCACATCGGTATCCAGTGGTCTAAATACTTAAGAACGTGTTTCTGAGCTAATTTGTCGAAAATTGGTTGGCCGAAGAATGCTAAACCAAATCCAAGTGTGATTCCCTTGTATACCCAAAACTCGGGAAGGACAAGGGATACGACAGTCAAAAGTGCGATTGGAGAAGCAATTCGAAAGCGCATGGGTAAGGATTTAAATGGCGGCGACGAAGTCAGTGCACTAAATGAGAAGATTGGATTCAAGTTGAGATTCAACAGATTAATTCGCATACGCGGTACATACTTGCCAGTCATTTCCCATATATCCATGATCATGATTAGGGCACTCATGAGGGTACCCAAATTGTCCCACATTGTTTGTTGAACTGATGTCGCAGCTTGCTTTGAGCCTGTGTCGTCTTTCATCGGTTTATCTGCGGTCGATGCTGCTCGCTGAGCATCCACGGCACCTTCAATGTCTACAATATTTGGAACTTTGGCATCCACAATCTCTCCTGTAGAGTTTGTTTCCTC
Organism: Lentinula edodes; assembly: GCF_021015755.1. Classification (NCBI taxonomy): domain Eukaryota; kingdom Fungi; phylum Basidiomycota; class Agaricomycetes; order Agaricales; family Omphalotaceae; genus Lentinula; species Lentinula edodes. The sequence continues at coordinate 12,408 of NW_025764338.1, forward strand.
TGCTGGAGACGAAGAACCCGCTCCTTGTCCCTCCTTGCCCACTGCAACACTGACAGCAATAGTAGAGAGACCCGTCACAAAGTGATCAGCCTCTTTTTCAGCCGTCTCTCCACGGAATTGTTCCTGGGCACCCGTTATGCTATCCTTGCTTCCTAGTTGACCTGCCAGAGGCTTCTTCACACCTCCAGTCAATGTGTCAATTGCAGCCAAGGGTGCCGGGGGAAAAAGAACTGTCCGAGAAGAGGGAACCATTACGAGGGTCAAGAGCAAAGTCAAAATGGTTGGAGTGAGTACATCCTTGTACCATGCCAAGAAGTACGCTGCACAAAACCAAGCAGTACGACTTGCTTCAGTCCAAGACCTAATACGAGCGATGTGCTTCAGGGCGGAAGCGACACCCACAACGATGGTAAGGTAAAACCGCTCTAGAGCACTACGTAGCTTGTCGGGAGAGTAAGAATCATTGGTAGTGGCAGAATTGCAATCTAAGACGCCAGGGGGGAGATTTGTGATGCGCCTGAAATGAAACACTTGCTATAGAATCTGTAAGCCAGAATGATGTGATAGCGAGCAATAGCAATTACCTTGTTGAACCTGCGAACCAGAATCCACAGGTGTTCGTTGTTCAATCCATTGACCACTGGGATGGGCACTCTGAAAACGATTGGATTACAACCTAAGTATGAAATATACACAATCAAACGTACTTTGGATTTTCACTCCACCCCAAATCCTCTGTTTCAGGATCCTTTGGTCTTTCGCGCTCTCCTATTGCCAATGCCGGAGGTTCAGCAACGGTTGGCACTTCTGAAACGCGATCATGATGTTTTGTGGGCTTGAGAGTCGCCCTTTGGTCGTCGAAGGTTGTATGCGGACCATCTGAGTCAAGGGAGGGCGTAGGAGGGAGGCTTTTCATTAAATTGTCAGCCTGGGAGGTCATGTTTTGTGGGGGAAAACACTCGAACGCCAATGTCAGACCTTACTTATATAGCTCGACGAGATCCACAACACTGTCAAGTACGTCATGACTGCGTCGGGTTAGCAAGTTTTGTTTTTTATTTGATATCTTGCATATATTGTAAAGTTTTCACCAAACGGTAGCCGTAGTCCAAGCGGCTAGCGGTGATTTTGGTCGCGTCAAGTCGGGAAAGAGCATTTCAACGAGGTTTTGAGTTGAATACCGTAACCAACGAAGAATAATTTGAGAGCAGGCGCCCAGTGTTGAATGACGTAGATGTCAAAAGGTCATAATCGGCAATTCCAAGCAATTTCTTGCATATTTTAATGTTAAGTAAATAAACTATGGATCAGATATTATATACAGTATCTAAATCAAGGCATGCAATAAATAAGGATGGATGAGCAGAGTAAATAATTAAGGCAGAGCAAGCCATAATTCCTTCAGCCTCTCGAAATTTGGCGTTCCAAGTCCCTGCGTTGCGGTCAGTAAAAATTCTGATGATACTTACGAGCACCTTCAATACACACCGTGAGGGGATCCCAGCCACTAGCAGCAGTAAAGCCTTCCGTTCCACAACCAGGATTGTTACCAGATCTGATGTCATTGAAAGCCTCTTGGAACAGCGTTGAGTAGATCTTGAATTCGAACCCATGTAATACGTCAACATTATAACTCATTGCAGGTCCCAGGGGTTACTGCACATACCGTAGGATTAATAAAACCAATGGTGCTTTTGCCAATTGCAAGACGGGCGTCGTTTATCATTGCAAGTATAGATCCCATAGTGGGTGAGGATGCAGAAGTGCCCCACTCGAGGATGAATTCGCCCTCGGCCTGCAGAACCAAGTAGATTTCAGTACATAGTAAAACATTTTCGGGTGAAAAACTTACAGCCACAACGTACGCAGCACTAGAATTAGATTTGAGTACCGCAGATTAATGAAAGAAATACGGTATACCTACCCGTTGACCGCAACGTCGGGGAACGCGCGACTCTACAGAATCCGATTAGTCAATGCAACATCGGATGAAAAAGAAATCTACGTTTCCGGAAGAATTATAAGCTGAAGTCGTGAAATTGTCCGTTTTAAAGTTCTTGATATACGTTGCGACGGCATCTTTTTGATAGTTCGGAATTCCAAAGACATTACTAGGGTATTTGTGAATATTCATATCGACAGTGACACTCAAAAGACTTGCCTGAATCCTCCACCGCTATAATGATTTCTCAAAATCAATCTTTCTAAAACTGATGGATTCATCTTCACCTGTAAAAGACTCCACTAGCAGTGACTCGAGCAGCAGCGACCTCGGGATCATCAACTGAATTTCCTTCAGCAATTTGGGTAGCTCCAACAGAAGTAACATATGGGCATGAACCAGGAAAGCTCGGATTAAATCGGGTCCCATTGACAGATTGAGAACCTGAGAAGCGTTAGTGAACACCGATTTGATGAACGAAAACAGAGCTAGGACAGACCATCGTCATTCAGGCATACCTGACCATTGCCTACAATACATGCTATGAGAATGAATTACTTGAGAGCTGAGCAAATCCGAGACCTGCAACTCCACTGTCTCCAGAGGAATATAGGATCGTAACACCCATTAGGCCCAACTTGGCTGAGATAGGGATAAACATCAACATGCTCATTCACCGGACGTGTGAATCAGCTCACCGTACTCGTTGCACTGGCGAGTAGCATAGAAAGGGGTAAGGTCAGCTTCATTGTATCCATAGGATGTGCTGATGACAGCTGCGGGTTTGGTGGTACCACAAGCTGACGGGCCTGCAAATAATTAAAACAGCAAAACAGTTAATTTGACGCCGAATTATGTACCATCGTATCCTCCCGCTTGCGTATCAGGATAAATCGCATCCACCGTGGGGTCATCTCCACCCTCATAGGTACAGTAAGAACCGTCAAGAGCATCAAGGAAATTGTTGAACGATGTGTCTGGAGATAGATTTAGCAAACTCCTGAACAGGAAAATACACGGCGATTATACTCGGATTAACAGTGTCGCCCACTTGATACAATGTGACATTTAACTTGGAGGTAACCAGCCCCATTCCATATTGAAGATCCAGATGGGATTCTCCAACATAATCAAAACTCTGGTTGAAAGTTTGTTGATAACCTTCCAAAATGTAGCTCGTGTCAGTAACAGATGACATGTAGACATCCACACAAACCTCCATCGATAGAAACTTGGTAAGGAGGGCGACCGATGAGTTCAGGAATGGAATAATTGGTGAAAAATAGATCCATATCTGACTGGCGAAAACTTTGAGGCGTGTACTCGACTAGTGACAACGAGGTTAAAACAATATTGGACCGATAAAAATCACAGTGACCTACCTATGCCATAACTATTCCGACCGGACGCGATCGGAGTGTAATCAAAATCATAAAGCGCGCGCAGACAGTCAATAGAAATTTGGGTATCACAGTGTCCGACTCCCAAGTAGGTTGTATTAACGACAGTGATGTCCGTTTTCATCAGAGCAGTATCTCTATTCATGGGTGTAGGGCGAATTATAGCATCAAAATGGACAGAGGGAGTAACAATTTCAACATGAGGTGCGACGTGTTGGGGAAGATGATATTCATTGCAAGCTGAACGGAGGGATTCAGTCGACACGTTTGCAAATGAAGGACGTGTAATTATACGCACCGATGTGTTCTTGACCAGATTCATGCTTGTAAACATAATAGTCCGCAAGTATCAGGTGTTCCGCCTCTTCCACTGTGGCATCCACTTCAATCCAGCCTTGACTTGGTGTTATCCTTAGTCTATCCTTAGGTATACCATTATCTATCAACCATTCATGAACTACCTTGACGCTCTCGGCGCTGGGCGCGAACGTCTTGGCAACCTCTAGTGGTGTCCAATGCTTGCCGAAGTTGGACGAATCAGGATCGGAAATATCATAGAGGTATTCCTCTAAGTTCTGAATGTTGGACTGCTTGAGTCCGAATCGTAGAGGAAGAACTGCAGAAGCATCGTGTTTGCGTTCGGGGACCCAACCGCTTGGAGAACGAGAGCGTCGTTCATGCAAAACGAATGGCGTGAGGCTGGAAGATACCTGTCCAAACCAAGAGCAAATGAATGGAAGACTTAGAAGAGCCAACATGGCACGAGAAGAAGGAAGACTGAAGATTTTGAATTGTAGTACACTGCTGAAATAAGAAAGTGCGCGCGCCAGCTCAGCGCTCAGCGCTCGGATCTCCGGGATCACAATCTTGCACGTGGCCGCACGAATTGCTGAATTACCTCGCAATGGTACCAGTCAAGAGTCCCTACAACATGAGCACGAGCACCAAAACTCGGAAAGGTACAAGCTGTGATACTTGCAAGAGGAGGTGATGTAGTCCCGCTCCCAGGTTGGCTCTAATACTGATAAATGAAAAAAGGAAAGTGCGATGTCAGTTTAGTTTCGACTTTGGATCAGCTTGGCTACATTCAACTTGATGTTAGGTGTTAGTACGAATAACGGTGATGGGAGTTGCAATACTTGTACGATGGCCAAGTTATCATGTACCTATACGGGTACTTTCAAAGTACGCGAGCCTTGCAGTGTTGATCATCGTCTTGTACTAGTACTAACTTTCAACGTTCAACCCTAGAATCGAGTGATTTCCAAAGAGTGAGCATTGCAGCCCCTTGGCAGATATCCTCCTCTTAGTCTTTGCTCAATAGCTACATTGAACGCCTCGAATCTAGACTATCTGAGGTTGAGTTGTTGCTGAAACAGGTATGTCCAGAGACTCAATATCAAAAGCATCTGAACTATATATGAAAGTCAGGCGCAGAGCTCTGCCTCCCCAGTCCCTTCGTCTTCGGCTAGATACTCTGCAGTAGAAATGCTCGACAATGTCAGTGAACACGAAGCTAGTGGATTTCTCGAAACACTACCTCCTAATGCCGATGTCAATGGTAAAGAAGAGCTCGAGCTTCAACTTAGTGATAACGACGAAACTTTCGATGGTGTCACCATGCTTCAACAAGGTATCTCCTCACTTAGCATGAGTCCCAGATTCCACGGGCGATCCAGTAACTCCAAGCTTGTTTCGGACATCTTTGAACATAGACGTCAGACCACAGAGTATTCGGCCTCTCCCTCGAAGCAATTGCCACCTCCTACACTACTGTACAAACGTCCTGAATTTTGGTCATCGTTCCCAGTAGGCCATTTCACGCTAAGCTTTCTGTGTACTTTTTTTTCACTGTTCTCGTCTTCTAATGTAGTGGGAATCAGAGCCGGAGATATTCCTCAATCTCTTTACGTTTCCTGAGAAAGATCTGTTTGACTCCCTCGTTGCGTTATACTTTGAACACATCAACTACCTGTATGCCCTGTTACACCGACCCACCTTCGAAACGTTAATTACTCAAGGCGTTCATTATCGTGATCCTCAATTTGCCAACGTTGCAATGTTGGTCATTGCAATCGGGTCCAGATTTTCTTCAGATCCAAGGGTAGTACTGGAGAAAACTGGATCTTGGCTATCATCTGGTTGGAAATGGTTTTCGCAAGTAAACCTTTACAATAAGGCTACGTTAACTGTTCCAAACCTGTACAACTTGCAAGCAATAGTGGTTTGTGTCCGGCACGCTATCTTCTCGATTGTTACCACTCATGATAATGATATAGCTGTATACTATCTACATTCAAGATTGTCCTTCTCAGGAGGAAGGCTGGTCTCTCATCTCGGCTGGTCTTCGGTTAGCTCAAGCAGTTGGTGCTCACAGAAAAAAGGTCTATTCCTCAAGATTGACTGCCGTTGATGAGCTGTGGAAGCGCGCGTTTTGGTTCGTTTTAACTTGTTCGGAATCGAAAGTCTGTTCCGAACCATCCACGATGACTAGGTGCTTGTATATCCTTGACAGGCAATTTTGTCTTACATTGGGGCGACCCTGCTCTTTACACGATGAAGAGTAAAGATTTGTCAATGTTCGAATAGATTGATCCACTCACTTTCATGCACAGTTTTGACCTTGACTATCCCATTGACTGTGATGATGAATTCTGGTTGTTATCAGACCCAGAGGAATCCTTTAAGCAGCCTCCAGGAAAGCCATCCAAGATTGCATTTATCATATCTTTCATCGAAGTTAGTTTCATCCTCTCTTATGCTCTAAGAACAATTGTATGTTGATAACAAATCATGGTATCATTTTGGATTTCTAACATCTTTCATTCAGTACTCCATCAATAAATCCAAAGTATTTCTCGGCTACACTGGCCAGGGTTGGGAGGAGCGCTTGGTAACACAATTAGACTCCAAGATCAATAGCTGGGAAGCTAAGATACCGGCCCACTGTAAGCCATGACAATTAAGTATGGGACAAGAAACCTTGTTAATCCATCCTGTAGTACGATTTTCTGCAACCATAGAAGATCCCTTGTTTTTTGTTCAAGCCGCAATGCTCAGTTCAGCATATCATGACTTGAGAGTCCTAGTGCATCACCCATTTGTTGCCCCCGGCGGTAAACCAACCTCTATCACATACTCATGTCTTGCAAGCTGTGACAATGCAGCTCGTGCAAATAGTGGAATTGCATTGATTATTTCCTGTCGTGCACCAACGGTCCTTGTTCCGAGTTTGCTACTTGTGTGTATCCCATCCGTAAACACTCTTCATAACTGTACCTAATGTTAAATGCAGCATACTGCCTTCACATCTGCAATTATTCTCTTCTTCAAACTATTCAGCGCCAGGCGTGCAGGAAAGGCCATTGATGTTGCAGGTGTTATGGCCGGTGTCCATGGCTGTATGCGAGTCCTTGAAAATGCTGAATCCAGGTAAAATCATTTTCTTTTCCATAATATGGAGACTCAAAGTGAAGAAGGTCTTGGACTGCTGGTCAACGTCGGTGGGTAAAGATTTTCATATACATGTGAATTGTGTCTAGGCTAATTTGAATATAGTGACATTCTACATAATCTTGCTGTCTTGGGTGATTTTCCGCTTCAATTGACATCCTCCACCGACACCGCACCTCCACCATCCAATCAATCTTCTGTCGAGATTCCCAATATGTTGCAACCGTGGCTTGAGTCATTATCATCTATGGACTTTCAACAACTGCTCAATAACAACCACCATACCCCCATGGTCCCCCAGTCGATGTTTGACACTGATGAACAACTCAAGAATATGTGGAATGATGCACCAATGGGAGTAGGATCTGAGTGAGTGACTGTCTTGAAATCTGATTAATTTCTTATGTTACTGTATGAATAAACAGTCTAGATTGGGACAGTTATCTTGCTACCTTGAACTGGATGTCGCCGAATCATAGTCACCAACTATGAACCTTTTGCTAGTTCTAGGATCTGTAAATCGTTTAGTCCCCTACCTTACGTACAATCTATTGTGATATGGACGGAGAATGGGCAAATGGTGAGAATGAAGGTGGTCTCAGATAGGGGCTGCTACAGCGAATGATCACATATGGGCTCAGATGGGAGCAAACAGCAAGGGTAATTCTATGAACGACATAATCTTGTTGATGTCCCTATTTTCGAAAAGCTTATGAGGTTCCAGTTCAGGTATAGAATTCCACTCAATATATATGTACACAATTAAGTCTCATACCGAAACCTGTTCGACGAATAGACCTGAATAAAATAATCCCTCGGTGGTCCCTTCTTGGATCCCGTAATGCACAACGTCATTTTGTTCTGCAGCAGGTTCACTTGGGTCCACGATAGGAAGCTGAAGGACAAAGGTATGAAGGAGTTGCTTATACTGTCAAAGCAGAGTGTTGATCACCTTTAAGAGGGCAGCATGGAAGTCACCTTGCCCCGCTGACCCTGTTGCAGCAGTGGGATTCGGGGCTACAGAGGTAACGGCGACTAGTTCTGCAGCACCAACGGAGTAAAAAACTTGAAGAGTCAAATTTTTCCAATCGACCTGGACTGCGAAATTGTGCCATCGACCAGCAGTAAAGGGGGTTTCGAACAATAAATTGAGCGCATGATCCCGGACTTTCAGAAATTTTGCATCAGCGGCAACTTCAGTTGTACTTGGGTTGCTGAAAGGTGTGCCTATGAAGCCTCGTGTTAGAGAGGATAATATCTACACTGGCACCTAACTTGACAACTAACCTAACTGAAGTTCAAAAACATGGGTTCCGTCTGAGGGTTCTATGAATACAATTTGGTATTCATGCGAGTAGTTCAAGGGAAGCTGTTCATTTTCCTGGACAGAGAAGTAAAATTTCGAAACTCCAACTTCCATTATAGCGTCTAGGGCAGAGTTACTTCCGTTACCCTGAGCAATAAGGTCTGTCCTGCGGAACCCATTCTGGGGAGTACTGCCCCCTGGAACGAAAATAGAACTATTCGTTATGGTAAGTGATACGACTTGCTCTGAGACGACCGAACTCCAAAGAGGAGTTGGCGTCGAATCTGTTCCGAGAAGAGTTGTGTACTAATATCGTGACTTGAATTAGCACGGTCGACTCAAATTTATAAGACGAAACGAATACTACATGCGAGGCGTCCTCACTCCCTTTGACAACGCTAGTGGGGCATAGACATGATTACTGAGATTAGAGGATATAGTATATCGTAGACACGAACGTCAAGTATGGACCAATCGAGGAATCAAGGTCCGATTCAGTCATTGTCTGTGGAACCCGCCCATCCCAATACAAGGATGCAGTAGCAAGAGCAATTGCGGTGTTGATGAGGAGAGCTGTGAATAGAACCATTTTGGAACACCAAAGCAATCTCTAGCTCGCTGCCGCATCATTTCTATATACCTGGATCGGTGAAATTCCGGGTAAAGGAGGGGGGAAAATCAAGAAAAAGTTATCATGTGGAGATAATTCTTCGATATACTTTCTGCCTTCCATGAAAAACATCGGAGCGTACATTATACTGTAAAGCGCCGCAATTAATCCAGACGATCCTGGAGTTCTGAGCGATTGTATAGTAGTAGGACGACTATGCTGCGTACACTAGTATCTTTAGAAGTTTAGATCGTGTATATTACACTAATCGACCAAAACTAGAGAATCCAAAACTGAAAATCCAGTAGCAACACCACCCTCATTACTGTCCTTGCCCTTCGTCCGCACTAGCCATCCAGCCTCTTTCTCGTTTATGACTTTCCCTTCTCCAAACAACGACCAACCGAATATACCTAGTTCGCTTACCACCTCTGTCTCGACACACTCTTCCGACCCTGCACGCACTAGATAGTTCTTCAATCCCAAAGGTGGAGAAATCAGCTCCATCGCAATCCACGCTGGCCGCTCCCTCGGAGGTAGGGAAACGAGAAATTCCGGTATGGCTTCCTTATAAACATTGTTCCCCCCTCCTTCACGTTGCGGCTTGAGAACAAGTTCCAAAGCTCTCCCTCGAGCCTGGCCAACTCCAGCGTCACCATCTAAATCTAGTGGCCACATCTCCATCCAGCTTGTCCGAAGATCGGCAAGGGCTTGAGCGGAAAACACGCCTTGAGAGCCATATTTCTTCTCATCGCAAAGAAATCGCTCGAGGACCCCAGGTTCAGTGAGTACTTGCTGGACCTTTTTGCCTCCCGCAAGTTGAAGAGGTATCGAAGGACATTTGATAGCCTTAGAACGCTCGAGTTTGAACCGGGTCTGGTACTGTGTTTGGGTAGGAAAATCATCCGGGGTGTATCCTGATCTATAATAGACTGTAGAAATTTCCACCGGACGCTCGTCTGGAGACTCTATAATTAGCGCGAAGTCTTTCTCCGATAATTTGACTTGATGAGCAAGCTCGTCAAATGTACGCCGGACGACGTGAATAGAGTATCTTTAGAGAGCGATCAGTGACAAGCATGTGCCATTTTGATGGAAGATGAATTACTTTTCCAAAAGCTCATATTCTAACCAAAGCTGATCGAAGATATTTCTCTCGCCAGTTTGAACGACAAAGAGGATCCTCGACCTGCGGGAGGGTCAAGAACATACTTGATGGAGACCTCAAAAAAGCTATTACCCATCAACATTGTACGCCGCATGGGCAGCCGCTAGTCCTTCTACCAAACCCGACGTGCTATGATTAGGAGGCAGGTTGCTAGCGGTTAAATGAGCCGAGTTGGTGTAAAATTTTGTCGAGATTTCCAAACTCCTTCAAAGTATCGATGATGAACAAAGTAGATCTGCATCACGTACGGGTTGCTTACCGATGCATCTCAGCAGTCTTCTGTGCTAAGGCTCCGAAAGAGGAAGATATGGTGTTGAATTCCACCTGCTTAAGGGACAGTTCGGAGTCCCGTTGATGCAGTAAATAGTCAGATCGAAATAAACCTAGATGCAACGGCTACCGATACCAATGAGCGGATTTCGAAAGGCGAATTACTGAACATGCACTTGAGCAAGTCCTCTCTCGCGCAAATCACGCCATCCCGACCATAGTTGGCCAGTGAATTCATCCACCTGCCCTACCCCTACCTCAGTTCCCATAGTTTGATCCAAGAACTCAATATCCATCGCAATGCGCGAGTATAGTATGTTATAGATAGACTGTAGCCTCTGTGCTTGCTCGAACTGATCTCTTGGAAAGGGAGTAGGAAACAAAGATATCGGGGCATGTATTGCTGAAGTGAGTTTCGGAGGCTGGACACCGATAGGCAGATAGAGTAAGCCATGAGCTAGAGCATAGCTAGTAGCACGGTACTGTAGAGCGTTACGATCTTTGTTAGATATAAGGGGAGGCCATTGTGTAAAGTCAAACGCTGGCTGCATGATGGTGGTTAGATCTTGAAAATTAGCGCCCAATCTTCCTTATGAGCATCCATTTTCATCCTACCGATCCAATCATCGAGGATGACCACGATGCCAATTTACCCTCGAGCGACGAAGACGAAGACGAAACCTGGGATGATTGGATCTCTGATTCGAGTACGCAACGCGGCGACTGCAGATCTCTTTTTGACAACAAGACTGGCAACGTAGAAGACATCATTGCATACGACAAGGCAGCTCATGGTTTTGATCTGAACGAGGCTTGCGCAAGATTATGTTCGTTTTTTTACTTAATTTGGGCATCGTTCGTGGCTCATACAACTCTTCAGCACTGGATGTGCACGGGCGTATACGATTGATAAATTTCATTCGTCAAACTGTACACGATTTTTAATTCAGAGATTTGAATCCCATCTTAATGTCCTTAATGTAGAAACCCGCCCCTGCCAATATCACATCGTTGACGGGAAAAGAATCTTTTTTCACGAGTGATGATTTTCTTCGTCCAGTTGTGGAGGATGATCCTATGCTTCGTGAGTCGAGCACGTATCTTACCCGCTCTAAGATCTTTCAACACGCCTTAGGATATCAGCCTGACGATTGGACTGATTCCGAAGATGAAGATTCTCTTTCTACGGATCGACGCATTCGATTATTAGAACAGAAACTAACAGAAACAAAACGCGACTTTCAGGAATATCGAAAGATCGTCAACCAACGTTTCAACCTTGGGCAAACTGCAGAGCCCAGTGGTCTCCCACCAAAGCGCGATGATGATTCTCATTATTTCGAAAGCTACGGCGCTAATGACATTCACGCAGTCATGATCCAGGACAAAGTGCGGACATCCACCTATGCACGCTATATTCTCGGAACACCCTCTGTATTTGAAAACGCTATAGTCCTTGATGTTGGCTGCGGCACTGGTATCCTCTCTCTCTTTGCTGCAAGGGCAGGTGCAAGGAAAGTTTTTGCTGTGGATGCTTCAGACATCGCTATGAAGGCCGAGAAAATCGTAAAAGCGAATGATTTGGACAGTGTCATTACTGTTATCCGAGGAAAGGTCGAAGACATCCAGCTACCTGAAGGAGTCAAAGTTGATGTTATCATCTCCGAATGGATGGGATATGCGTTGTTGTACGAAAGCATGCTTGACTCTGTCTTGGTTGCCCGAGACCGATTTTTGAAGCTTGACGGTGTTATGGCTCCCGCCCACTCTAAAATGATGCTTGGGCTATGTGATGCTAGTGAAATAGTGAAGGACCGCATAACTTTTTGGAACGATGTTTATGGTGGGTACTATCTGTTTGATGCTTCTAAGACTGTCTTTGAATCTGCGGTCATAGGCTTTGATATGTCAGTTATGGCAGAGGAATTGTATCATGAAGCTGTCATCGATGTCGTTGGATCTCATGCTATGCTAAGCACCCCGTCTGTCGTGAAGGTCGTGATCCCATTTTGTTTATGGTTCGTTCGGATTATTCTGACTCTCACCCTTAGGAACTCCATCTCTCCTCGATTACTACCCGCCAGCTCGACTTCATATCCTCGTTCAAATTGACATCTTCAGTCGATCGACGTACCAAAGTCACTGCCTTCATTCTATATTTTGACACTTTCTTCACCGCGTCTGGCAATCCAGTCGCTTCTGAAAAGGAGGTAGATGTTATACAGGAAAACGATGCTGTTGTCGCAGAAGTCTGGCCTTTGGGCGGGCGACCTGCGCCTCAAAGACGCATGAGCCAGCATCACAAGAAGGAAAAGTCTGTGGAAAAGCCTGCAGGTGATGCAACCAAAACGGATGTGGTGACAAGTTTCAGTACGGGCCCGAAAAGGTGTGATGAACATCATCTGATTATCGGGGTGGCATCTCATGCGTTTGATCAGTATCCCCACTCACTGGAAACAGACTCTGTTCTTGCTGAAAGAACCTTTCGTGGTAGATGAAGGTTGGTGACCTATTCTTTCGATAGTTCATACGGGATTGAACATGGGTTTGTTTAGGATATGTCGTATATGGCCACTTTCATTGCCGCAAAAGTGTCTCGAACTCTCGTGAGATTGACGTCGAGATACACTATACAATACAGGACGTTGAGGGCCAAAATGAGAATCCGGAGGTCATAGTGCAGATGTTCAAAATACAGTAGTGAAATCAGAATGCTTTCTGTCTACTAAAATCTCCATCCATGCCAATGGCTCATTCTACCTATGTTTTACTGTATGTTCCAGTACTATGTATATAGGGTACATAATCTCTTAACAAATAGATATTGATACCGGCGCTTATCTCACCTTGGTCTTATTTGCTCTATCATGTCGTTGATCCACAGTGCAGATATCGCTCAAACTTCATTCAAAACTATTCCTATCATGTGCACTAGCAATTTACCCTCGAAGACAGAAAATGTCGCTCACGTAGACAAATGACGTTGTAGTGACCTCTCTCATATAATCAGTAACGGGGCCGACATTTCAGTCCGACGCGCTTTAGCTACGGAGATTCGAAATGCTTGCATCAACGTAGGCTTCTTCTACGGTACATAGAGCCTCTTCAATCGCACCAAGTGACCTCTCTGATTAATATTGATAGTCGCCAACCACGGTGTTCCCCAGACGCTTATCGAAGACTTTGTATCACAGTCGAAGGAGTTCTTTGCCCTACCTTTGGAATCAAAACTGAAGGAAAGCTTGCACCTCTTGTTATGACCTACTGCGAAACCTTTACTTACCATGACGTAGATTGAAAACAAAACAACACCTAACATGATGGGATATTCAGCTTTGCTCAGTGGTAACAACGATCCTAATGGCGGGGGTGATTTTCAAGAGGGATTCGAGTTCACTGGGGAGCCCTTGAATCTTCTGGATCATGATGTGGTCTCCGAAAATGGCCATAGCATTGGACTCAATACTTGGCCTCCTGAACTACCCAAATTTCGAGAGGCCGCACTTCGCTATTAGTTAAAGATTTCCATCGAATTCATAATTTCAGATTCACAGACTAATCCACGATACCATTAGCGAAGCAGTGGCAAATATTGGGAAAGTGTTATTCCCGATCTTTGCTCTTGCGCTAGATTTAGAAGAAGATTTTTTCGAAGAAAAGGTGGTTCCTCCTGGTTCCGTCCGCTCCCTGACCTAAATATTTCGTCTCAGACGAACAATGCTGCTGCGCTCATGCGTACCCTCCGCTATCCACCGCAAGAAGACGTAACGGACGATCACATTATCGGCATTGGCGCCCATAGCGAGTAAGTATTTCAATCTATCTTTTCGCAACTCATAAAGTGATGTCCATAAGCTGGGAGGTCTGTGTCTTGCCAAGGTTTAGCATTCTGACCTCGACGTAGTCTAATCTTCAACATAAGTGTTTCACAATCCTCTGGCAGGAACCGGGTATTCAGGCGTTGCAAGTCCTCAACTCTGAAAAAGAGTGGATCAATGCTCCCCCAATTCCGGGTCAGTCTTGTAAATTACGTTTGTCTACTTCATTTGACCTGTTTATATTCTTTGTGTTTAGGAACTTTTGTTATCAAGTTGGTCTTCCGCCACTGTACGATATACCATTAATTTTTTTCTCGTAGTCTAGGTGATCAATTTGCTCGATGGACAAGTACGTGCACATGCATTTTGAATTTTCGAATTTTTTTCCGCTGATTTGGATCTCCAGATGGTATCTTCAAGTCCACCGTACATCGTGCTATCAATAGAAGCGGTGTATGCCGATATTCCATACCATTGTTTGTGGGTGCCAACTGGGATGCCAAACTGGAAGTAAGCCATTCATACATATTCTTATTTATCGGTATGAGCCTTCATATCGATGTGCACACAGCCCATTCCTGGTTGCGTATCCCCCGACCGACCTCTTCAATACGAGATCATCACAGCAGGAGAATATGTGAAGACCAAGTTAGCAGAGACGTATAGTCACTGAAGTAGGGTGTTGTATTTTAATATCTACCAGTCTATGGCTTTTGCCTATACATGAGGTAGTGAGTGAGTGCCATCATACAGATGATGGTGCATATAAGTATTGCATGCATTGACTACCTTTGGGGCTTGGAGTTAGCCTACAGATGGAGGTCTGCCAACTGACTCCATGGCTTGACAGACTCTGAGTCCTAGGCCTGACCAAGTGCCCATGATGTGCGGTGATACCCCAATCTGTAGGAATGTAACCAAATAATAACATCATGAGTGACAAGCATACTATCTCCTTGAGAGGCAGGAAAGATGGTTAAAACCATGTGGGACACAGTTCCCCATGATCAGCTGTAAAATCCCGCTCCCCGGGACAACTCGTGAAAATATACGTTGGTTACAAATCTTGGACATGAGAGTCTGGACTCCAGCTAAGAGAAAACCAGATTCACTTAATGAGACGTCCTTGAGTAAGGGAGTGACAAAAAGGGTGAATCAAAATCAGAGGATGCGCCAGGCGCGACGATGACCGGCCTGAGTGACTGTCCGTGACCGCGGTAATCATTGATCACCGGCACCTCCGTCGCCGCTTTATCATGCCGCTCCAACTTATGTCGTAATCACTGATCACTGGGGTCGACAATTCCTACAAACTTCATCTAAAATGGCTTCCAAGTACTTATGCATTCGTTTTACATTGAGTGAAGAAATATAACCATCGTGTCACAGGTCTCTTGCTTCATGTATCTTCTGCAAGATCATCAAAGGTATGCATGTTAATCTCACCGAACTTTGAACCTTAGGCTTGAACTAAGTGATTTGTCTTTGGTTGTAGGCGAGATACCGAGCTTTAAACTCATTGAAACAGACCTCTCGTTCGTGTCATGAATGCCATGATTCTGAGCATGGTTTCTGACTAAACCATTTTTACAGCTACTCGTTCCTCGACGTTGGTCCTATCGCCATTGTGAGTGGGCGCTCCTAGCACGTTGTTTGTCAAACACGCTCAATTCATGTCAAAGGGACACTCAATGGTCATTCCGAAATGTGAGCCGTCCTCGCTTCATCATCTAATCAGACTCACCCCAATCACTTCCTTATCATTACTCTCAGACCATGCTGCCAAGATGCACGAACTTCCAGACGAATATCTTGCGGACGCTCTGCCAATCGCAAAAAAGATTGCGCTTGCACAAGGTGCAGAGAATTACAACATTCTACAGAATAATGGAGCCCTGGCCCATCAGGTGAGTTCGACTTCAAACATTGTTACAGATCACATTTGCCCGGTTTATATATGTTCGAGCATTCAGGTCGTCCAACACGTTCATTTCCACGTCATCCCAAAGCCCAATGAAGAAGAGGGTTTAATTGTCGGTTGGCCCGCCAAGGAAGTTCCAAAGGAAGAATTACAAAAGGTGTATGAAGAGCTGAAAGGAAAACTGTGATCGGAAAACGGAGTATTAAGGAAATTTTGAATAACGTGCCGGTTATATCCCTTCCTTTCCTCTCCTGTGCGCTTTTGTAGGGGTTCGTGTTTCGAATAGCGATGTGCCGCCGTGCGATCTTATGCAGTGTTGTCATCTGTTGTCATATGGGCTGCCCCCAAGCCAAGACTTTTCGACTGTTCACCACAATTTTGCTCGTAAAGTTGTATAGTCCTCTCGAGTTTACACTGCTGCCACTAGACTCCTGTAACTTCGAGTCCTGTGTCGCCTCTCCTGCACAATAGCAGTGTGGTGGCATGTCTCACTGGTATGCACACTTTTTAGTAGATTGTTCACGGATATCTGTGGTTATCTCTTGGCTGATGATTCAACTGATGCAGATTGTATAGCCAAGGTTGTTCATTTCACTCTCGCTTCGGGATATATCCGAAAGGAGGGAATTCGTGAGTTGAAATTTGGATACTTGCCTATACTTACTCGAGTATAAGTATGGGACAGCTCTTGGAGTATGGTCTGATTGGCGGGCCCAACACGTTTCTTTCTTAACATTGGCGGGCCCAACACGTTTCTTTCTTAACATCCACATACTAACACATTCTTCTCCTTTAAAACGTCTTCCACTTGGAAGCACATCATTTTTGAATCACCTTACCACAAAGTGGTTTCATATCCACATCCCACGCAACGTCCTTCATCTCATCTTCTGCAAATATGTCCGAGAAGCAGCGAGTTGGCACCCTGGCGCGCAGAATCCATGGCTGGTCCTGGCAAGCGGTGAGTAGCGCATCCACACCTGTAGTTATGGTTCTGCTGTTTGACCATCCCGACACAGTTTCCAATCGGTATGGGTACTGGAGCAGTCTATGTGACGCTTTCCGGACTCAAAGAGCACTCACCAACACTCACTACCGTCGAGACCATATTCTATTTCTTGAACATTTCGTTGTTCATCCTCAACACCACTACTCTCATGACGCAAGCAATACGTGAGCATTATATTTTCATCTGAAGGAGGATCTAAAAGGAATGCCTGAAGTATTTCCAAGGCAAGCATGGAGGCTGATCAACGACCCTGTGAAAGGAATATTTGTGCCACTCGTCGTAAGTGTTGAACTCCGTACTTTATCTACATACAGGTCTGAGTCGCCATCCGTAGGTCCTTTCATTTGCAACCATTATCATTGGCACCATAAACTATGCTGTACCCCCAGGTTATGTTAGTCCGGGCTTCATCTACGTCCTGTTCTGGTATGTCTACTAGTCTCATTTCGGAGGCTTGAAATCATATATTGTCGTTCGACAGGATTTATGTCGCCTTCGCCTGTTTAACTTGTCTACCTATGCTAATGATTTGGTTCAACCAACCACACGATCTGGCTACTTTCACTCCTGCTTACGCCTTCTTGATTTTCCCGATGGTATGTCATCCCTCCGTCCAAACAATGAAGAGCTGATCTCTGTACACAGATGCTTGTGGGAGTCGTCGCCTTCAATGTGTTGAAAGTAATGAACCCTGCGGATACCCGAGCAGTCGGAGTTCTCGTTTTGGGCTATTTCTTTCAGGGTAATTTTTAGCTCCTTGGCTCGGTCCAAAATTCATAACGGTTTCCTCAGGAATTGGATTTTTTATGACCTTCTTCTACCTTTGCATTTACATCATTCGCATTATGTCCGTAAGTATGTTTTCAAACACCCTTCAACTTCGTTATATCTACGGCGACTTTACCTAGACCGGCTTCCTCGATGGTCATCAGGCAAATGGAGCCTTTGTGGCATGCGGTAAGTCCTGAATTTCCCTGGTAAAATCGATGGGACTCAGTCATCAAACTATAGGTCCACCTGGATTTACTGCACTTGCACTGTGAGTCATACATTGTAGTCAATGGCTCCGAGTTGCTTACCCCCAATCGCAGACTCAACCTAGGAGATCATGCAAGAAAAATGTGCGTAAAAATCCCACCTCCCAATGCTTCCTTGACATTCCGAATAGTCTCGCTGCCCATGGCCTTATTACTCCAACTGCAGGGGACATTTGGTATGCCAGCAGTGTTCTGTCAGCGCTGATGCTCTACGGATTGGCTGTATTCCTCTTTGTCTTCGGAGTTCTGCCCTACTGGTTCAAAGTCCATAAACACCTTAAAGAAATACTTGGCTGCTGGGCACTGACCTTTCCGTAAGTTATGTTCAGTCATCATTCCTCAAACCGTAACCCAAACAACTTCACAGAAACGTTGGGTGGATTTCGACCACACGAGTCCTTGGTGACGTCCTCCACATTCCTGGACTATATGACGTCCATTTAGTCATGACAATCCTAATGTGTTTAACGTGGGCGGTTCTGTTTATACTGACTGTCGCCGCTTTTTGGAAAGGATTGATCTTCTATTCCCAAGATGACGATGTCCTCAAGGACCTTCGTCAGGACAATGATTCTACACTCTCCTATTCAACTGCATCTACAGCGGTCTAGGTCTCATGCCGACCGACCACTTTTCTTTCTTGTAATTACTTTCATGAACGACCATGATCATAGTAGTAGATAAAGCCGACCTTTATTATTGCCTCCTACATATGTAGGAGATCTCTAGAGTATCAAGTACTCAATGCCGCTCTTTCGAAACATAATTTGGACTGTTTCCTATCCGGATCCTCTCTGAATGAATACACACATGTGCAATACAGCATGTATGGCGGCAATAGATTGCGATGCATTTTTTCTGGATACATAGCTGGTTCTGAGGCCCGGCGCTCAAATGGTATATCCATGTTGAAACATCGACCAAATGTATATGTATACATAGTCAGTCGAGAAAACCACATAAGATTTTACCGCATACATAGTTATGTTCAAGGCTGAAGTTGGCTGCTTGTTAGCGCGCAGACCTGTGAACGGTAATATAACGGTACTACCGACGTTGAGTCAAAATTCGGGGCCGATACTTATGAGGCTCAGGTGCTCAGGGTTCAGGGTGCTGCGATTTACACAGTAAACTGCCCATGATACTGTGCCACAGTTAAATTCACAGAAGGGAAAATTGACTCGGGACCAAGGATAGACAATTTATAAGAGATTTGCGATAATCCCAATTTCAACGCGTCAAAAATGACATCCAAAGTTCCAGCTAGTACATCCAGCACCTCTCTCGTATCTAACGCGAACACCATCTCTTCGAGGGTGCCTTTGAATCCCCGCCAGACACCACAGAAAGATTACGCAGCCGCGTTCGGGGACCTTCAATCCCGATACGGTGTTGCTGCTAGCCATAACCCTATCTCCACCCCCGTGGTGAAGAAGAAGCAGGCGAAAGACTCCACACAGGCATTGGCGGCCCAGAGCGCACCAGGAACGTCGGAGGGGGCACCTAGTGATGGCTCGACTGGCCGTTTCGATGGTCCTTCACCAGATGGGCTGAAGAACAAGAAACGTGGTATCTCGAGGTTTTTTCCTTGGATAGGTTTGATCATTTTCATGTGGGTAAACGATATAGTGCTCATGACAATTAGGCAAATGAAGGCACGCCGTTTTGGATGAATTGAACGGCGCTTGCGCTACTACTGATCAGCTACTGATCATGATTGGAGGATTTTAGCTGTAGAGGAAAATATAGGAATGGAAGATAAATGGATGCAATGCAATTTCAACCTGATTTACAGCTTGAAAGTGATATAGGGCGACCTGCTTCGGTGCCTCCGAGTTACACCGAGAGCTTACATGAAATCTTCTTCCAACTCTCTACCGGTTTTCCTAGCTCCAATCGCAGGCTCATCGTCGTCTTCGCCGTCATTATATTCTCCATTGAACAGAGAGTCGTAAGACCGAGCAGCTTTTTCAACTTCTCTAGCCCGAGCAAGTTCCAATTCTGCCTTTTTCTGTAGATCGGTGAACAATAGCTGCTGACCGGAAGTGAATTAATTGCACACCTTCTCGGCGACAGCAGCTCTGCGAATAGCCGATTCCTTCTTGATTCTATCTATTCGTTCCTGTTCGTGATCCACTTGTCGCTCGATCTTGGTTTTATTTAACCGATTGACGATGGGATTTTCGCGCTTGACGGCATGTACTGGAAAGTAGATGCATAGTATTCAGCATTGTCGAATAAGGTCATTACGGTGGCCCACAGGTCCTATACTGACCACGTTTCACCTATCATCAAGACTTGCACCAATAAGCCATGTTTGCCAACTTCCGAGCCTTGAGAAAGTTCACCCGTTTGTCATTGTGAAATGTCACCTGTCCCACAGCCATATCTCCTGTTTTCTAAACTGCATTCGTTCAACGAACTGAACAGGGAACGAATCAGAAACGCACCTTCAAATTATCTGCTGGGGTGTAGATGATGGTCAAATTATCCTTTTTGTTTCCTGACGAATCATGATTTTAGTTTCTGGAGGACTAGTCGTCAAAGACTCAGACGGACCCTCGATAGAATTGGCCTTGACTAGTTGTGCACAGTCTATTAACAGGACTTCTGGTATAGCTTCCCAGGACATTGGCTCGGGCATTCGGAGGTATACGTGAGCAGAGGAAAGTTTGTCCACATGAAACCAAACGTCCTGTGGCCAGGCGTACTTGATGAGCTCTTCGTCTAAACAGAATGGGAGTCATGATATAAGAAATTCAACCATGAAATTTCTCGTACTTTCGACTTTATCGCGGCCCATATAGATAGTAGCAGCAGGGGAAACAACTTAATATTCGATGTTAGAGTGTGGGCGAATGGCCTAAACGGCGGGTCTATACCTGCGGACGTGAAGAACAGGACCATAACAGTGGCAGCTAGTGGCAGGCGGTGGTATAAGGTCAAATGTCACACCGGTCACACCAGTAAGCACGGCCGGCAGGTGCGCAGTGAATTTTTATACTACGATACATACACAAAATCGAAAACAGATCGAGAAGCAATTTCAAAACATTAATCATACATTCAAGCACAAACCGAAGGCGAAGAGAATAGACGAAAATATAATGAAGCTAGCTATGTGAGAGAGATTGAGCTGAAAGCTAGAGTGCGTGAGGGGACACTGAAAAATGCTGATAAATGCGGGCAAAAATGGGAATTCACGAAGCGTCAGACCCTGGGATTCAGAAAAATGGATCTCGGGATATGGAGCTAGGGAGGCGCAAATTTAAAGGAGGAGGGAGAACCAATTGTGATGGCATCGCGGATTCCTGTGGTAAATAGTGATCATACGATCTATTTAGTGTGTGCTGGGGGTGGTGTAGCAGGACGTTCAGGGAACGGGGGGGCTGGAGGCACGGAGTCCCGACGAAGGCCGAGTGAATATGCCGGTAGTATACGAGGGTCATAACGAGGAAGAGTATCCACCCTTGTAAGTGGGATCTGGCTCGGGACAGGCTGCATTTGTAAGCCATCATCATTATTATTATCTTCACTACGATAAGGCGCGCGCGTGGTGGATACGTTCGTAGACATACGTCGGCGATAAAATTTGCATCCCGAAGCTGCAAGAAATAATGACACAGCAAAGATGGAAATGCCTGATAGAGCGTCTAATGAGTTAGGAAGCGATATAGGCAAACGATCACGACGTACAGAGACCGACCACCATCGCAGAGAGTACCTGATGACTAAGACCAGTATTGGAAGTTGGATCCACGGCGGCAGAGCGAGGTAAAGGAGAAGCGCAAACCGCGTAGGTTAAGATTAAAAAGTCGAGGATGAAAGATGAACTGGAAATCATCGGAAAACGTGAGTCTCAAGAAGGACAATGTCGAATAGATGTCAACAACAAAGGTGGAAAAGGACAGACTGTGATGGTGCGGATTAAAGACGAGGTGATTGCGAAGAAATAGGTGTTGAGCAAGAGCAATGCTGTGCAATGGTCTATGACGATGGAAGCTGAGGACGGGAGTGTCCAGGTAAGAGATCGTAAATGATTTGGTGACTCTATCCTATCGAGAATGAGAAAGCTGAGAAACGAGACGATCCTTATATGTGGACACTGATTTTCAGCCACATAAATGAGTCAAAGAGTTCTCCGAACCTGTCTAATTACTTGCCGGGGGGCACCTATTTAAAGTTCAGACGAGGTCCCCTTCCGTAGTACCATCCAGTGCAAAGATTCCACTGACATGTTCTCTCGAAAGTGCAAACACCGTTAGCGGGTAGATGAAGCTCTGGGGAAAGATGAAACAAGATCAATTCACATCATAGAAGCATGTTGCATTTGCGCTAAGATGATACCCTTGGTAAGATATCATCCTGTACAATCAAGGCGCTTAACAAGACTCTTTGTTTGAATGCACGTGGAGCGTTGGCATCGCAAAGCCCTATTTCTTCTGCCCGAACGATTTTTGAATAGCAATCCAGCGTTTCCGATGAAGAGTGCAAAGGTAAGGTGAACAAATTATTAAGAGCGGAGGAGGAGTAAGAGGCACGAAAAACTGGTCATAACCCTAACCTAGACTGTGAGATCTTGAAACTCGATTTCCGATTTGTTTCCGAAGTCTCAGGCCTCAGCGCTCACCAACATTCACCGCAGCTCACCCCTGTTCCTGCTCTCTAAATTTTCTGAACTTCTTTTCCCTGTTTTATCCATCCGTCGTCGGAATAGCTCTCGATATCATTTGATAGCTCCGTCAGGATTGATTATAACAGCTTTGCCCTACGTAGATCTCGATCGAGGAAAATCATATTCATAATTTCGAAAGAGATTCCGCAAAAGCTTCAGAATTTATACACAACAAGAGATACATACTATACAAAACTAAGTTCTTCCCGATCATACATCGTTCGTCTTTCATAGTGATGATCCTTTTCCCCTTTCTAAAAATCTACTTTGGTCAAGATTTGGTCCGCTCTGCCCAGAACGTCAGCGACGCCTTTCAATCCAGCTTGAGCGAGCGAGATATCTAAATCAGCAAGAATAATTTTGATAACCTGTTCCACCCCTTCTTGTCCGGCTATAGCTGCGCCGTACACCCAAGGTCTGCCGACTAACAATCTCGCCGTAAGTTGAAGAGGAATTTCATGAGCGATGACAAGAACTCACGAAGCACGGCTTGGGCGCCGAGAGCCATAGCTTTGATGATATCACTCCCGGTTCGAATTCCAGAATCAAACATGATAGTAAATTTTCCTGATTTCTGGGCTGCTCTGACCTTTTCGGATTTCATGATGCTCTCTAAAGCATAGATCGAAGGAATCGCGCCATCGAGCTGTCTACCACCTATTAAAGGGTTCAATTCATCAGCGTAATAGTGAAAATCAGAGTTTAACTTGATCCTACCGTGATTCGATACAACAATACCATCTACTCCGATATCAATAGCTTTCTCAGCGTCCTTAAAAAAGAAAAATCATTAGACAGCGTGCCGAAAATGGAATAATGAAAATCACGTACTTCTACATGCTGTATTCCCTTCAGGATCAGCGGCCCCTCCCAATTATCTCTGAGAGGTTTGACGTCCTCCCACGAGCGATAAAATCCAAAATTGGCCTCTGCGAGCCAAGCATATCCCAACTGGGCGGCATCTTTTGCTGTTGGGTCCCCGTCAACAAGGAGCTTTTGTTTGGTCACAGCATCGTAAGGGAATTCCGGTATCTCATCGGCGATAGGCTTCTTCCCAAGTCTAGCCATGAAAACAGGATCAGAACTTCCTACCTGGGTCCCCACTCCGTGACCGAATGGTAGGTACGATCTTTCCAGATCGTGCGGTCTCCATCCCAAAGACATCGTATCGAGGGTCACGACAAGCCCAGTAAAGCCATTTTCCTTTGCTCTCTTCAACAGAGAAAACGTTACTTCTTCGTGTCTCGGCCTTGGGAGAATCAAAATTCATCAATCAAGGCATCGATAGAATCCAAAATAACGTACCAATAAAGCTGATACCAACGTGGACCATTGCCGCTAGCCTGAGCAACTTGCTCGATACTCCGAGTCGATGCTGAACTCATAACAAAGGGTACACCAAGCTTGGCGGCAGCTTTAGCAGGTGCATATTCGCCTTCGGCAGTGAAGGTCCCTTGAACTCCCACAGGTCCAAGTATCAGAGGACTGGGGTAAGTTACACCGAACAAGGTGACCTAGACAAAGGCGTCAAGAAATTGTTAAGCCCATAACAGGTGTGTAACAAACATACCCTAAGGTCCCGATTATTACAAGGAACAAGCATGCGCGGAATGATTCGAAACTTGTTCAACGCGATAGTGTTTCCAGTATAGGTTGACCAAGTTCCCGCACTTCCTCCGGAATAAAGGAACGCTCCTGAGTTTTAATGTGAGAACATGGCAAAAAAGGATGAGAGCTGTGATGTCTTACCCGGAAGGTCTTTAAGCTTTTCGATGGCCTTCTTCTCAATCTCCTCGAAAACGACAGTTCCAAGAGGCTCAGGTCCCTTTCCATTCAAGTATATTTCTCGCATATATGTTCCCCATTGAGGAATAACATCAGAGGATGTGTTAGACATGTCAAAGCCACAGAGAAGCACTGAAGGACTTGAAAGTGGTAAACTTGCTGGATAGCTGGGAGGATCTGATATGGAAATGGATGCATTAAATATGGATGTCACTTGATGGCGAATACGATCATTTGTCGGCTCTCTTGGTATCCGGGTACTTTAACTGGGGCCCAACATAAAAGATTTGGTTGAACTCGGGCTAGAATCTGTTACTTATTTGTGTACTACGAGGCCTTCAGCGTGGCGATCGCCTTATGAAAGGATAAGAAATAATATGTACTCAGATGTACTCTCAATGATCACCGTCTCACCGGCCCCAGTGAACCAGACTCCGTAGCGCTTATTTGTTGATGAGGCACATGGCCAAGTTGAACTTCCGATCGGCACCTTCGAATCTTCGATACTCATTATCACTCCACATCGATTACGCACACATTCCCTCTGTTTAGTGTTATGCCATGCATGAAATGCAGTGGCCCCCCTCCACAATAATTTACTGAACACATATACGCTGAACTATTGAAATATACCTAACTCAACCTTTCCTCAATTCTCGAGGCGGAATCTTGCATCATACCGGGTTTGTCAACGTCAACTGGGTTGTGAAGCTCATTGCACTTTCCCGATAATTGTCCAAGGAAAGCGTCAACGGAATCAGACCATCGTTGAACTGTAACATGTTAGGGGAACCAGTTGTATATTGTGGCCACTCAATTCCAGTGTTGCCGTTAGGATCGAGGGTTGCAGCAAAGCGGATGAGATAGTCCGCCATGTCTCCCCCTCCGTAAACGTTCAAAATGTCGGTGCCGTGGGCCTTTAGTAAATTTCAGTAAATAGAGAGAGACACCTCGTGTGAAGACTTACTGAACCCAGAACCGGTAAGTCCTTGAGTCGTTTGTTTACTTTTGGAGAAGTGCCAATCATTTCGACTTAGAACGGCCAACTGTGATTCAATGACACTCACTGAATGACCAAATGGGCTGCTTCCCGCTGAGACTTTGCAGGAAGAATCGACGAGGAGCTTGGAACACGGCATCCCCCTGGAATGCAGCGATTCTCTTGAACTCTGGAGTGATCGCGTTCAAAATCCCAGTGTCGAAGGGGGAGCCTTCTGTAATATCTGCTGGGTATTCCGTCAACAATTCTGCCAAGTCCGAATCTGATATATTCGGGAGGAAAATTGTCTGTACGTAGGTGGCGATATCAGATTGTGTCCTGATAGATTTAAGCTGAGCGTTCTGCAAGAATTACCGGCGAAATACGAAACTTACGTGACATTCAAACTTGCAAGAGAGAAAAGGGTTCCTTCGTCATCACAATCGCCTTCAATCCAAAATTAATAGTGGATAAAATGAACCTAGTAGACCATTGCTCACCGCTGACAATTGGGATAGCAGACACTTGGCCCTGCTGTACCAGCTTTTGAGGGTCATCAGTCAAAAAGACACCATCTGCACGGGGAAGCCATGCAAGATTCAGAGACTGGAACACAGCTATAGCTGGATAGTTCTGATTTACGAAGGTCGCGACTGACCTGATACGCGAAGATACCCGGAGAGGCATCCACTGCAGCTTTGAGCACCGTGTAGTCAACGCCTCTGAGACAATCCAATGTATCACTAGATTCAGAACAGCCAGTAGCTTCGACTAATGTATCGTAATCTAGGTTTCGAGTCAGTGAACAGACACTGCGAGGAATGTAGACTCAGTACAAGCTTGACCGTCGGTAATGTCCCCCACCGGTATAGGGGAGCCAGATTGCATGAAAGCTGCACGAAATAGTCCTTCCGTATTACCACCATTGCTCACCATATGCAGTGATGCTGAAATTGCACCTGCGCTTTCCCCCCAGCTTGATCATAGATTGCGTCTATCGTCAGCTAAAAAAGCAACAGAGGTAAAGCGTGTATCTGATTCTCACATGGTAACTTTTGTCGGATCTCCACCAAACGCCCCTATGTACTTTTGGACCCATCTAAACGCCTCCCGTTCTAGTAAAAACATGATTAGTGTCTGGATTTTTAGGACAGGGTCATCAAAAAAGCAACCCACGATCTTGAAGACCAAGATTTCCGACCCCAGCATCCTTAACTTCTTGACTAGATAAAAATCCAAAAGCTTCAAGACACGTTAGTATCGCAAAAGTACGTTAGACTCATATTGACCTGTGACCCGATAGTTCATAGAAACATAGATTACAGGTTCATCGAGTTCAATGGAACGTTCAACGATACTGGTTCCATCGTACCTATTGGCAATTGAATGTGTACGATGCTCTCCGATGGTCGAATGATATACGACTTACATTTGTGGACCCCCGAGCTCAAACCCGCCTTGGAAGGTTAAGTAAGTCCAACCGTGTGGATATACAATATGACTATAGGAATACCTCCGAATATCCACTGTGAGGAAGCATTAGTTTGCACGAAAATGGTGCTATATCAATTAAATTTGAATATACACACCACAAGGACAGGCAGCTTCGACGAGGTTGTAGCGGAGGCAGGTTTAATCACGTTGATCGTTAGACAATCCTCGTCGTCTGGGAATACAAAACCATAAATGCTGTTCACGATGAAGTCTATCGTTTCCGCTGCGAGTCCTGTCAGGATTGGAAGGTCGATGGTTTGTTGAGGGCACGCAGGCCCCATTGCCGTGGCCGAGAATGATGCATTGTAAGATGGAACGGGCTGCGGAAGATTGAACCGAAGGGGACCGGTGCTGTACTACAAGTTAGCATAGTCAATATTATAGTAGTGGGATGAAATCATCGTACGGAGGTTGAGCGAAGGGTATTCCCAGGAATTCTTGAGTATTGCCTGATGTTACTCCAGTGACTACAGCGGAATCAAGAGTGACGGTGGGTCCTGCCAAGGGACTAGCGAAGACACACGCTTGCAAGACAAGAGCAATGATCTCGAGGCTCAACATAGCTGTGAATCCCCTGGGAGCCTGAAAGGCTAGTGAAGATGACATGTTATAAAAACAAGGACGGTCCTGTTATATGCTGGTAAACAGCCAGGACCCTGTACCTTGTTAAAACCTTGTCAAAGCTTCTCATGATATTGAAAACAACTTGAATGTAGACGTGTCATAGGACAGACTTTTATCTTGACTCTAAGATGGCCATTTTATTTCCATAGCAATGATCCGTGCGATGCACGTTGAACAGCTCAGTTCAGCTCAGGGGTCGCATTCTGTCGCATTGCTCCCTTCTCGCTCTTCTGGCTCCCTTTGCCTGTGTACGTGAGGCTGAGTGAGCATCCCAAATTGAGCGGCACAAGGTTTGTTATTAGCCATCCAGTTCAAGGTTTTCTCGTGCAAGTATGAAAGAGAATCTACCAATGGAAAAATAAGTATGAGCCTCTGTACTAGTAGGAACGCGACGGCCGGCGTAATGGTTGACCATTACATAAGCATCCAATTTCCGTGGGGTCGGGTGCACCTCTACCCCACATTTATATGATAACCACCCCACGGGGCAAAGACTTGCATGGAACTCTTTTCTTTTCTATTCCTCTCTTTTTCCTCCTTGTGTTACTTTTCATTGGCTCTCAATTTCGGAGTTACAAGCGCTCCGCAACGTTCATAAAACGGTATTGCAAAGCCATATGCAGATGAGAAGAAATAACAGAAGATCAACAGAAAAAGTGACTGTGATTTAACAAATTGGCTAAAAGTATCAGAGAAATTGATGGTTAGACAAACACATGCCAATGGGGTCCCTGACCAGTAACAATAACTTTGAATAAACCCGTTTTCTTGTCATTGCAATATTTGCACAACCACCAAGAGACCAAACCAAAACATCACGTCGCCAGCTGAGAACCTTCGAGGCGATGCGGCACTCGTTTGTTGGGCGGGCGAAGAGGTGCTGGTAGTACTACTTCCTACAATCTGAGCGGAGACCAACACGTCAGGACACTGAGGGGCGACCAAGACGTCTCCATAATTGCTTGCAATCCACAAAGCGACACCGTTAGTCCATCCGAAACCGGCCTAAAAAATGATTGTAAGGATGAACGACATCTCTTTGGCAAGGGAAACGCACTTGAACCGTGTATTCACCTGATTACAGATTGAATAAGTGATCAAAGTTGTCAATTACTAAAGCTTACCTCCGCTCCCGGAGGAGTCGATGTCGGTAGTAGAAAACTTCTCGAACATCTGTTGGACAAGATATATTAAGACCCTTCGGATTTCTTGGATGGAAGCCTACATTTCCGGTGTTGTTCACACTTTGTGTGACATTGAGTTCAGCATCTGATAACCTTGGAAGGAGACCAGAGATGGACCCTCCTGTAGCATGCCTATTGAGAAGAGATCTTGAGTGACATCACAGGTCCACTAGTTGCACAAGATACTAACCAGCTACACAATGCACTCGCAATATAACGATTTGCCACCATTCTCTGGAGTGCCCGTCCCCACCCCTCACCATCCGTTGCATTTCCGCCATTTACCACTGTTCCATTCAGCGCATTGATATCGGCAGAACTGCCAGTCTGGCTTGCATTAACTCCGGGCATTACCGGCTGGCCGAAGAGCTGGGACTCGGCCAAGTCGAGCTGGCCTGCAGGTACGAGGTCGAAAGAGGATTGGTTTCCGGAGAGAGCAGAGAGGGACGTCGAGGTGATATTGGATGGAAGTTCATTGAGAGCGGACAGTAAAATCATTATCAAGTTCGGCCAACTGTTGGGGCTATCCCTGTAAGCGGCGAGCAATCAATTATACATCATGGTCATGTTGCAACGAGATGATCACTAACCATTGCAAGCCGGTTTCGAGGAATGTCGTAGGGAAGCTACCATTGTAACGATTCAAGACCATGTTCACCGCAGAAAAGGCCTTGAAAGCATTCGTTTCATTACTAAGGACTTCATCTGGGATGATCCCTGACCAGTACGGATACCATGTGGCACTTGAGAAGACATTATTCCTCGAGTTCGTGCGAAGGCTGAAATCGTAGAAGGAAAGCTGAACGAAAATGAATAAAGAGTAAACTCCAGAAGATGGTTGATTGACCGGCATACCTTTGTTGAATTCCAAAATAGATCAAGGATCCCCTCCCGGATCAAAGAGGCTTGGCTGAGATGAGAATTAGCAGCGGTGCTGTTGGAACCATACAGGTTAGCAAGAAGGACGTGATTTTTGTCTGTACAGAAAAATCAGGG
This sequence comes from Lentinula edodes, assembly GCF_021015755.1. Taxonomy (NCBI): domain Eukaryota; kingdom Fungi; phylum Basidiomycota; class Agaricomycetes; order Agaricales; family Omphalotaceae; genus Lentinula; species Lentinula edodes. The sequence continues at coordinate 42,079 of NW_025764338.1, forward strand.
TAGATAGCTTGCCATAACGGTTATCAACTTACACAATATACTGTTAAGATCGATAGGGATGGTCTCGCGTACAACCAAAGTGGTAAGGTCCCCGTTACCTGGAGCAGGAGAGGCAAGATATCTGGAGCAGTAATCCCAGCCTACGGAGGGTCAGAAGGTCAGAAGGTGCTTGCATCATATAGAAGTAATGGTTAACTGACCCGTCTCAGCACCACTGGCTAATTCGGCGTACAAATCTGATAGTTCAGACGTGGAAAGGTTCAAACCGGATCCATGGGCAGTCTCATAATCTGATGAGGTAGCGTTCAAGAACTGCTTGATTATCCGAAGTACAAAACTGAACGAAGGAACGAACCGGTTAGGTACGATTCAGGACGAGGAGCGGTGTTATTGACGGCGTAGCGTGCCATCGCGTAAGTTTGATTCGTGTAAGGACTTGTCACATTCACGGTGCGGTTGTTCTGCCACCATTGAAGCTCTTTCTACAAGCGGATCAATATCTACATCGAATGGGCATATATAAAAGACTCACCTCCGCGAGAGGCAGAGCACGTTCAAGTATAGATTGATCATTTGTAACCGTAACGTAGCGTGATAGCATCTTGTAAGAAACTTATTATAATGGTAGTACAAATGCAAACATTCACTCACCTGGATGAAAAGCGGAGGTTGAGATCGATTTAGGTCTGCAAAGACGGATCAGTAATTCCGGGTTAGATCCCAAAGTAGATGATAACTGACAGTAGATGCGTCCTCCGTTGGGAATGAATCCAAAAAGTTCTAGCTCGTCCATGAAGTTTTGGAGCGTAGAATTAACAATGTCGTAAAGTTCAGACTGGAGCAGACCTTCGATGATCCAATAACTGTCCCAGTAATACTGCTCGCGGAATCGACCGCCTATAAGCCTGGATGAGACGTGATATTTAAAGAGTAATATAAATGCTCACCTGGAATAACGAAGGTATGATTTAAGGCTATCAATGTACTTTCGCAACTTCCACTAGAGCCGGTAGGACAGAGAGCAGAAGCATTCGTGGATCTGATCAACTGAGACCAATAACCGTGCACAGTCTGGGACCAAGCCTTGAGCAATGGATCTGTGACATTCCCAAGGAAGCCCGGGTTTTGAGGAAAGTCGGATAACACTAGAGCTTCGAGCTCAAGTCCTTCTCCGCCAAAATTCGTGTCGACGAATTGTTCAACATCACCCTCCGTGATGTCCTGAGTTTGAAGCTGTTGAAAGTTGGCCAAAACGTTCGCGGAGGAGTTGCTGGTTGGCTGTCAATAGTCAACATGACGGCATTGCGATAATTGACGCGTCGTACCTTGTCCACAAAAGTTTTGGGATCTGTCCATAGGCCGGCATCGTTCACCGTTTGCAGGACCTACAAAATCTGTCACGTTGGGAACAGTCGAAGAACGGTAAACATACAGCGCCAGCACAGAAAATTTGAGATGGACACCAGTCTTGTACTGGAGGTAAAGGGTACTGGGAAGGTATCGAAGCACTCAACGAAGCTGTTGGGCTTGCGATGGAAGTCGTGACTGATATTTGCGAGACCGACGTGCTCGCTGCGGGAATGGCATATAGACGTCGCGCACAGAGGGCAAGAGCAAAAATTTTAGTGAACATCGTGCCCGGAGTCGGGAACAACAAAATCATACTGCTTGCCGCCCCACTTTATACCCCACCGCACCCCAGACATGTATTGAAAATAACGGTGGTCGGATGACCGAAATGCGCGAATTATGACTTTAAGCGCCAGTGATGTCAATGTGCGCTTGATATCCTTATCACAGAATCTTCGAGGCTTTGTGTCCAAAAAATAGAAGTATATACAATACATCTATGTACATCTCAGATGCGTAAAATTTGCTCAACTGTGAATGTGCCGCGCAATGAACTCAAACTCAGATCGCCATAGAAAGATGGACCGGGGACAGAAAAGTGCGGGGAAAATGTTTAAAAAGCTCATGTGGTACAGGAAATCCATCACAAGTACAGACAGTAAATATGTGAGGTGCCAGTCTCGATCAGTTGATTAAGGTCATGACTCACGGCAAGTCCCCAACCTCATCGCAGTTTCCTAAACCACCATCTCAACCGTAAGGCACCAATGGGCCCAAGTAGCGTGTAGCGAGAAGTGACGAGCGTGCACTTCAGCCAGAATATGTATTGAGACTACGAAACGCACCTGTCCTACGACGCGACGCGACACAAATCCATACCATTCATGCTAGTCAACAAGCATTTTTTCGGTAAGAAGCCCTTCACCGTATGCCATACTCTCAAAAATAATCTGCCGCCAGACGCTCTTGGTCAGCTCTGCAGCTTCCTCTTCAAGGACCTGCATTTCGAAAATAGAATTTGTTCAGATTCAGTCGCTGAGGCATATTCTAATGGCGCACCGGCTCAAGTCCCTCAACAAGCTTCTGGGGACCTTTATGATCTTTCAAATGTTCTAACACGAACATGATCAAATCCTCTTCCTCCATTTCGCCTAGATACTTGACCATGAGACGTTTGACAAGAGGCTCAAATTTGCGATCAATGATGATCTATGTAGAGAGAAGGTTAGTCAAGAAGACCTCAATGAAGGAGTGATAAATGAAGCTCACATCGGAAAGCCCATCCCAACGAACTTTTGCCTTGAATAATGACTCCGTATCATGAGGAACAGATTCCTTGATGCGTTCCAATCTTTCTTTCATCTTCTCGCTACTCTCTGCCACGCTGAAGTCCAACTTGACTAACGGCACCTTCCTCTTCTTAATCTCCTCCTCTTCATCCTCCTCCTCTGCGAACACTGTCGTTGCCTTCTCCTTTCCGCCTTCTTTTGCAGGAGCAGGCGCCAGAGAGACATTGAGTTTTACCAAGCCGCCATCGTCCAAAAGCAAACCAGCCTTTCGTTGCTCTTCCGCCAACGCCTGCATCTCGTCCATTTGTCGTGCTAAAAAGTCCTCTGACTCGCGACGCAAATTTTCAGCTTCCTGCTCTTCGAATCTCCGAGATTTTATGTCAGCGGCTTCTTCGGCTTCTAGTCGTCGAGCTCGTAGTTGGCGCCATCGTGATCTGAGAAGGGTGCTTATTAACATACGTATTAGTGAATGATATAATAGACTCACCTATCCAAATAAAACAGCTCATCGCTCTCGTCGTCGTCCCAGAGATCCAAGCGTTCCCGCATCTCTACACGATCTCTATCCTCAGCTTCTTTTGTAGCCCGTTCTCGTGCGATTGCTCTTTCCAAAGTTGCTATTCGCACTCGTTCTCTGGGTTCGTATCGCCTTTCTCGCTATCAATAGAAAGTTGAAGACAATGGTTGCGTGACATTGAAAAGTGCGGTCCACTTACGTCTCTGAAAGAAATTTCCTCGTCGCGTTTCCTGGTTTCTTTCCTCTCCTGCTCAAGCTCTTCATCGGTCTTCGTGGTACGAGAAGTTCGTCGGCCATCATCCGCTGCCCCTCGTTCTTCTTTTACAAACCCACTCATAGAAGGCTTTCCACGCGAGGAAGCTACTGTCGGTGATTGTTGTTGTGGTGGAGGCTTGCCCCATTCTCGAGCCTTGGGACCACTTGGTGCACCTCCTTGGGGGAATGGTGGCCCATCTTTCATCTTTTCTCTTTCTCTCTTCGCGGCCCTCTCTCGGAACTGAGCAATCTCAGAGATGACGAGACCGCGCTGAGTTTCCGGAAGGTCGGCTTCTTGCAAATCATGTAGGTGAGGCGGGATAACATATTTTTCTTTATCTAGTAGGCCACTTTCGGCTGCATCCTGGGATTCCTTGTTGATTCTTTGCACGAGTTCGTCAATTCTTGCTTTAGCTTGCTTATTTCTTTCTTCATCGGCCTGAACATAATAGTGGGAAAATTGCAACTTCGTACAATGAGATAACGTACATTAGTTAACATCCGTTGTGAATTATAAGCGTCCAAAAAGGCTTTCGTTTTTTCGTCTGCTTTGATCTGAGAATCGACGTAGGTGTGAAATGAGACACAACTAAGAGATGGAACGCACCAGCAAGTTTTTGTTGGCGCAACCATCCTCCAACGCGGGCAATTCAACACCATTGAGCAGGCTGATCGCTCGGAGAGCGCTGTCAGGTTCATCATATTCTGCAAAACCAAAACCTTGGGGTTTGTTGGCAGGCGTTATGAGACGCTTAAACGAAGTGACCTTGCCGCATGCCTACGAATATACAAATGTTAAGAAAAGGGATCAAGCTGTGATGTAAGGTGGAAATACCGAGAGGAGTTCATTGATGAAGGAATCCGTGACGCCACCTGATATGGAGCCAACAAAGAGTTTGGTCTGTTTCTGCGCCTGCGGTGGCACAAAGTGCATGGCCTGCTGCTGTGCGGCAAGAGCAGATATTGAGGGACCCTGGCCGAACGACGGAAAAGGCGGACGCAGACCGAGTCCCATACGATTCGGCATAGGCTGCATTATGAACCACAATTCTTGGACCAAAATGAGCATTTCAAAAACTCAATGTAGGTAGCACATACCAGAAGATAAAAAACAAGCAGGTTGCGGACGACGACGTTGAAAGCAAAGCCGAATATTTAGAGTGTACACAGCCACTGAGAAGTTGTCGCCCGGCTAGTTGTGTGATTTAGCGTTTTCCTTTCACTCGATCACTCTCATCCCGGTCGCTTGTCACCCTCAAAATGGCGGTCTCCCACAATGTCTCGAAGCACCTGGTTGTAGAAAGTGCGTATGCGACCAACTCTTATCGCTTCTAAGCTTTATCTTTCATATAGTCGCGCTCCTTGTTGCCTCTCAAGTTTGTCTCTCTGTTACTACAACTCGACTTTTGCTAAGCATTCCATCCGCAAGGCAGCCTTGTATTACACTTTGCGAGTATGTATACAAAGGCAATGATCCTCAACCCTACCCATCTCACTCCTTACTAGTGGGCCATTGGATCTTTCACTGGAGGCGATAAGAAAAACGTTAACGCAAAGCAGATGGAGGCTTTAAAACGATTGGGTCACACGGAACTCAAGCTAAACGAATATGAAAGTAGGGTTATCATGCCTTGGAATGTTTTCGGGACTTATCGGAATGCTTAGGCGTTGTTGCAAACGAGGTTATACATCCAGATGATATTCCAGTCAAATTCTCCGGTGAGCTAACTTTCTCCTTTGATTGATCTCATTCACATGCCGATTGGTCTTGCAGACATTGGAGGACTGGACCCAATCATAGCTTCCTTGCGTGAATCTATTATATACCCCCTTCTCTACCCGAGTCTCTTCACTTCAAATTCATCCCTCCTTGGAGCACCAAAGGGTGTGCTGTTATATGGGCCCCCAGGGTGTGGCAAAACTATGCTAGCAAAAGCTCTTGCAAAAGAATCCGGCGCGACCTTTATCAATATTGCTGCTTCCGTGCTCACGAACAAGTGGTTTGGAGAATCAAATAAGCTTGTCGCAGGACTTTTCAGTTTGGCTAAAAAAACTCAGCCTAGTATCATCTTTATTGATGAAATAGACTCGTTCTTGAGGGAAAGATCCTCCGGGGACCATGAAGTAACGGCTATGATGAAGGCTGAATTCATGACGTACGTGACTATCACTTCGAGGTCAAAGCCTAGTGGCATTTACACCCTACGTGCAGCCTATGGGATGGCCTCTTGTCGTCAACAGATCGAATTCTGGTCCTCGGCGCTACCAACCGGCCGAACGATATCGACTCTGCCATTTTCCGTCGACTACCAAAACGCTTTGCTGTAACATTACCCGATTTTGACCAGCGGTTGAAAATTCTCAAACTAGTAATATCTCTCTTTCGTGGTTTGTGCGAATTACCTTTGATTCAATCCTAGATGCTACAAGATGTCACACTCTCTCCAGAACTGTCCCTTGAAATCCTTGCTCAAGCGTCAGAAGGTCTATCGGGTTCAGATTTGAAGGAATTGTGCCGTGCTGCAGCAATGGTTCCGGTTCGTGATTACATGCGGGAGAACCTATCAAATGGGGAAGTATTAACTGAAGAACAGTTAAAAGTAAATAATTGTTCGTCGAGGACACTTTTCTCAAGACTCACTTTTCAATCCTTAGGATTTCAAACCCCGTCCAGTGACCCTGCAGGATTTCCTCTCGTTTGAGAATAACGGTCTCCTTAGCAAGCCCGTGTCTCCTTTGCCCGATGATAAATCGAGGATAAACTCTAAGGAGGGCAGCGATTCTAGCCAGGTTCCCCTTCCAGTGGATTGAGCTCGTAAACATACCATAGTTCAAAATCAATGGACACGAATACGATATCTTACCCAAGTCACAATATTTAATACTTGCAATTGTACCTTACTCACCGAGCTTAAAAGTAGCTTGACGACTCAGTCCACTAGGAGGGGAAATCTCGGTAGAGAAACGGTTTCCGCTGTACATAGCTCAAAAATGCATTCAGTGATATTCTGAACCAGGGACCGAAATAGAGTACATGTAAAATGTGTACATGCGATGGGGAATGTTGGACGAGAATGTGATATTTCAGTAAAAATAATCCATAATGAATATATAACGCGACAACATGAGATGCAATACAAGGATGTAGCTTACCGCTTGCGCAAATTGTACGGAGAGGTATGCGAAGAGGAGGAAGCAGTGGGTTCAACTCGATCAGAGCGAGGAGCACTAGCCGAAGCACGTCCTGTTGCAACATTACTGGGTGACTTCCCGCTACAATTATTCTGCAGTTAACCTGCAGTTAACTATTAACGGTATTTGATGCGACGTACGGACTGTTGATGGGACCCTCGCTTACACCAAAAACCAGTTTACAACAGGGTAGGGAGGCCGTTGTAAGTTGGTTTTGATGCAGTTTTTGCGAAGCCGCTGTCCGGCCATCTTCGCTTAGGTTCGCTTATATTGGTGGCACAAATTAATTGTCTGGTGTCCTGCAAATAATTCCTACGGGAAGTCATCCACTGATTTTGCTTGGGATGCGACGGGATCGCAGACTTCTGCCCGCGCCTTTGCGAGCTTTTTTCGCTTGAGTGCTGGAACCTGACGAAGCAGCATGGTCGCTCCTGGTAGACTTCGCGTGCTGTTTTGTGTTGGATCGGGATGTCCTAGAGGTTGCCGTACCAGGGTCATCGTCAATCGTTGTGGATCTTCCTCGTTTTTTACCTTGTTCTTGGGAAGCTTCAGTAACTGACGCCGGAGGTGCAATAGTTACCTCATTCCTTTGAGAGAAAATTCGAGAAAGACGACGCAGGAGCATGTCTTCGGAAATACTTTTCGCAGCTCCGCTTAATCCTTCAATGTTCAAAATTCCAGATGGATAGAGTTCATGGGGAATGCTCTCTTCAGTCGCTTTTTCAACCCAGAACGATCCAGAAATACGCAGCATACCAGATGGACCTGCATCGAGACAGAGATCCGGTATCTGGTTGAGGAGCGAAGCGACTTCTGACTGCCAAGGGGTGAATATATCGAAAGACTGGGGTTGAGAGGTTTCCTCACCTGATCACGAAAAATTTCGGTTGGATGGAGATCCTGTATATCTCGGGCAAAATCCGTTTCTTCCTTGTTCTGGAACGTCGAAGGTACTCGAACGAAGACCCAAGAAGTCCGCGCGTCAGAAAATTGAAGACAAAAGACCAGTGTTGCACTTGTGCTTGAAGCATATTGCAAGGCGCAAAATGGTTCATCACGCTCGTGTTTGAACCAACAGAGCGCCTCTTCCGGGGTAGTAGCCAACAACACGAGTCGGTCGGGAGTATGGTCTGTGAAATGTACATCTCTCGCTTCTAGTCGAGGGCCAATACGGGTGAATGTGACAAGTTTTGCTTCGAGGAAAGGAGTAGATATTCCAGATACTGTGAATGCATTTGAAATTTGTGTTAAACCATCAAACATTGATGCAAACAACAATGCAAGGAAGAGAGCGAAATGAGAAGCACGTGGATCCGTGCCATGATGAGAGTCAAAAATATCGAAGTTCGTGATCTGAAAACGCGATTTTTTCCTATGAGTTTCTTTGAGCCACCCCGCACCGTACATTATCGTTAGAGGTTCATCCAATGCTATTTTGGAGCAGTCAGGGTCAATGAAGTAACCGTAGTCTTCACTGACGAGTGCTCTGTGATTGGTCGAACAGTCGGTACACCCTTGCGAAGTAACCAGAAAGTTGATCACTGATCGGTGCATCTCAATAACGCTGATCCATCCTAGAATTGGGTGAATGAGGAACGATGAAGCCTGGAAGACTTCCTTCTACACATACCTGCGTTTAAACCACTGTCACCAAGTGAGCCGTACCATTTATCATAGGCGACCAATTCCCCTGACGTGTACTCAGTATTGTCATGGGGGCTGTAATTGGAGATGTTCTCAATGTAACTCCCCAACAGTGAATGAGGACTTTGAAAACTGTTGTCAAGTAGTACTGTGATGAAAGACGCAGTATAGCGATGCCTGGAACATTTGTTAGCAAAATGTATTAAGGTACGGCAAACAATTGGCATGTAACCTTCCACGCAACCATTGCCATGAGCGATCTAAAAGAGCTTGCCCTGTAATCGAACTTACTAACTCAGAAGGCAAGAATTGGGAAATATATCGCCGGTGCATCTCAGGATTGTCGAAAGACCCGGTATCCGAACACCAGCGAAAATCATCCCATTCTCCAACCTTCGACTGAAAAAGCTCTGGTGGAATCATGGTACCAGCGACAATAAATTTCACAGGTAAATGACCCATCCTACGTCGCAAAGCGCGCAGCATTTCCTTTAAGACAGGATAATGACCATACTCGTCTAAGAAGGACCGACGATGCTTCGTTGAAGCAGCATTTGCTTCGTCTAGAGCAATATAAAAATATTCTCCAGCAGGCATGTCCCAGATATTTTGGATATCTTCCAGGGTACGAGAAATGGCCTCATCAAGGGTGTGATCGGAGAGATGGAGAGCAGAGATGGAGCTTTTGATCTCCCCGAAAGGATCGAATGCGGAGATGAGGTCGAATGGAAATATCTGGGCTTCCAACCAACGTCTTCGTTGAGCATGGGAAAATCCCACTTTCGAACAGGCTTTCAGATACATGTTGAATACCAGCAGTCTAGCCAATAACGCTTCACTGCATGCGCGGTAAACTATGTGTATATTGTCTTGAACGAATGATGGGTGTTTGGGATCGGATATAGGAGGCAAAACGGGTTTCCAGTTGCGATCGCAGTTGACATTGTTTACTATGTGAGCGAAATCCCCTGCTCCAAGCAGTGATGCGTCGAGAGTACATGTAAGATAAAAGCCCCAATGGAGGCAAAGGCCTTCGAAGAGAAGTCTAGTTTTCCCGGTGCCTGAGGTATTGACTAGAAGACTGTAGGACAGGGACAGGTGACATTCGCTATAAATTCAAGGATGGATATGCAGACTCACGTATGATACAAAGGAGAAAAGATGCGATCTAATCTCTTTCTTAGTAGCGGGTCATGTTGAAAACTGCCTAATTTATGAAGTATTATAAGGGGCACTTCCTCGAATCTCCCCAGTGGTATCCGAAGGTTTCGAATGTGTGCAGCGACACGAGCATCGGGAATAGGTGTCGCAGGGCTCCAGACGGGTCGGTCAAACTCATTGACGGCAACATCCTCCATCTTACCAGCAAACTCTATGGCGCGAATCGCGTGATTCACCACTTCGAATTGAGGATGGAAACGCCATGAGTTCCGTTTGAGATGAGCTGGGCATTGAAGCTGAGGACGTTTCCTTGATCAAGAAAAGCAAAAGACGCACCACGAAAACGCTCAAAGGCATCTAAATCTCGTTTCCGATGGATAACTTTCAGTGTGTCATGAAGACTAGGATCTACAGTCAAACTTGTAGCACATAGTTCCAAGGAAGGTTTAAATAGTCCTTCAGAGGTTTTGCTCAAATAAGAATATAAGAATTTCGAAGCAAGGTTAATGTCTTCAACCTCCGGGAACGATTCAAATTCGAAATCCATGGAGGCTCAGTTCAAAACTATTATGTAATTATTGCGAGGTACTGCGCAGTCTCCCACGCCGGTTAAAACTGTCGTCCGTCTTCGAATAGTTTTCACAGGATCTTCATGCGCCGATGCACACTCTGTCCGGAAAGGTCTGGAATCGTTGTCAAAATATTATGTACATATGTACCTCGAAAACGATAGGAACAATATTCAGAGAGCGACTTCGTCGATAAACGGGCGCCTATGAATTACATAAAGGGGACGAGTACTAACTAGTAATACTAGTCCTCATTATCACCTTCATAGTAATCCAGATACCTCTCTGAAAAATCGCGCTTACGCTTTTGCGCTCTAGGCGGCAGGTCCAACCCTCGACATTGTGCATAGTCTGAGTCTAACATGTCAATGATCATGCGCGAATGATCGTCCAACTCGAACTTGTCGAAGGACTTTTTCCGGACCCCTCCGGATATCCTCCGCAGTCTGTTCTGTGATTCTTCCTCTTCTTCTTCAGAATCTGACCACAAAACAGCTGGGTCAAATGTACTCCAGAAGCTTTTCCCATTCTTTTTTGCTTTTTGCGCACGCGCTTTGATCACTCCAAGGAGATCGGTAGGATGGATATGCGCGGTCTCTGCGGTTAAGAATTCTTCGTTCAGCTTCCCTAAAGGATGTCCATCTTCTTCATCTGGGTCCAGTATGTATCTTGGTGCCTTTCCCTGTCCCTTGTGCTGGTAGAATACAGTGCCAAGATTGACCCTCACAGGAAAGCCACAAATAATACGCATCACGCCGTACTTGCCAGCCAACGGGTCCCTGCGTGGAAATTCTTCGAGGGCGCATAAGAAACCTTTACGTGTTTCCTTCCTTTTTTCTTCACGCTCTGCTGCTTCGTCAGTGTCTTTGACCTATTCAAGAAAGTTGAGTTCACAGCAAGAGGTCTATAACTGGCTTGCCTTACGTGTCGTGGTGCAAAAAACTTCCTAGGAGTAACCGTAGCAATTGCATCCTTGAGCGTGGAAGGTTCAAGTTCCCCATCCACTTGATGAAATTTGCATTGGATAGCGAGACATATGTAAGTGAAGTCTTCCGGTTTTCCCTGGTCGTCCTCCAGTTTGAGGAAGCACATAATGTCAGGCCCCATTTCATTCATTGGAAAACAAAATGCTGTATGTCCCTTCAACTTCACCCAGTCAATCAAAGGAATACACTCCTTCATGGACTTAATTCCTAGGCCGAGTGCACCTGGAAGTTTTGCTTCACCTATGTTTCGAATATCAGTTGTCCCTTCCATGAGCTTACGCTTGGATCCAACTTCATCTATGTGAAGAGTCACCAAAGTTGCTTGCTTTTGGGCGAGTGCACTCTCCACCTGCGGATTCTCTTTATCCGGCAAATCAAAAACTTGGCCCAGTCTTCGAGGTTTTTGAAAGACCTGCTGAAGATAGAAGCAAATGAATTCTTCAAATCCATTTCGACCGGTTGAGGGATTGTGATCCTGAATGCGATTGGCTACATATTTGTACAGCGAGTGTGCATCCGACTCAGGACCTCCATTGAACCACATCGCACAGGCCATCATGACAAGAGGTTCATCGATTCTGATGAGTTTTCGTCCTTCAGAAATGTTGACCCTTGCAAAGCCGTGAGCGATGTACTCGTTCTCGTCACTGCCTAGCCAACCGTCTAGTCTTGATCTCAACAGGTAGTCGTAACACAATGATTTGATCTTTTCCTTCATCTTGACGTTGACCGCTTCGAAGATGAATGCCCGATGTGGGAAATCAATCAATTCTGGAATTATTTCGTCCCCATTGTAATCCGTGGGCTCGAAACCAGTCAGACTAAAGATGTACGCGTTGAGAAGCTTGTCAAGATGATTATACCCGTTCTGCAATACAGCAGATATATATTCTGCAGTGAACCTGTGCCTTCAAGATCAATTCCATGATGAGCTTTCGATATTTACTCAATCAGTCACAATTCATCATTCACCTTCCTCGAAGCCAGCGAAAGATCCGTTGCAAAAGTCGTGGAAACCTGTCGCTTTGCCATATATGTGGAGGAAAATATTCTTCGATGTATTTTTGCTGACTGTGAATGTCGTTGAATGCCCCAGTATCATTCACCTCTTTACACAATTCTGTTTTTGCAACAACAGATGACAACGCATCGGTTATGTCATTTTTGGATAAACCTGTCCCTGTGAAGATAAAGCTAGCTCGAGGAACTTTAAACTTCAACGCGCCATTGAATATATCATTTAAGCATTTCGCTATCTGGCGTAGGAGTGGTCGTTTTGAAGTCCAGTTATCCGAGCGAAAAGCATTCCTCAAATCGCGTGCAGCAAACTGACACTCGTCGAGCGCAATTACAAGATCGGAGGGAAGTATCGACCGGACCTCGACCAGGACATCTGCTAACAAACTCTTCAAGACAATCTCGTTTATGGGCAGAGAAAAGTCAATGATCCTCGCAATATTTTCTCTGAGCTGAGCAAAAATGTCTCCCGATTCATCCGGTTGCAACAAAAGATTGGGATGAAGTTGAATTTGCAACCAATTTTGTATGTGCAATGGTTGTGTGATATCTTCCCCCATTTCGATCAAAGTCACCAGGAATTGTCGCAAAATGTAAAAACGAGCCAGTAACATACTGAGCACCTCGCATGAGACAAGCTGGTTGTTAGTTTCGAGGGCGTGCGAAAACTCGTTTCCTTCAGGGGTAGACGAGAAATGCTCCAACTTCTCTTGTAACTCATACATCCATTGACCGCTATCTTTGCCAACAGCTTCAAGACTGGGGGAAGGAGGAAGGTTCTTCCTAAATGAAGGGCTGTTCTTGATGCTCGAGATAACAGCGGACATATCTTTCGAGCCAACACGGGAATCATCATGGCAGGTGAGATATAAGCCCCAATTGGTGCAAAGATGTTCTATGACGAGTCTGGTTTTTCCGGCCCCAGATGTATTCACGAAGATCCTTTATAGCAGAATTTAATTCTACATAGTCGACTAGTCATGGGAAGATTTTACAAACTTACTTGTGGGTTTTTGAGCCAAACAATGCTTTCATTCTCTGTTTCAGCTGTGTGTCGTTTTGGAATCGACCCAGTCGATGCGACAGCATGTCAGGAAGGTGGCTATATGGATAACAAGATCTCGGTATGTTTAAATTCCTTATCCTGTTCAGTGTTTCCTCTGTAACTGTCACATTCGGTGTCCAAGGCTCTCTGCATCTGCAAAACCTGGATTTTCGAGTAAAAATTTCCCAGCACTTCCCAGCATTTCCCAATGCTTCCCAGCAAAAATCTCGTCATGAAGTATCTGTTGAGTGCTCTCAGTGTTGTTGATGCTCTCAGCTGCTTTGGATGCTTTCAAACTGACTAAAATCTGAAAGACAAAATTGACGGAAGAGAAAGTAATCATGGAAATAACGGCATAATGTTGATATAAACATAAACATAAACATGTAATGTTTGGACCTCCATAATCGCCTAGTAGTAATACTCTTCTTCAGTTAGTTTACTATTTTGCTGTACTGGTAAGACAAGGATCGACTTTATCTAAAGTAAAAAAGAGTTCTTTGTTGAAATATTTATTCAAGAAAAATTCATCGCTGTGGTATTGGCTGGAACTTCTTGTTAAAGAAGCGTGAGGAGTACTTCTATAACGAGGGCAAATATCCACCAAAGAGCGAAATTGAGAGACAGGTATAATATCACCAAAAGGAGTGCCATCGACTCTTCTAGCTCTTTTGAGGACAAAGCATCCTGAGGAATAATCAGGAAAGTGTGATGGCCAAGCATTATATCCAGGAAGACTTCGATACTCAAGAGGTGGAGGAGGCTGATTTACTACATCTAATCGTTCACAGTAAGCCAAAAACCTATGAGTACCATCCACGGGTGGAGAGGGCTTTCTAGGCTGAGCGACTGTAAAGATTATTTTCACCAAAACAACACAGTGTCCTAGAAGGGAAACAAGTGCAGTTATATCCCAACGGACACAACAAAGTAAGTATTAAGCCGACCTTCCAAAGAACTCCTTGGCCATTCAAAGCTTGAATTGATATTGACAACTGCGGCATTCTGTCGTCCAAATTCCCAGCCAGGGCTAGGAGGGGCCGCAAATATAGTATGGGAATCCGCAAGTATATCAGTATTGAAGTAAGTTTTCGTTTGGATACGGATCCTAGACCAAACTTTCACTCTTGTAAAGGGTAATGAAATCGACTGATTCAATGATCGTCTGCCCCCTATAACAAAAGTCTGTGTTTTTGCTTGAATCCGTTCCAGGAAATCGAGACAAGCCCCAGAGAAGTCGGGAAGAGAATAGAGGTCACTGACTTGTTCTATCGTTAGCGTTTTGAGGTCAGGATCACGATTGACCTTAAATGCTGAGATTTCTCCAGAGACGTTATCTGTAAAGATACGCAGAGGTAGAAGAGCTGAGGCATCCTGCTTCAACAGACGCGCCTTTAAAAAGAAGTTCTGTTTGGGACGGAATGAGCCAAACAGCTTTTGGGATACTGGGTTAAGGCGGGTGATCAGTTCTTCTGAGGATGATATCTTGGCATCAACTTCTTCGTCTTCTTTGTCTCTTTCTTCTCTATCATGTCCTATATCGCCTCTACCCTCATCACCCTCAATATCGTCAAGACGGAAGTCAACTCCAGCGTCTACCATAGCTGTCACCAGATCAAACCTTCTAACTCTACTTTGGCGATCTAAATGTCTGCATATCTGGACTTCAAAGTCATGATTATTTCCGGATCTAGCAGGATCCTTCACGAGAGTAATATGAGCATGCTCAGTAGTGTCTGCTGTCCACTGCATTATGGGTCCAGAGGCAGAAATGCTGGGCGCAACACTTTGCATGAATTCCAATTTTGGGATCTCCCAGTGGACGATAGGAACTCCTTTGGGATTAACCCGAGCTTTCAGGTCCTGAATAATGTCCTTATTTTCGTGAAACTCATTGAGTGCAGTTTGAACTCTAAGAGTCGAAGTTTGGTTGAATCTTGGTGCCTGTCCAGCATAGCGAAAATCCATTAGCGCCCTGAGAGCAGTGATGAATTTCGGTATAACAGCACCAGAGATGAGGGGAATGAGGTATCTTTGAACATCTCTCTGCGCTCTACCAGTCACCTGCTTCAAACTTGAGATACCCTCTTTGAAGCTGCGATAACCAACAATTGGCTGATGTATCGAGAATCTAAAATCGATATGACTGGCTCCAACAGCTTGTATAGCCCATTTCGCGTCATGGTCCCAGAACATTTTGTGCCAGTGGTGTAGGGGTTCAGGAGTGAGAAATTCACATGGCTCTGCCAGAGGCCAGTCTCTCCAAAAAGGAGAAACTACACCATTGGTCCGTGCAGTTACTGAAGCTCTTTGATATGCGGGAAGATCCTGAGGAAAAATGTTCCGTGCTTGAATACTATCTATAGCCTGCAGAGTAGCTGTAGCTAGACGAGGAGGGTGAAGTTTTCCATCTCCAAAATCTTTATAAATTGCTTGAGTGAAAGGAGAAGTTTTGCCGCCAGTACAGGCGATCAAAGAGGCTTCTGGTGTATCGACAATGGCGCTAGCCAAGGGAGTGTAGCAAACCCTGACTTGCCCTACAGGATCGCTCATCAAGCAGCCGATACTAGCTGCAGTTTTGAGTGGTTCCAGAACGATATCCAAACATTCATGATACAGCCGATTTTCAAGTACACCACGCACGGAGGTTTTTCTTTCGATATATTTTGGAACAGGGAGAAGTGCGAGAAGATTAAACAAATATAGAGAAGCTTTCGACAATAGATCAGTATCTATATTTGCCAAAGATATCAACAAGGGATGAGCTACACGATTTCCAGTAATGACAGAGACTGTTGTCTTATCAGATGATAGGATCGTGCCTAACAGAGTCGCTCCTTCTGGAAGCTGGCTCTAGATTTTGATTAGAGATAGACAGTTCAACATTTATGTGTGGTCTACTCACCTGCATTTGCCAAGCTCTATTTCCTGATAGCCAGGAATCATAAACGCGGACTAATTTCCGGGAATCCTCGAATATTTGCAGTGGAGTGAAGTTGAGGGAGTCGCATATCAAAGGACTCTTCATCAAGTCCTGAAGAACTTCAACAGCGTTTCTGTAATACAGGACCATGGGAGTTCTGGAAGGATAGAGTGGAGTAGTTTTCATAACTCTCGCTCTCCATGTTGGAACAGGAGGAAGAAGGTCGGTAATTTCATGCAATCTTTGTGCTGTCTTGAATGATAGATTATTCTGTTTTGTCTATATTGTTCAGCTAAGAGATCATATGGATACAATGCAAGACCTACAAGCTCGAGCTGGAGATAATGATCGATTTCTTGCATAGAAAGGGATGAGTTGAGCAAAAAGCTTGCCATCTCCCATTCAGGTCTAGATGAGAATGGATAGTAGAGATTTTCCTTTCTCTCCTCAGAGAAGCGATCATCATTGAAGTCGTCCAGATATGTGGCCCCACAGCTGACAACTTTACCTGCCCCAGGAAAGTGTATCGTACATGGCCCTGAGGTAGCTTCACCACTATCGACATCCATGAAACTCTCCATCGAGGAATTTCCTTGTGAGTCATAACCAGGAGATGGCGATGGAGGGGTTGAAGGGATAGAAGGATTTTCCGAGGTGACTGTGGCTGCTATAGTTGATAGAGGTACCAAACCAGGCTTATAGTTACAGAGTGTTTGCTTGACATGGCTACGGCGTCCAGCTTCAGTTTTACATAGATGCCCACAATAGCGACAAGTAAAAGACATGAGGACTAGTGTTCAGAGGATTTAGACGTCAACATTGACATAAACAAACTGTGGGAATATCTTTGGCCTCTCTTATTAGGTGGGATTACCTTGTTTCTTGGAAGGGTTGGGAAGAAAGCATCAATGAGTTTAAGTAAAGGTTTACATTCTGTAATAAAATATGAATACTAGGAGCATTACAAAGCTAGTAACTGCAGCCATAGCGAGAAAAAGATGTAGGTTGTTGGCTGGCGCGGCGCCCTGATTACCATCCTTGTCCATATCAGCTTCAGAGGAAGGAAAATCGATAGCCGGCACCGCACGATGCAGAGGTGGTAGAGGAGGTGAGGGTGGTGGTAGAGGTGGTAGAAGCGGTGGTGAGGCCACCGAACGATCCAGAGGCGGTAGAGGTGGCGGTGGAGGCGGTGGAGGTGATAGAGGCGGACGAGGAGGTAGTGGAGGCGGTAGACTCCACCTCGCGAGTCCACTGCATGATCCAGAGGAGGTGGAGGAGGTGGACTCCACCTCATGATGCAGAGGAGGTAGATCCCCATGGAGATGAACGGCCGAAGTCCGCTGCACAATACAGAGGCAGGTGAGGCGGAAGAGGAGGTAGTGGAGGTGGTGGACTCTACCTCGTGAGTCCACCGAACGATCCAGAGGCAGTAGAGGTGGACGAGGCGGTGTACTCAACCTTGTGAGTACACTGCACGATCCAGAGGCAGTAGAGGTGGCGGTGGACTCCACCTCGTGAGTCCACCGAACCATCCAGAGGCGGACGAGATGGACGAGGCAGTGTACTCAACCTTAGTACACCGCACGATCCAGAGGTGGTGGAGGTGATAGCGGCAGACGAGGAGGTAGTGGAGGCGGTGGACTCCACCTCGTGAGTCCACCAAACAATCCACAGGCAGTAGAGGTGGACGAGGCGGTGTACTCACAAGGTTGAGTACACCGCACGATCCGGAGGTGGTAGAGGTGGTGGTGGAGGTGATAGCAGTGGACGAGGAGGTAGTGGAGGAGGAGGTAGTGGAGGCGGTGGACTCCAACTCGTGAGTCCATCAAACGATCCAGAGGAGGCGGTGGACTGGCGAGTCCACCGCACGATACAGAGGAGGTGGTGGAGGCAGGTGAGGCGGAAGAGGAGGTAGTGGAGGTGGTGGACTCTACCTCATGAGTCCACCGAACAATCCACAGGCAGTAGAGGTGGACGAGGCGGTAGAGGTGGTGGTGGAGGTGATAGCGGCGGACGGGGAGGTAGTGGAGGCGGTGGACTCCAACTCGTGAGTCCACCAAACGATCCAAAGGAGGCGGTGGACTGGCGAGTCCACCGCACGATACAGAGGAGGTGGTGGAGGCGGGTGAGGTACTTGAGGTAGCGCCTGACGTTGGGTCCTGATTACTTCTTGAGGTGAGTGGAAGTGGTGGTGGAGGTGGTAGAGGTGGTGGAAGTGGTGGTGGAAGTGGTGGAAGTGGTAGAGGCGGCAGTAGAGGTGGTGGAAGAGGCGGCAGAGGTGGTGGAGGTGGAAAACCAAAGTCAATTCAAAATAAGCGCCTCTTGTTAAGCGCCTTCCGGATTTGGAGCGACACTTGCTGGCAGCAAGTGTCGCTCCAAATCCGGAAGGCGCTTAACTAGACTCTTTTCTCTGATATTCTTTCCGAGCGCCGCTGTTATGCTTGGGGTCTAGCAATGTCGACATTCAGATTATCTGCAGCCCAGGCTTTGGCTTTGCAGAAGTACCTTCTTAGCAGAGAAGAAACCTTGCCTCTTGCCCTTCAAGAACTTATTGCAGTCCTTCCCTCTGGTGCCATTGATCATCAAGCTCAAGTTACTTCTTCCTCTTCTACTTCTCCAAGAGTCAGTCAGGTAATATTCTAGGACTTCCCTTACTTCCTTTTGATCTGACCAATCATAGGTTCACTCTAGACAGGCTTTATGTCCTAGTTGTTGTCAAGCAGGTCAAAGGGGCCCTTTAAGGCAAAATCTCTCTTCAACACAGTCCACTCCTAGGTACAGAGAAGCTAGTGTTGATGCTAGCTTCCCATCTTCGGCCTCTCATTCTTCCCTTCATCCTTCCCAGTTCCATCCCAAGTCGATTTCGCCTTCGCTCTCACGTTTACATTCACCCTTGCATCCACATTCACATCCGAGTTCACGTTCACGTTCGCGTTCGCGTTCGGGTCCACGTTTGGGTCCACGTTCGCGTTCGCGTTCGGGTCCACGTTTGGGTCCACGTTCGGGTCCACGTTCGGGTCCACATTCGCGTTCGCGTTCACATTCGGGTCCACGTTCGCGTTCGCGTTTGAGTCCATGTTCGGGTCCACGTTCGCGTTCGCGTTCGCATTCGGGTCCACGTTCGCGTTCGAGTCCACATTCGCATTCGCATTCGCGTCCGCGTCAACATTCTTCACATCCGCATTCACATTTGCCCATGCGTTCCCGTTCACCTTCCCGTTCACCTTTACGTCCACATCCGCATTCACCCATGCATTCCCATTCACATTCAGATTCTCACTCACGTTCACACTCAGATTCTCGCTCGCATTTGGATTTGGACTCTCGCTCGCATTCGAATTTGGATTCTCGCTTGCATTCAAATTTGGATTCCCACTCGCGTTCACATTCGAGTCCACGCTCACGTTTGGATTTGGATTTGGATTCTCGCTCGCGTTCACATTCGCGTTCACGCTCACGTTCGGATTTGGATTCCCACTTGCGTTCACATTCGAGTCCGCGCTCACGTTCGGATTCTTGCTCACGTTCACGCTCACATTCGGATTTGGTTTCACATTTAGAGCCACATTTAGAGCCACGTTCAGAGCCACAACCCAAGAGAAAACGCCGCAGATCTCAGAAAACCAAGGTCAATTCAACAGACTTAACTAGCGGAGGACCCAGTGATCCTACCTTTATTCATTGCCCTAGAAAAAGTGTACGTACAAGGAAGAGGCGTCGAATCGATCAGTATTCATATGATGACTCTACTGCTGGTCGTTTTGCTGTTGGGGACCATGCAGCGCAACCTTCTAGAGATGTTTCTGTGGACCTTACGAAGCAACTGGCGAGACTTTCGTTTGGCACCAGAACCTCTATTGGTCACGAGGATTATCTGAGCTGGGTGTCGGATCTAAAGGGGATGATAGAGGGAACGATAGACAATGTGAAGGACTTGGCTGTTTCTTCACTAGTCAGTATAGCCAGGCGATGTGATTTAGCTGCCAATGTCGACGGAACAGCAAGATTTGTTCGTATGCTGCATGAGCTTTACTTCTCTGCCAAAGTTAATAGGTACGTGTGGTCCTACCATGTTCTGAGACGGTTAGGCCTTACCTGTTATAGTCGCTTGAATTTGATGAAATTCAAAGATAACAGTCGTCGACCGAAGCCTTCCGAAGTATACAAGTCTCTTCAAACTCATAGTATTCCTGAACATAAAAGTCGAGATTATATGTCAGCTGGGAGTAGATGGGCATTCTTGGCTAATGCAGGTAAGTTATAAGTTACGTTTCAACCACTTTAGCTGAGCTTTATACAGGGTCACTTTATTTATTGCTGGTTATTGCCTTCAAAGGAGAAGATGAATATTTCAGAAAGAAAGCCTCAGTAACTGTTATACAAGCTCTGTGCAATAAAATTAGAGCGCCTGATTCATCAGGTAAGTTTGTGTTTTGAAAGTACGCAAACATTTCACCCATTTTAACTCAGGAATTATGGGAGAAATTGTTAGGTTTAACCTCATACCGGTTCTAGCTAACCTTTGCAAAGATATCCCCATTTCAATACCGACTTTGTATCATAGGTCTCTTTTGAGAGATCTGGGCCTTTCTGGTTCCTTTGATTGCGGAGATTTGCGAGTAAACGATAATTATTTTGGATCTTTCTTTTTTCAGTGAGTAATTGGTTTCTCTGACTTATAGACATCTACGTATAACGTTCTTCTAGCACCTTTAGATCTCTTCCTAGAGATTGGGAAGCCTGGAAGCAATTTGATGTGTCTATGAAATCCGAACGTACTTTGTTAAGTACATCTCCCTTGGAGAGACGCTTTCTTCTCTTTTCTCCAGAACAGACAGGAGCTGCTCAGCATGCATCTGCAGTTTCTGAACTGTCCTCTGAAGAAGAGACCTTCACTCCCCCTCCAACTGTTCCACCTATTTCAATTCTTTTTGATCGTATGGGCTTCCAGTCTCAAGATTCAGAAGGAATCCATCAAGTTCTGTTTACGCCGTACAAACCTGCCAAAACTAAGGAACCTTTTCCTCTTGACTATCAAGGTAGAAGCAAATGGACGGAAAACGAAAGATCTCTAGCTCAAGATTGTGTTACTCCTGATTCTTTGGAGAGTTACGCTAGCAAGGTAAGCTTATGATTTTAACTTGAGTTTAGGATTCTGATACTACAGATTTTCAGATGAACGGACGTTTCGATAGCTTGGGACGGCTTTCCGACTCTAGGTACCTGAAGCTCAATCGAAACATTATTGAAGGGTAAGATGTCTCAACTTCGGCGTTGCTTTTTACTAATTCAAAAATAGCAAAGTTGTACAGATATTCGATGACAACAAAGATTTACTTTATACGTTGGACACCACTATGCCTCAACACCTAAAAGAAGGCTTGGAAAGGATTATTCAGGCCTGCTTGTCCGATACCACTGCACAGTTCACACCTCAAGATCCTTCTTCATCTGTTCAAACTGCTGCTTTTTCCTCTCTTCATTTCACCAATCAAACGCGCTATTTAACTCATGTCAGTTTTTTGCTATTATCTGCTTATATTTTTCTGACGTTATCTTAGGGATATGAGGCCCCTAAGGATATCCATCCTTTATATCTTGTCAACGCCAATGGAGGAAAGATGAATCACAGTCAGCTTCTGGTTCATCCTTCTGAAGACATTCAGAAATTTTCCGGGCCTTTCAAAGATTTGAAACAGAGTTTGGAGGAAACTTTACGTTGGGTTTCAGAAAAGGTGAGCAAAACTTCTTTGCATGAGTTACTCTGTATTTCTAACATAAGTTTAAAGGTTTTACAGATTCATCCCGATACTTTTCATGAGATTTGCGCCACCGTTGATCTTCTTCCCTTACAAGACACTTCCCCCGCTTCTCCTTTTACGAGCATTGTGTTCAACATTAATGTGAGTACCTTAGCTCACCGCGACAAAAACGACAAATCAGCTTGCATCTGTATCACTGTGGGTAATCCTCAGGGAGGTGAGCTAGGTTTATACGAACCCAAGCTCTTGTTGGAAACTTGCAACGGAGATGTCGTAGTGTTCCATTCTGATAGGTATACCCATTTCAATTTACCTTATAGTGGTACAAGGGGTTCCATAGTTATTCATGCAGATAAAACTGGAGTAAGCTATCAAAAAGATGGGTTTGGTTGGTTCGACAATATTTACTTTAAATAGATAATTACTGGTTATCTTACCTAATGACAAATTGTTTTATTTGTACCTATTGTCTTAAACCATTTCAGTATCTTCTCTCATCTTCCATCCTCGTTCGAGAAATGAGCAACAAAGGTGCAACAGTATCTCTTTAATCTTGTTAATTATTGACAATTCTCAAGTAGAAATTCCTGCAGATTCCTCTTCTCTATCTTCATATCATCCCTGGGTCAATGGCGAAGGAGAAACATACGAATCATTAGTAAGAGTTTCATTTGTGGGCAAAATTTGTGGCTTATTGTCATTTCTGAAGACAGAAAAAGAAGCTAATTATCTTCTCAGAATAGCCAACGCTCAACAAGCTCTTTGTTCAGCTGAGCAAGCAGCACTAGATCTGAAAATTGCAATTACTAAACTTATAATGGAATTGCATTTTTGTCGACTAAGTAAAATTCAAATGGAAAGCTCTGAGGCCAGACAAAACGCTGTTCGAATGGAAGGAATCTTGAATAAGATCCAAGGATGTGGTAAGAGTCATTCGTCTATCTGCGTACACATTATCAGATGTTACTTTCGCTAGATAACTCAGTTGGAGCTTGCCCTGCAACTCCTAACACTCCTCCCTCCATGGAGCTAGATTACAACGATACCTACGATGATGAGGATGATATATGTGAGCCCTGGGAAGACGAGGTCGAACCTCACCCACCTACTACTGATGGTGGCAAAGATCAAAATACCGAAATTTGCTACTTTGACGAAGGTTGTCTATTTCTGCCCTTTGTTTGCTTCCCATTCTAACAAGCTTTTTAGGAGTTAGAGTTTATCGCTTTGGAGGTGCTACAGGAGGTCTCGTATTGGATTGAAGAAAATGAGGCGGGATCAATCACAGTATTTTGGAAGAAATTTTGTTCTTATTCTACAATAGGAGAGTTATTTTGTACTTGTGGATCTGAAAGTCAGAGGCAGTTGTGTCGAACATTTTTCTGGGCATAAAAGGCGGCATTTCGAGAAGATCCGGCCTTGGGAAAGAAACAGTGGGTCCCAAAAAGCACGTTACCTTTGTGGACCTACCATTTTTCCGCTTTGCGACCCATCTTCTTACTGGTCTTTGCATTTCCTTGTGGCTCAATTATTTGCTTATGAGTAAGAGACCTGACAGTAACGCAGGCCCCCCTTTGCCTCGTATGTTTTTGTATTGATTTATTTTCCATTTTTGAACATTTTCAAACAGAGGTGAAAACGGTTTCTTGTAATTGTTTTTTTAGATTCTTACTATATCCAGAGGTCGAGCAGCCGCACAAACAAAGGGAAGGGGGGGCATGCAAATCAAATGCTGGAAACAGCTGATAAAATGTTCCTTTCTCAACGATTATCTCTTCAAGGGGCCAATACTATTTTTCCCGAGGACGCTGTAACCAATCCTATGGCACCTCCACCGGAAAAACCAGTTTGTTTAGATAACTATAATGAATTTCTCTTTAAAAGCTAATATTTCTTCTCCTAGAAACGAGGAAGAAACAAGAAGGCTAGCACTCAAACTAAGGGCCAAAAAAAAATGAACGAAATACCGTCAGCCTCTTCTTCCTCTTCCTCTGTTCCAAATATGCTGCCTTTGGTTTCTCCAACATCTGGTTATCCTCCGCCTGCTCCTTTGTCTAGTCGTCAAGTTCCACTACCATCCAAAGTACCTATTGCCGAAGTTATTGCTCGAGAACAACACAATACAGTAGAAATATACCAATTTCAGAAAGAAAACCATAGCTTACTATACTGATTTCGATATAGAATCAAAGTCAAGCTCATACTTCCTTTGTCGTGGGTAAGCAAATTACTCAAAGATCAAGCACCGGTCATTTTGTTTACTTAGGACAAGGAGGTGACTCTTTCAACGTTGACTCACAGTTGAATGAAAGAGCTACAAGCATCAATCACAGTCAGATCCTTAGACTTCCCGAAGATATACGCACTGGAAATGATGTAGGAGATTTTGACTATAACGGTAACATGGGACGAGGATCTACAGCTTCTAGCGGTGGAAGCCATTACTATGGCTCACAACCAGGCCCCGTAGTGGGTTTTGGTAGTGGTAACGCAAATCTTGACGGTTATGGAGGGGGCCATGGCAGAAACTATGGAGCGTATTCTGGAGACTATAATAGAGGCTACGAAAACAGCTATGGTCAGGGAGGGAGAAGCGATAAGGTTGATGACGGTGGATATATTGCTGGACATAATATGAGCTTCGGAAGAAGTCTTTCTGGTGTACAAGGCTATGGAGAAGGTTATCCGGGAGTAGATGGGGGAGGATATAGAGGGGGATATACTGGTGGATATGGAGGTAGATACGGAGGTGAATATGGAGGTGGATACAGAGGCGAATATGGAGGGGGATACGGAGGGGGATACGGAAGTGGATACAGAAGTGGATACGGAGGTGGATACGGAGGTGGATACGAATATCAGCGGGATGGTTCCACCTTTCCTCATGCAGATGGTGTGAATATGGAAGCTCTGGTTGGGGTCCACAAAGAAGTCGGCTATGCTAGTTCTTCGGTGGACAACATACCAAGTCAAGAACAATCTCAAATAAGTTTCCATTCAGAGGGAACAGGTTCAAGAGCGACTAAAGGAATGTGTTTCTTTTTGATTTTTGAGTACGAAAGCTTACAGCCCCCACTCAGATACCCAAAAGGTGCCAGAACCTGTTGTACGTTTTTGCTTTAGCCTGTCTAAACCAATTATCTAATATAAACTCTAGGTGGAGGGAGAAACCGAAGTCCTCAAGAAGAGAAAGCGAAATCTTCCGAAGCCTCCAAACCCTGCAATTCTTAAGATTCACTCAAAAAGCCATGTTCCTACTACAGAAGAGGACTTTATTAACGAAGAACTGGCTGAGTTTGAACATGATCGTTATGCAGATGATGAGGATGATGAGAACACAGACGCTGAGGATGAGGATGCCGATAATAACGGAGAAGATGTCACTCTAACATCTCGGGAATATAAACGCAGGTAGTTTTGCTCTTTTTGAGTTTGTATTCTGATGTTTCCTACTATAGGCTATGCTTCTACAGTACCCCAATCTGAATTCAACGCTCATAAAAGTTTGCACTCTATTCTCAACCAGGTTGACGACAAGTAACTTACACAGTATTAGGATCTATTTCGCGACCAGTATCGCGTATAGCTTCTCGCCCAGCTTCTCGCCCAGTTTCACGCCCAGCTTCTCGCCCAGCTTCTCGCCCAGTTTCACGCCCAGTATCTCGTCCAGTATCTCGTTCTGTATCTCGTCCACTTTCTCGTCAAGCTTCTCGTCCAGTATCTCCTTCTCGTCTAGTATCTCATCTGCCAGCTCATCCTGTTTCACCTATTTTGGCTGTTCCTTCATCATCAAAAGGTTTGTTTCTATTATATCAATTATTTTCAATCTGGAAATAATTTTGGCTGGACAAAATAGACCAGGATAGTTCAAACACTTCAAAGGCTTCTAAAGGTATGTTTATCCAGGTTTTTGACCTTTATGCTGAATGGGCTATCTTGTCTAGGACGCAGGTCTAATTCTACAAAAGATCCAACAAAACTCTCTTTCTATACGCCACAAGTGAAAAAAGTAATTGCAGGCTCACAATTATTTATGCATAGAACTATGGTTCTTCAAGGACCTTTTTTGACGATGGAGAATCATGAAACACTACTTGCTAATTGTCTAGACCGATCAATAGAGGAAAGAGGAGAAAAGGGTGTTCATGTTGAAGCAGGTGAGTTATTGTAAACTTCTTTGTCGGTTTTCCATAATTTTGATCCTTTGTATTTCAGGTTACATCAAAGAGCACCGCGAAGATATAATTACTTTTGCAAGTCTTCTCGTTGATCTTCATCTCAAGTTTATTGACTACCGCCTAGCTGTACAAAAGCCAGAGTAGTTTCAGAAATACTCTGAAGAGACTTGCGGAACCTATGGTGGTTAGCCACTATGGTTTACCATTGCCGAAAGAACAAGAGCCAACTACTGGTTTCAATGCCTCTCAACTTAACGATTTAACTGTAGCTTATGTGAACAAGCTTTTGGAGAAAAGTTTTTTCTTGCAAGATGGACGGGATGCCAACGTAAAATTTCTCAATATTTGTCTCAAGTGATACCTGATTTCAAAATTACTAGGGACGGGTTAATAATTTTGCACATCCATGTCTCAAAGAAGTCGTGAAGGTTTTGTTTTATACAAGTAACAAAGCATTAGCGAAAACCTTTCCAGATGATTTCAAGGCGGAGGTTCCTCACGGAGCAATTGTTTTAGCTTCTATGCTTGTTGAGTTGACTCTGCCTATAGTCGCCTCAACTTTTGATTCACTATTGATATTACAGATACGATATTGTATCTCCAAGTACGAAGATGGTCCAAAAGCCAAGAATATCGATTTTACTACAGCCTCAAACCTCGAGTACCACAAGCTATACAGTGATATGATTATAAACATGCTCAGGGAGCCTTATCATGCTTCTAAGTTTAACGTGAATATGAGATCTTGGGCTTTTAGTTTCAGGTTGGTTTCGAAGATGTTGATAATTTGATGCTAACAAAATGCTTCAGTTTGGAGGCAAATTTGGAGAGAGGGAAGACTCAAACAGATCATATCGACCTTTCATAACCTTGGAAGGTAACCAACAACTAATAATCGCCCTTTCACAGACTAATAAACCGGATTCCCTATAGAAATTTGTTTATATGTGCCCCTTTTGCAAGACTTTCACCAATATTTGTCGATATCTTGTTATCAGCCTAGTAGTTATGTGGATGCATACAGTGGCAGGCAGGCGTCGTCTGGCGACAGGCCTGGTGAGATGAATAGCGGGTATGGTGGGGATGGCAGGGTAGTGGGATAGCGGGATAGTGGGATAGCAGGAGCAGGATAGCAGAATAGCGGGTGCGGGATCGGGATAGTGGGTGCGGGATAGCGGGTGCGGGATAGCGGGATAGCGGGTGCGGGATCGGGATAGTAGGTGCAGATATAACCAGGACAGTAAATACGTAATCATCCCGATATTTGTAAATATTACCCAATATGGATCTGATAACGCAATGATTGCACTTTTGAAAGTATTTTGTTCCCAGCTGTGGAATAGTTGGGTGAATTACGTTAAAAGAGTTCAAAATTTTTGAAGCTTTTCCCAGCACTTCCCAGTGCTCTCCAGTGCTCTCCAGTCAGTACCCTTTCTTTCACTGCTTTAGGGGCTGGGAATGCTGGGAAATGCTGGGAAATGCTCCCAAGAGCTGGCGAACATTACCCAGGTTTTGCAGATGTGGATATAGCGTTTCTTGCCAACTCGTTCATCCCAGGCTGATAGTCCTGCATGTAGCTGTATATAGCTGCTTTAACAGTGGTACTCATTGTCTTGACTGCATATGGGGCAGCACAGAGCAACACTCAGTGCACAAAGGTAGACCAAAAAGATCATAGACTTACTTTGCTCATCACCAAGTGTGAGTTCACCTTTGAATTTAGTATGGTTAACAGCAGTAATGACAGGCAAGTACATGCATACCAGTTGCTTTATGCAAGTCGATAATCATTGGCTGCTCCATAGAATTTTCCTTAACAGTGATCTATGTTTCGTCAGCATTTGGTTCTTTACACAAATGTCAACGTAGGTAGACTAACCAACAATCAAGTCATATACCGATGTCAAGAAAAGAGGGGATACTGTGAAACGCAAAGGGATATTGTTGCTTGTTCTAACCTTGCTTTGAAACTTAAGTACTGACGAGGATATATTCAATAGCCCGTTGCTAAGCAGTTTTTAACTGGTTTCAAAAAGAACAAGGTATGCATAGATTATAATGTTTTGGAGTTACATACTAACAATTGGAATTCGAACGATGAACAAAGACAATCAAAATTATGTAGAACAGTCTAGATTTGACAGGAATTCTGGCAGGTCCATACATTAAGAACCCGAAAGATAACATATATAGCTAAGAGCCCACCTGAGTTACGAACAAGGTCACTTTGGTTTTGAGCACAACACATTCAACGAATTGGGAGAAAAGCAGCTCTTAGAAAACAATGCGTAGAGAACAATGACCCTGATGATTCTCAATCAGAGGTGCCCATACGTATGTATATACTTAAAACCAAATCCTGCGCTCCCGGGACCGGGGAAACCCGGTTATCCGATCTTGACTGAGCAATCCGTCATCTCCCTAGCTCAATCCCTCTAAACCCTCCCACTGCCCAGCACTGCCCTGTTCTTGGAGTAGGCTATGTTGACCTTGATTAAGTTCATCTCACAGCAATGCAACCACTTTCTCCAGAGTGAGATCAACAGTAGCAGTCATCTTGCACTCCTCCAAGGCTGTTGTGAATCACTTGAGACAGCAAAATATCAGCCACGAACTCTCCGTATTTACCTCGCGCGAGTATTGAAACCCAATCACCGTCTCACTCTTACCAATTCATTGTACCGGGATATGGTTCCACTGGCATTCCGTGCCTCTACCCGCATACTCCCACTCGAGCCTGCTGATCGCTCAATGAAACAATGTCGCGCCTACAGCTCGTCCTATCACCCGGAATCTCCACAGCATGTTCTTCAGTGCACGTCCGTCCCCGGACTTAACACTCTTCGTGAGCAATTTCTTAATAACATTGCTACACTCATTGCCCTCCCCTCCTCTCGCTCCTTTTTTAACGAATTCTGGCTCGGCACTGGTCCACCACCAAATCGCTGCCAAAGTACGCTATTTCGGACAACGACGGAAAATCTGGAGCCTAAAGTACGGTATATTATTCTCCTGCCTTGTTCCCAGTCTGGCCCAAACGACGCTGAAATAATCGCTCTTATGCCTATCGAAAACCGAGTTACTACCGTTCTTGCAATATCTATCTACTACAGAAGGATGTTCAAATTTTGATACATCCTTACCACGTCATCTGGACCTTTTGCTACCGTTCCATCAGCTCACTGACTACGGTATCCTTCTTCAGGCCTCGGAAGAACTTTCAATGTCTTCAGCTCACACTCAAGCGTATGTATGTTTACTATCTCTAATTCTGCATACGTTTGCTGATTCACCCCTTTTGTGGTATCTCGATCATGATTCTATCCGTGACCGTCTTTCAGATGCAAGCAAAAGACCAAACATTTCTGCGCTCAATGGCCTTGAGGACGTTTTTCAGGAGTCCGCACATCTGCAGTCTTGTTCCCTCACCTGTGAAGATAATTGTCTGGCCATCTATAGAATCGTCGACCTCCTTTCTTTGTTATCCTCACTGTTACATTTACAATTCACGTTTGTAACACCAGAGTTTGACTGGACTCTCCTTACCTCTGGATTCGACTCCTCACTAGCCTTAGTCGCTCAGGTTAACGCTAAAATGAAACGCATCGTGATCATGTTTCGATACGTTTTTAAGCCCGTTGATTACATCCAGTTGGATGTGGGGACATTATTTGGCCACACAAGGGAGAATATCACAGCTTTATCTGAAATTCACTCTTACCTCTGAACTGATTTCCACTCAGCTGCTCAGAGCTCGAGACCACAACGGAGTATCCCATGGCCCCGACAAATGGGAATTGATAAAATGAACAAAGAGCCACAGTCCAGAATGCAATGATCATGCAATTCATAATAATAATATACAGGTTTCTAATTTTTGAAGTTTTATGCAATGCTTGATGAGGAGTAACAGTAGAAAATGTAAGGTCTTATTTACTAGTGAGATAACGTTTATGTAAAAATCCGGAATGATGATGTTATACAATGATGCATCGAGCGCAGGACCGAACGACCTTTCACATACCTTCTTCAAAACTAAACCCACTGAAACCACCTGAATCTCCATCCACGCTCGTGTCAGTCGCGTCAGTGTCGATCCATAGATCCCCGCCGTCCCCGTCACAAGAGCTATCAGAAGATGACGTCCAACGTTTCCCTGCAGGAATCATTGGCTTGTCGATATCCGAAGTTGCGAAGGAGTACCGATTGGATCTCCTGGTTGAACGGCCAGGGGCTTCTAGAAAGAGGTCTGAATCATCTAAGCTTTTAGCTTTATCTTGGGTAGTCAACAACGTGGTCATTGAACGAGCGTTCGACACTACTTCTGAAGATTTCTTCTCCAGATTTTTACTATCGTCTTTCGCAACCTTGTTATTTGCGGTAGCAATGAGGGGTGCAGGGCTTTTCACTTCGTGTAAATGTGCAGTTCTCGCCCAGCGCTTTGCGCTCTTGGGAACAGGTCCTACTGCTGAGAAAGAGGCACTCGTAGGTAAACCAGTGTTACTGGAGGTGAGAGAATTTGCTCGCTGCAGCTGAGGACGGAGGGCAGTTGTGATAGAAGTAGTAGGCGTAGTGGGGCGGGAGACGATGCGCGGATTATGAGGAAGTGCGGTACGGAGAGGGAGAGAGGGAGTACGAGATCTGGACCGAGCGTGGATGTAGACATTTTGAACTTTGCGGTCGGGTACGTGGGGCTTTGCATATGAAGCGCTTTTGACCCCTCTCGGCCGTGCACTGAGAGTCGGAAAAGGGGCTCGCCCATCATCAAGGTTTACTAGCAGTAAAGACATCAAGAGTGGCACCACGAAAGTAAAGTGAAGACATACTTTGCTGCGGAACAAAATTTCCCTTGGGTGACTTGGCAGTTCTGGGTGGACTTCGACTAGGACTAGAGCTCGATATAAATCGGCTGGCCCATTGACCACTAAAGCTCAGATGGCGTCGACCCCAATCACGCATAGAGCGATTGAACCGTAGGGGCCCATGTTCTGGAGGAGACTCCCCTCTCGAACCTCTGGTCAGGCCAATGAAGACAATCACAGCGAGAAGTAAGCAGAGTTGGGCGATTCCAAGACGTTTCTCAAGCACGATCTCGTCTGAAAGATACTCAATTCGAGCAACGAGTTCCATATATTCATCCTCTAGCGTCTTCCGTTGATTTTCCCAATCTGTTAAGCTGCGTTGGAATTTCTGAGCTTGCGCTTTTCCCTTGGTGACGCTTAGTGGACATTGTGAGAATAGTCATGTTGTAAAACTCACAATTCCGTCTAAGCGACCAATGTCTTCACCTAGTCGGCGAATCATCTCTCGCACACCGTTTGTCTGTTCTTCGACATAACGGACGTATAGCGTATGGTTGGCTTCCAGTGCAGTGAGCCGATTCATTATATTACGATAGATAGATTCGCCCCCCATTGCAGGTGGAGGATTGTGGACTTGGTGCATGACAGAAACTATGGAGGAAGAAGAGGCAACTGGAGATGCCATTTGAGTAGATGAGATGACGGTGGTATTTGAGAGTTCGATGGGAAGAGTGATGAGAGGAGAAGGTGAAAATAAAGTTGTGGACGTGGAAATGGCAATATGATCATTTGTGATGGTATGTAATTCGTGACTGTCCTGGGGCACCTCAGTTTCCTTTGTATTGGCTGTGGCAAACTGTTCCCAAGCAAAAGCGGGCAGCGTACGGTGAGAGGTGGAATATTTTTGAGCGGCGAACGATAAGGCTCCCTCATCGTCCGTGGTAGTGGAAGAACTATTGTTGGATGGAGGAACCGATGCTGCACCGTTGTCTACGGGGGGCTTGACACTCGCTTCCGACGCTATAGACGAAGGCAACTTCATCGACAAAGATTCATCTGCAATGACTTGCCGAGGAGCAGAAGGCTCCAGGAGTCCCTCGCGCTTGGCTCTACTTTCTGCCTCCCAAATCTCCCATTTCCACTCTTCAAGGTGAGTTAGACCATACACGCGAAGAAGGGATATTGGACAGTAGTACTCGTTGCTATAATGGGTATGAAAATCAATGCGAATGAAGCGATAGAATCCGGTCAAGGACGGCGGCGGGTGAAAAGACTGCATCAAGACGAGATGTCAAACAAGAATCCAAAGCAAATCAGGCAGATGAACACACCTGAACACCGCGAATATTCTTGGCTCTATAGGTCCCTGCAACAATCCAATCCTCCTTGTACGTCTTAGAAACGCTGACCGTAAAATCTTTGAACACCCCACTGAAGAATTCAAAATTGGCTAGCTGCACAGTATCAATGCGAATGTCTTCACACAACTCCACGACCACAAATTGTTTTTCCTTTGGAGAGTTACACGGACTGAGCATGTATCTATCACGCTTGGAAGACAGTATGGATGCAGGCGATTTGGCCGAACGATGTGCCAGATGAACGCGCGCGGAACAATCCGTGCCAGCATAATTAAATCTATCCGTGAGGGGAACCTGGAAGTGTGGAGAAAGTTTCTCTGACGCATTGTCAGAGTCTAAGGCGTCCAGCATTTCGGAAGGTGTTACTGGAACAGCATTTTCGGCAGCAGATGAGCGTATTTCACGACCTGCATTGACGTGCGCAGAATTTCCCGCAACTGCATTGGTGTGATTAGGTGGTTCTCCTTTTCCATTGACTTTAGCGGACGCCTGCAGTGCAGCTTGCTTCTCTTTCCATTCCTCAAAAGATAACAAAACTTCATCTTCCACCGGCTCAATAGGAGGTAAGGGTGTCAAGCAGCACACAGGAGGCTCGGGTTGTCTAGTAGCATGCGCAGAAAGAGCTCTGAAAGGATCGTTGGAAGAACTGGGAGCAGAGAGCACTGGCGAAGCAAATACGAGAGCTAGAAAAGCTGCTGGAAGTACAGCGAAGAGTGCCATCGACCTGGAAACAAGCGGATTGATTGTGGATTGTGGCAAGCTACACCAAACGCTGTCTCCTGTCTCCAGCTAGAAAACGGCGAAAGAAGGTGAAAAGGCCACGTCCGTAGGAGAAAGAGAATGATGGTTCTAGTTGTACGTAATACATTCGGATCGGGTCAGCCCCGTAGATTCAACCTTAAGACTATCACTCAGACTGTGACTCTAGGCGGTCGTCTGTGCATCGGAATCGCCGACGAAGGTTCAAAGCAGAAATAATAATGGCATAAACATAATCGATATGAGGGTTCCGGTTTCCTGATCCATGCAATAAAGAGAGAAAGGCATAAGAATGTCGAAGAAAGAAAAAAAATGGACAAAGAATTGCTGTCAATTTTACAAAAGAATGGAACGACTACAACGAGCAACGGGGAGAGTGTAAGAAACGACTGGTAATAATATACGAAAAGAATGTACATCGGGAATACATCCCACCCGGAAGGATGTAGCTTGAAGAGGCGAACACGATTCATCTTTCAGATCGTGGTACAAATACGACAACGAGAACAATGAACGGTATGTAAGTAAATAGAGAAATAGCCGCCATGACACGACATCTAGTCCGCCAGGATTTTGCGTCTAGATGTACAAATCAAATCAGCATGATTCTTAGAAGGCTCGCTCAGAGCGTACCATGTTCTACCTGTGGATCGTCCAGAACCACACTTTTCTCCTCAAGTCCTCTTCCTTCAAGAGTCCTAGTTTTCGGTATACCAATAAAGAGCCCGGCAATCCACCATACGGGGAACAAAATGAATCCCAGAAAGAACAACCAAGCGTGTATGGGGCTTCCTCCTCCTTCGGTCCAGTCTACAACAGGAAATTTACCACCATCTTCCTCTTGCTGATGCGTCTGTCCTTCTATATCCTGTTCTTTTCCCTTTATTTGTCTCCTAAACGCTCGTTCAAAGAATCTTCCCCATGTCAGTGCATTAAAGCATCCCGCCAGCCAGCCTCTCTCGTGCGGACCCGCAGAGGGAAATGACAAAGACCAAGATGTCGGGTGGACCGGTGAGGGTTTTCTCGGGTCACGCATGTGGTAAGTTGTGGAGGGATGCAGAGATATTGATGGTGCATGGGGAGATATGAGGGCCGAGATGGGTATGGACACTTGCGAAACACTGCCTCGCTTTGACGACCCCCTTGTGGAGGACGGATGTCGTGCACGCTGGGGTTGGCCTACATACCGCACGCTGTGTTGTTGGTGAGACGAAGCGGACCCAGCTCGAAGAGATTGGGTGGGAGTATGCGATCCTCGAGACGCAGACGAAGCGGCGTACGGTGCACGCCGACGAGAACTTTCAGAACGAGACGGGGCACGAACACCGTGCTCGGAAACAGTCTGATTTGTAGCGAGACTGGTTCCGCTGGACAAACGAGCACGTTTTCGCCTGGCATAATGTGATGTAGTATGAGAAGAGGTTGACGTGCGGTACTCTGTCAAGGTTCTCGTCAATGATTCAAAGCACGTCAATCCCATACGCAACGTACTTCTCGGCTCAGCAGCGAAGGTTGCTCTATGCACAGATCTACGCTGCTGCTGGGTAGTCTCCAGTGGCAGGGTAGGACCACCGACAGTGAGATCTTCCCCACCACCATCAACTTCATCCGCTTTCCGCTTTCCCTTGCCCAGGCTGGAAACAGAAGTCGAGTTCGCTAGAGGTATATGCTGAGAAGGCGACGGCGCCTTGAATCTCGATGTTGATGCCATAGCAGAGCGCAGGGGAGTTGAAGGTCGTGAAATAGGAAGAGATGGAATGGGAAACTCTGCCAGCGCACCAGGCGGAGTCACGTTTCGAAGAGGGGACGTTCTAGAAGTATAAACTTCTTTTTCTTTGCCCTTTCCATTACCTGGATTCCTCGCGTTAATTTGTTCATCTCCGCTTCCTCTCAAAGAGGGAGACTTTCTCCGTGGAGGAGTGGTAGTGCCGGTAAGCATAGTGTGGACAATACGTGAATGTATCGAATGGTTCTGGGGAAAAGGAGTGTTGATGTTGGTCGATAAATTAGATGTCGCGTCTACGATAACAAGAAAAAAAAGTGATTAGCCAGTTATATATCATATCCATCGACACGTTTTGCAGTGGCATAGATGCCAATGAAGTCATTGTGAAGGGCTAACAAAACGCAGCAAAGAAACACGTTTTCGCTCGAAGGTATCAACTTACCAGGCGCTGAGTGCCTCACTAGCGCTGGCCCTTGCTGTATGAGAAACGGAGTCCCTAATGCTTCCGACATTTCGACCTATGATTTGGGGGACGATATCAGTAACTTGACGCAGCAAGCAGTGTTATAACGAGATAGTGACCAAGGAACATAATTGGATCAACACGAGGAGACAGAAAGCATAACTCGTGTAAACTTTCCGAGAACGGGTAAAAACATCTCTTCGTAACTCACGTTGCTTGCACATGTCTCGGACAAACCGGGGACTTCAGCCGAAGCTAGAGGAAGTCCTTCTAGATGTCGAGTAACTTTTCTTGTATTACGTCTGCGCCTGGTGCTATTACTTGCTCTCGAACTTCTATCCGACCTTCTCCTTTGTCTGCCTTGGGAAATCTGCTCCAGTGATGATGACGCCGGGAAAATATCTTGCACCCGCGGTCTGATTGGTCTTGCACCAGACGAAAGGCTATGATGCGAAGCCAATTCGGACAGTCGATGCTGGGACAAAGAGGGCATAGACACGGAAGTCCGGGGTTGAAATAAAGGCTCTATATTATTATCAAAGCTCGTATTTCCCGTCCTATCATGCTCTTCATCAACGTTTTCGTCTAGTACTACTCCACTCTCACCACTGAATAGACTAAAGCGCAATGCTGGATATGTCGAAAGAACAGGAGGAGACGGAGTTTGACCATATACAGGACCAACAGGGCCGAAGGTAAATGCTGAGGAAGGTGGGGAATGAGGATGCTGAGTATGCGATGGAGTTTGAAAGGACAGGGATTGGGATTGGGATCGAGAATGTGACTGAGAAATTGACTGCAGGGACACGGACAATGAACCGGAGGTATCTGCAGATGTCTCTGTGGCGTACCAGGGGGACGTTTGATTGGAACTGGCGCGCGAACGTTGTGAGTTGGAAAGCGAGACGTCAGGGCTGGCACCAAAATCTGACGCGTGAGGTATAGAGTTGTGTCTACGAGACTTTCTTCTTCCAAAAGTATTCCAAGCTGAGGGCGGATTCGGGGTGGGTGAGGCACGGGCCCCTAATCCAGTCAAACGATTGAATATGCGGTTTGTACGGGATTCTGGTCTTTCGTTGGAAGGTGTGGGATTGGCATTACTCTGAGAAGTAGTAGGATCTATAGACCTGTTCGATGGTATGTGCTCTTGGACTTCAGATCGTTCTTCCTGAGTTCGCGTCGAGGTGTTGGCAATCTGAGTCGTGGTCGGGTTAGCGCTGGAAGAGCTATGTCGGGTTCGAATCCAAGGAGTCAGTGGAAGGAAAGGTATGTTGACGTCAATTTGCGAAGGAGAAGCTGGTGGTGGAAAAGAGGTTTCGTTAGGAGGACGGGTATCCTGTATGTCAGACGACAACTCTGCTGCAAGAGCGTTAAGATTAGGGTGAATTCTTCGTTCAAAAGGAGATGACAAGCTGGATCTGGGTAAAGTATTTTCGTTCTGTGAAGCTCTTGGTTCAGGGGTAACTCTTGGCCCGGAGCCATCATGGTCTAAGGACGTTGTTTTCTTTCTGTAGATGCGTGCAAGAAGATGCAAGCTGGGCATGATATAAGTATTCGGAATGAAGGAATCTATAGTAAGGACGGTGTCATTCCCGGCAAACTCCTACATATCTTCAAGGCTCTTACCGAGATGTTTCTATGTTCATTCAGCTCTGCTGAAGTGCTGTCCAGTGGTAAATGATCCTTAGGGGCTAACCGTGTCGTACAGCGCGTCGTTTTCGTGAGCACGAGGTCGTAGGGAGCGTAAGTTTGAAGTTATAGAATTCCTTCTTAAAATGAGACCAAAGTCAAAATGAAAGAAGCTAGTTATTTACTTTGGAATGAACCAACACAAATCCAAATTGCCGAATTCGGAAGGATAAGCGCTTGTGATGTCACATCTGGGCGTCTAACATATCTATTCCGCAGCAAAGCTGGGAGAAACGGGGGTGACAGACCGCTTCAAATGCTGTTAAAAGCTGTTTCTCTCAAAACTCCCCCACATTGACTCTCTCTTTCCTGCATCCATCTTCATCATGTCTACCCATACTGCGTATACTATCGATGGTCCGTTTGACGTGTACGCCCAAGAGGGAGCGTATACTAAAACCGATCTTGACCAGTCTTTATCATTCATGAACTCTATGGAGGATGTTGTGGCGCCCACCACAGATGAGTTCGACTCTGATCTCGACGCTCTATTCGAAGGAATCAACTTTGATGCTCTTACGGTGCAAACTACCAACCCTCGGGCCTTTCAGTTTCATGGGTCCGATTCATTCAGTCTCCGTGGACCTGCGTCTGCGTTCACTTTCTCATCCTCTGAGTCCTCTTATGAGTCACATTCGACTCATTCCGAGTCCTCTTACGGATACTCGTCTCGCGATGCCGCTTCGGATTATTCCTTATCATTCGACCTCGACTCGGAGTATCAGAGGTTTAGCGTTGATACCCAGGCCCAAAGCCAAGGTATCACTCTAGGCAGATTGGATTGCATCGATCCTACCGCATTCAACACGATGCCTGCATCTCCTTACAATCCATCTGACCTCGCGCTGATAGCCACAAAATCATACGATAGCAAGTCCAGTTTTTCTGACTATGGGCCATCCACCCCCAACTTTTTGAACCAGTTGGCAAGCTATGGCACAATCGCAGGCGCTACTGTTTCAGTTGATCAGATCGACTCTCATCTTTCAGGAGTCTACTCGATTGCACTAGCGCCCTCTTCTACGGATGATTCTCGCAAAGACAATTCCAGTAAGAAGAAGTACAAGTGTACCGTTTGTACCCGTGGTAAGACCTGTTACTTCACTAGCCGCAGCAAGATACTTATCTGATCATCATCTTTGCGCAGCTTTTGACAGGGCATACAACCTCAAAACTCACATGGACACGCACAACCCAAACAGACAAAAACCATATGTTTGCCCTCACCTTTCTTGTCATCGTGCTTTCAGTCGTAAGCATGATCTTGGCAGGCATATCATTAGCCTCCACCGCGAAAATGCTGGTCTTACACCTGTCGCGAAAACAATCGGCGTCGGTAATGGGGCCCATAGGTGTCACAATTGTGGAAAAGGTTCCGTTGGTAACGGTACACCTTGCGATTGTGATGAATCTGATCAAGTCAAGTAAATGCACGGTATGCTTTGTATGTCTCGTGTCTCTTCTACATCGGCCAATTCTCTTTTGCTGACTCTTATTTATTCACGGTAGCGATGAACATCTATCCCTTCCCTTACCACCTAGATGCTGGCAATGCTGCAAGCCTTTGACTCAACACTTGCTCAATTGTTGTTTGGCTTCTATATGCACATTTTCTGATATCGTTACACCTTTGGTATAACGGGACATTGCACGCCAGGCATCGGTTGTTGTGTCACATACCGTCCCGCTTTGGAACTACTCCTTGGCCCCGCGATGGATGTGATCTCAACCTGATTATTTGTTTCCCATCTCGATTTAGCTCGGTCATATATTCCGTTTCTTATTCCGTGCACTACGGTATACTTCCGCCTTCAATGCATCGTTACTTGTTTTTCCGGCCGCACCCTGGCTGCACCTTGTAGTGACCGTATTTATTTGCTCTGTTCTTTGTACTAAATACTTCCTGTCTTCCTCGGAATCCTTAAACGTATATATTTTGTTTCTCAATTTCAATTTGTTTTGTAAGCTCCTGAACTGGCTGCATCTGTGGTAATCCATCAGTCTATTACTGAGCTCGTACCGAGGCCTGGATTGGCTGATTTCACAATAGCATACAAGGATGTTTATGGACAGAATAGTGAGCTTAGGTACAATTTCTTACAATAGGCACCTTCAACAAGTACATGGCATTAGACTCTAGAGCACAGGCCGCAAGGCATAACACAAAACACAAACTATACTTTCAATATTCAGATGAGGTGGTCGGGCATTGAGATAGTCAGAGCAATGAGCAGATGGGGGGACAAATTGCTGAGCTGAGAAGGAAGCCGTGTTGTGGCATATTTGTGATATGGAACGATAAACTGCGTCAATTAAAGATGGCAAGAAACCTAACCAAGCAAGGTGATTGTGTGCCACATGCGCTACACACTCTACCACCCGTGAAGAGTATTTGTCTCCGAGATATGAATTAAACCAAGATAACTGAACACTATATACCATTATGCCTATGCGGTCGTGAGTCACCAAAATCGTGTGCTGAGTGGCTCTTTTCCATCCACCAATCTTCGATGAACGATATTACTAGTGAACGACGACCACTAGAAAAGGTAAAAACGTCAATTCAGACACCAAAGAGAGCATTGCGGATCCTTACACCGTTGCCAATGAACACAGCAGCCTTCCTCGCAATGTCCATATCCACCGCCATATTAACATCCGTCTGCTCCGCATTCAACTCTAGATCTTTACTTGTAACTATCGTATGCCATCCATCCTGTTTAAGGTCAGCTATCATCTTTGCCAGCCAGTTACCTTTCGCGTTCGTGAGGAGATACATAACATCGAGCGTTCGCTTCTCGTCCTTTCCTGCAGCTGAGATATACGACTTTCGGGCCTCTCGAACTTTGGCCACGATAGATTGCTGCTCGGGAAAACATCTCTCGACGTAATACTGATTGTATTCTGAGCTATCCCATACCAGTGACGGTGGAACTTCGAAAGAGTCTGGAAGCTGTGGCAAAAGGTTCCAGCTATAAAACGTTGAGTTAAAGTATGCTAAGCGCATGCACGCCTCTTTGAAGTCTCCCCTCCGTATATGTATCGCCATCATCCTGTCGTAGGGGTCCCTGGGTCCAAGATTTGATAAAGGGAGACGTGAACCGCGAGGATAGAAGAGGAATTCATTTGCATCGACTGCGCTCTTCACGACAGGTGAAGTCTGTAGCAACCTGCTCACCGGAGATTTTGAAAACTCTTCCCATAATGAGAGGACGCGCGTGCTCCCCCACATCCACAAATCAAAGACCTGTGGAAACATGTCGTGTTCATCGTCACCCTGTATCTCTATACAACGCTCGGGTGCATTTCGTAAAACTTGTGACCAATGGTTGAGCATGTCGATTCCAGGAGAGTTCCAAACTGGTGGTTTGAATTCCCGAGTGTTCATGAACCGTCGCTCTCCGTAAGGACAGACAATGTCGTACCAACGTTCAGATATGGCTCGCGGGGCCTCATCGCCTTCGTCCCAAGGGCCACCGGCCGCTGGTCCTGATATGAGCGCATTGAGAGGCGTTCGTGGCGGGTTACTGCGGAACTGGGATTTGGGCCAAGAATAGTATTCAGGCTTCCAGTAATAATCCAAGAACACATAGGATCGACCAGAGACATAAGAAAGGTGCGCATTCATAAGTCTAAGGAAAGAAGTGAACAATTTAGCAAGAGGTTGCTGAAGAAACACGAACACTTCATTGAGCACATTATTCCATCCTAGCATCTTGATTTGATTGTCAAATTTGACATACCGGCCTGTGCTACCTTCAGGAAAAGGAAGCGAAAGATCGTGCTGGGGCAGGTTGTCCTCCCACTGCCGCAACCGAGTCCAGGTTGGAGGTTCTGGTGGCCGTCGTCCCGCCTCGACCGTTCCACCAGATTCCTCGAATACAGGCCAAAAGAGCACTTGAGACGGAGAGTGTCCTGTATGTCCCAACAGACCGATTACAACGAGGCAGAAGAGCAGAATGGCGAAGAAGTAGAAGCGGTTCGACAGGCGAATTCCTAACATCGCCAGGTTTCCGAATTTTTGGTCCCTATAACTAAAAACTGAAATTCGCTTGCAGAAGAGAGGAGGAAAAGGCGTGAGCGCAGCAAAGAGGAATAATGAATCTATTGAGCGGACATGAGCATCGGATTGAAAGTTGCCTCATACGCCGCGGCAAGCATCGCCGCCAAGACGGGCTTGATTATCCGCCGGATCAATTTCCGAAGTCTTTCTCTCTTCCTCGTCCCCTCTCCTCCTCTTTCCTCCTGCTTTTTTTTTACAATGGGCGATTGTTCTCTATTTGATTCTATTGTGCTTTATATTATTCGAGTATTCATAAACTTCCTGTACCAATAGGTTCCAACTTCTCTAAGGTCATCTGAGGCTGGATACGCCTTCGCTGATGTGACCTTCATGGTTTCCGTTGGTCTATGAATTGCACTTCTTGAAGTTGGAGTCGGCGTGTATGTACTTGAGAGAGATTAGGAAATTCCTATTTGAGATGCAAGAAGTTGGACTTCAGTGGAACGGATTTGTCCAAGCGCATATGAATATTGATGAAGTATACCAGAAAATACAATTTCAGTGATCTACCACCAACATGATGCGGGTTATGATTGCTAGCGTTCACTCGCCATGTCTATACATACAGAGTCGCCTGAAATAACAAAAACTCGTTTCGAATTGTACGATCACTGAAAATTAAATATACAAAAGCCTTTCGTCGTGTCTTTCTAGGTCTCTATTCCGTCCCTGTTACTTATTTCTAAGCATGTCCTATCCTTGAATCGCGATATGGCTTCTCGCCCAATCCGCTGTCTCCCCTCTGGCATTGATGAGTGGGTCGAGTGATTCAAAGGCCCATGTCGAGCTATTGGCATCGTTATCGTACTGTGGTGGAGGAAACATCGAAAGAGCTGCGAGGGAGAGATAAGTGTGATAAGGGTCTGAAGAGACGATCAACAATTCAACGAAAAAGATAACCAGAAAATCACAAGAGAACGCATACCAGGATGCTCCCCTGGAGCCTTAGCGATGCCTCCGAATTTAAACTGACAGCTGGCTAAGAATAAGGCCAAGGATCGAGAGTCTACCAGATTTCCTGCGCCGAGGATCTATTGAACGCATATTAAAGTCATCGAAATCGGTTCAAATCGCAGTTAGATTATGAAGGGACCAGAACCAACCTTCAAAGATGCTCCTATCCAAAAGCAATAACACGCATCGGCAATTTTATTGGTCCTTCCACAGAACCCACCCGACCGGTGTTGCTTGTGTACTGCCCAATCTATCGTTTTGCGTATTTCGGAAAGGCTAAGGGAATTAGAATTTGAAGGCGCAAGACGTATCGCCGCCATGGCGATGTACGTCGTCCCTCCTACGATCCGTGACGAAATGTTGGTGTCAGTATGTAAAAGTCAAGTAAGGTACATACCATTCGCCTCACAGTACGGGGATTGGCCATATCCACCTTCGTATGACTGGAAGTCGATTTGAACAGTGATAACGAGGAAAATCAGAGATACCTACTCGACAGGATGCGATGAAGGCCAGCGCACGGTTTACGTCTACGCCAGACCAGTCATTTAATAGATGACTGATCACAAAGGCACAATAAAGTGTTCTGAGGTCGGTCTCTCCACTTCCTGGTATTGTCGAAAAACTGTCCGGAGGATTATAAATGAATCCAAGTTCTTACATGGGCTAATCAATTCACCTGCCGTCTTTCCGCTGGCATGCCTTCAGTAGTAACAGGATCCCCTGCTTTTCAAGCCGAGAAAAATCATCTCGGAGAATTGCAAGGGTGAGAAGCGCGGTATATGTCATGATAATATGAGGCGTGTCATAATCTGTATATCTAGCTGTCTGTGTATTCGGATCCATGTCAGTTTGAAGCGCAGAATATTTCATCGCGACTCCCCTCAGAAGGCATCGAGCTTGCCATGAAAGGACTAGGCCTGAAGCCTGATCCATACTTCCCGCCTGAACGGTTTCAATCAACATGATAGATAGAGACTGAGTGATCCATCCATACGCGTTTGCTGCTCCCATATCCATTCTTTCCAGGACTCTCGATCTGTCTGCGATGTCTTGTCTTGTAACATCTTGAGTAGATCCAAGCTTCCTAAGCAATAAAACGCGATCGCCATTCTGTGAAATTGTTGAGCGACCAACAAAAACTACTAGACGAGAAGAACACCTTCCCGAATCCAAATCGACCTGGCTATCAGGAAGACCTAGAAGACATCTTTTAACGTGTCCAGCGTGTGCTGCCCTAGCAAGCGGTGGTAGATAAAAGTGCTCTGACGTTGCCGGTGGGGTACCAGACATATCTGGAGACAACTTGAGAGGCCAAGAAGGATATGGAAGGATCAAAGGAAGCGGCGTTATAAATCTTTGGGAAAGAGAATTATATACCAGGCCGGTATGCTTTCATTTGGTTGCAGCGGCAGTAGTACTCAGGAGTTAGAAAATACAAGCTCAGCTGTCTTCAGCTGTTCGATGATCAGCCTGTCTATAAGTTAGATCTCGACATGTATTTCCCCGCAGCGTCAGAAAAGCGGCTTTCAATCGACGTTATGCAAAGCAAATCACGGACGTATGAAGTCATTTCATCGTAGAATATATAATAAGGCTATGATGAGGAGAGGTGGAGCTGCAGGAAGAAAGATAAGGAATGGGGGATGCCAAGGCGTATATGAGAACAACTTTGTAATACACAGTTCGAAGAAGACAGAAAATCACAGATGCAAGAGAATGCCAGAAGCGACAGGAGCGGTACAAAAGCAAACGAACATCGGTATACTGGTTGCTGGACACACGAAGCAGTCGAGAGACAATAAGAGGATACCTCATCCTTGGACTATTCAGACAGCCACGCCAACTTGGAACGATCCTCTCTGGGGAGGTTGATTCTGGTGCCCAGGTTGTTGTAGGTTCTGACTTAGTCCAGGTGTGGGTTGTGGGGCAGGTATCAGAGCCGTCCCGGGCATAAATGCAGGGACATTCTTTTCCTCCAGTTCCGCATATATGACAGTCATATCCTTCCTTTCTTTCGTCCAGTTTTCAGGATCCCAGTATGTGTACTGTCCACTCTCTCCGCCAGGAACCTTGGTCGAAGGGTTGGAGCCATTGTCCTTCGTTATCCAGAGTCGGAGCTCTTTGTGGAATCGCCAGTTCCGGTTGTATCTTTTGAATCGCGGAGGATAAGAAACAGGGGTATCAGTGAACGACATTGAAAACCTAAGAACGAATGAATGCTCACAGTTCTTGCGCAGCGACTTCTTGAAGTGCATCGCGAGGTGACGAGTAAAACATGAAAAATAACGTTTCATCACTGAACGCCGTCACTTTTCCAGGGCCCGGTGGCGGTGGTTGTACGCTGTAACACGCTGGGAGATGAAAATCAGGCTCAACTGTATGTGCTGCAGACTGATCTGCCCATGGTGTAATGAAGGTCGAGTATAAACTCCTGGCACAACGAAAGAGATTTCAATAATCCAGATTGAATTCCTCAAAAGTGGTTATACTGACCCTGCATATCCCATGTCCAGGCCCATCGTGCCCAGATCTGTCCCAACACTGCTCAAGGCTTGATCGGAGTCCGACCCGGCGTTTTTTATCATTGCGAGCAGTCCTAGAAGTCCCCATCGATCCGCAGCGCTCATCAGTATCTGTTGTGCTGGAGTTTGGGGATGCTGATGTACATGTGCTGTGGAATTGGGTAACGAGTTCTGGGTCGAGTTCGGATGTGGGTTAGGTGTCGCGTTTGGATTTGGGATCGGATTTGGCGGGTTGGGATTCACGGTAGTGGCATTTAACTGCTGTGTATCAAGACCGCCGAGACCATTTGACCCATACGGTGCTGGTGTCGTCGCTGCTCCGGGGCCATTTAGATTGTTCCCTGCTGGAAGCAGCGGGGGTGGTAAATTCGGAGGCGCATTCAAATGTGTCGATGAAAGATTTTGTTGTGATGGATGTGTTCCATTTTGCTGTTGCGTAGCAGCGAATGCACC
Source organism: Lentinula edodes (assembly GCF_021015755.1). Taxonomy (NCBI): domain Eukaryota; kingdom Fungi; phylum Basidiomycota; class Agaricomycetes; order Agaricales; family Omphalotaceae; genus Lentinula; species Lentinula edodes. The sequence continues at coordinate 86,762 of NW_025764338.1, forward strand.
AAGGCCGCTGGTGGGTTGTGCCTGTGCATTGGGCGTATTCGGAGAATTCCACGCGGCGTGTGCTGATTGATACAGTTTCTGAAAACGGTTTACACGTTCAAACAAATGTCTGATAGATAAAAATAATGATAACACACTCGTTGCTGTTGCTGCTTGTCTGCATCGAATGTGTGTGCATTCCTCCCCTGTGGACCCAAATTCAACATGCCCGGTGTCCCTTGTAAAGTGCCTAGAAGATTCTGCCGATGCTGTTGGTCGAAACCGTTGAGACCAGGCGGATGAGGAAGAGAGGAGTCTTGGTTGTTCTGCGATTGTGACTGACCACCGAGCGCCGGAAAGTCATCAGGCGTGAAATCTCTCGTCTGGTTTGAAGCTGTACCCCCTGTTCCGCTGATCGCTGGCGTTGACCCCCCCATTCCAGTTCCTGCCTGACTTGCGTAACTCGTCGTCACGCTACTGGCTACGCTTCCATTGTTGTTCCCATTCCCATTGTTATTGTTCGTGGAAGTGGAGCCGAGGGCCGGGAAGTCATTAGGATCAAGACCAAGCTCGCTCGTAGATGATACAGACGGTGCAGAGTTTCCTAAACTCGGAGTTTGGGATAAATGTGGAGGTAATGAATTTGAGGTTCCATTTAGCTGTGACTGTTGGACCGATTGGTGCTGGCCTAAAGGCCCTCCAAAGCCGAAATTGTTCTGCCCTCGTTGCTGCATAAATGTTGGCGGAGGTAGAATACCCTGAGATGTCTGCTGCGTCGCTGCTCGATGATTATTCGTAGGCAGTCCCGGAACAAATCCTCCTTGCATAACGTTTACTGTCCGAGGTGGCTGTAATCCATATGCATATGGCGACCGATACTGACCCGTGAGTGCGGGATTGGGTGCAATATTTGGTGGTCGCTGTTGAGTCTGGCCTGCAATGTAATTTTCGGTGTTTCACTTTGTGGCTCAGGACCGCGATTTTCAAGCAACTTACCTTGTCGGTTCATGTCTGTTGGGTTGGGAAAAATCGGAGAAACCAGATAAGAAACTTCGGTTAAGCTGATGAAGGAACAAGGTGCACACCGAAGTTTTCAAGAGGATAGATGATCAAGTCACTTCGATAATAACTTGCGTTTGCAAGTGAAAGGATTGGGGCAACTTGGGTTAGGGTCAGCGTTAAGAGCTAAGCGCTGTTGTTAGCCTTGTTTGGATACTTACATCCACGTCGATAACATCAATGACACCGCCGCCGCGGGACGAGCTGACCAGCACTGTTTTTGATGCCCTACAAAATCTAGTGCCCACTCAAAAAGCAACTTTTCTGTTGGATACCGCCCTCGCCCTAATTGCCGTTGGACAGTGCGTCTATTCGACTGAGGAACTTGCTACCGGCTAAATATTTATTCATTCTTAGATATGGAGCACAAGTGGAAAATTACTTTGATGTGTATCTGCGCACACCAAATTTGCCAGTGGAAGATGTTGTAAGGGCCCTGGTAGCCCGAGGAAAGGCTCGGAAGGCTGAGGGGGAGTGTTTACTCGCCAAAGCTCAGCAGGGTGAGTAGTGAGTGATTGTCACTTAGTCAATCCACTGTCTAAACTTCTGCAGATTATGAAGCTGTATTGAAACTTGATCCTTCGAATAAAGACATACAACATCTACTTGGCCGGAGTAAGATGGTAGGTACACGCCCATAACTTGGGCATAGTTTTGTTTGATGCCTCCATATAGGTGCCGAAATTTATATCCAACACACCTGCATCTCAACGTGCCCCTCCGGAAATTTGGGAACGCATAGCATACCATATACCCCGCTATCACCTCCGTACTTGGCTATTTCTCTCACCCTTTCATCGAGAGATCGCCGTCCGCATCATCTTTCACACCCTAGACTTATATTTTGGTGAAGACCAAGATAATTTGAACAAAGGACTGGATATCTTCGATCGTGCCAAGAATGATCCAGTTTTCGCCAGAAGAGTAAAGAGTTTGAGGTTGCATTGGGCCTACGAAGAGGGTGACATGCTGGATCTGATGATGCGAATTTTCCGGACTGCTTTGCCGGAGTTCAAGGCCTTGCAAGACTTTGAATGGATAGGATATCCTGAATTACGGGCGGATACGATACAGGATATATTACAAAGTCATAGCGGTTTACATGGCTTGGGACTAATGTGGGTTTCAACTTTCAAGCTGTTCTCTGTTTATTTCGCTAATATCATTCTCTCACAGAGGTTGGCATTTTGATGCTATTGGAATATCCTCTTTTACCTCCCTCCGTAAATTCACTCTCCGAGCAGAAGATGACGACGGATTTGCTCCCATGTCAGAAATTCCGCTTCTTCTAAACACCAATCTTCCCACTCTCAAACATCTTGTGCTTGCTGCTTATCTTGCTCGACCTCATTCCTGGGATATGGCTTTTCAGAGCCACGCCATCAGTCGTTTAACCCATTTGGACCTGGTCGACACTCGCATTTCCCATTATGTCCTAGGAAGAATCCTCGGAGCTGCGGGGGGGTTGCGAAGCTTGACCCTACACGGAACAATGGAAGAGCCCGCCAAGGCTGCAGTACTTTTCGGTGGTGATCAAGTCATACCCGGTCCCAACGGGGAAGACCAGCATACATTTTTGCCTCATCTTGAGTCGTTTCGGTGAGTTCAATCAGCTTGAGAATTGGACTTTATCGAAAACCCCATAGATTTCTGATGGTTGGGCAAGACGAACCCGCACTCTATACCAGCGTTATCGAGTTTTTGCGCCGAAGGCCGCATCTCAGACGGCTGGATTTGGGAAGCTGCCCATGGCACATGGTATTAGCTCTTCTACGAGGAACACCTCCACATGTAAACTCTGAACTGGATCACAAAGCTTCCTCCATGTCGGGATCAGTTGCTAGTACAAGTTTCGGTGCTATCGCAAGTTTCTCATCGGGTTTTAATTCGCAACGAGAACCGACACCGAAAACTATCGGAATCCCGGGCTTGCGGACACTCGGTGTGCGCATGGGCACCATGACGGAAACGAAGGTGCTGGAGCTAGTGACTGTGTTGCCGAGGGAAATGGTGGCAATAAGTCTTTGGGCCGGAGTTCCTGACCGCTCGATGGTGGGTTCTGCCTTCCCAATCTCTCAATCCGTATTTATCGCTTTTTTAACATTATATACTAGAATGCTTACGCCCCGCTTTTCACCCGCTTCCACCAACTCTCGTTCCTTCATTTGCAATCTTCTTCACAACGAAGACCGAAACCCAACCTTATGCCCGAAAGTGAATTCCAGCGAGAGACGGATCTGTGGCAAGCCAGTGCAAGGAGCATTGCGTGCACGCTACCTACCCTTGATTTTGTTGGGTGGCATAGAGAACATTATGTTGTTGTCAGGAATACCCCCGCAGGATCATCGACAACGGCTTGCACTTCATTAGTTTCTGTACAGTCAACACCATCTTGTTCCGCTCCTATGATGAATGGCTCATCTCGGACTCCTTCCCTGTCCTCAGCTCCGACGTCTTCCTTTACATCCGTCCCCTCACTCGCATCTACGGCAAAGAGAAATTTTTCTTCCATAAATTTGTCGTGTCCAGACATTACTCTAGCTGCTCCATCAAGTCCTTCTAGTGAGGCCACAGCCTTAGAGTTGAAGGAGCTTCCTCCACGTCGGAGACTAGATTGTGGAAAGGGTGTGGACTTGGGCACGGAGGATGCAGCATGGCTTGAACGGAAAGATGTTCCCATGGACTATGAGGAGCCTGGATTGGAATGAATCTTTGCTAGTCACTGGACAGTGGTCTTTGCTGGAAAAGTGTCACAATTCGAAACTACTGGCTCGAGTCTAAGCATATGCATGCGCATCATGATCTGATTCTGATTGAGACACCATGATCTGGCTCACTTCAAATGCGTTGTGCTCAAAGAACAAAAGTATCCTCATTTGTGACTTAGGTGTTATCTCAACTTATTTAAATTCATTATTGATGCAGTGCTAGTGACTACCAGACTTCCTGTCAATTGTCGATTGTTTTTGTTCGTCCCAATTGTAATTTGAGCATGGATCATTTTAATAATTCAATCCATGATCATACGGATACATACATGACCTTGTTCTTTCTAAAACTTTGGCAACAGGCTATTGAAACTATCCTCTTCAGGACGTACTTAAGTTTGGATGCAAGATCAGAACGAACAACAACCAGACTTCCCTTTCCACATCACTTCTCTTTCTATCGACGTTAACGACTCATCGTTCAGTTTCCTTCAGTTTCTAACACAATTTGATTACTGGTTGGTATAGCTATATTGATGCTTTTCATGAAGAGTCAAATGCTGATGACCACCAGTGTTGACGGCATTTTTATGGAGCAGTCAACGATTATTGACTTGCACCAGGCAACTGGTATGTGTGTGCTTTCTTGTATTCACTCTCCATTAACCATGAATGCAAAGGTGGACTCACACTCGGTCACAAGCCAGAAAGTAAGTCTATCATGATCTTTCAAATCTGCTTTATTCATTTAGTGCTGCCCTATACACAGAGAACATGATGAGTGCCACTGCCAAAGTGACTATATACCGCCACATGCAAAAATATCAGTCTGGAATGAATGAGTTGGCAAGAAATGCTATATCTAGAGATCCCTGGACTCCAAATGTGATGGTTGATGAGGAAACATTGCACAGCATAAGGCGTTTAGACATACCTCGAGCTTGTCGTCCGTATAGTCATCTTCCCGACATGTTGTCACATCGATTGGGTAGATTTCAGGACGACACAAGATTGAAGCAGCGAATGGACGTGTTATTTGGTACAGAGGCTCATAAGTAAGTCGAGTCAAATCTTGCCTGTGGCCGACTCTAATTGAATTCTGGTGCTACAAAGGATCTTTGTGAATACGTCTGGTGCCGGAAAAACCAGGCTCGTTCTAGAACATCTGTGTACCAATTGGGGCTTATATCTCACCTGCCATAATGATTCCCATATTGGTTCGAAAGACATGTCCACCGCTATCTCGAGCATTGAGGATAGCCCTTCATTTACGAACACTCTCCCTCCGTCTCCCAGTATTGAAGTTAGCGGCAAAGATGATGATGACCGGGGACGTGTTTTACGGAACAAGATGGAGCATTTCGCGTCTACCCTCGAAGGTCACGAGTTCTCCCAGGTCCTCAATACTAACAATCAGCTGGTCTCATGCGAGGTGCTCAGTACGCTACTGGCTCGTTTTTACGTTTTGCGGCAATTCCTGGTGACTTTGGTCGAGATGGAAGAAGATATTACACAACCATTGCACATACGCAATTGGTTGCGACTTCAGCTTCATCCCGATCTTTTGTTACGGCCAGACGAATCGGGGGACATTTTCGCTCAGCTCAGAGACCATATTATGAGAATCATCGACTTCTCTCTGCCAGTAAATGAAATTGTCTTGAAGAGTTTGTTAACAGATGTCCTGGCTGAAATCCGGTCAATCCTTCCCTCCGACCTTGTAATCGTGCTCGACGAGTGTCAGTTTGCTGCACACAGTCTGAGAAATGCCTTTCGCTCGGATGATTGGATCTCAAAACGACCACTTCTCCGCCAAATAGCGAAATGCTTGAACGGTGTATTCAACGGCAATCTGTCGGACCTTGCTGTTACCTTCATTTTCACAGGGACTGGTCTTTCCAAAAATGACATAACTGATGCATTGTCGTCAGTCGTTGCAAAAACACCATTGTGCAAAGACGTGAATGATACTGGGGCATTCGACGACATTGACATTCAGCAAAAATACCTTGGAGAGTATTTTCCTCTCCATATATGGCGAAGCGACCAGTTTCCACGACTTTTGCAACGGATTTTTCGCTGGCTTCAAGGAAGGTGAATACACGATTTACTGAGTAAATGTCATGATCTCACTCATGATTTTGAAGGCACAGGTTCACTGCGGAATATATATCCGTGGTATTGCAGAATGGTTACAAAAATCTCGACAAGCTTCTCAACGCGTATATCTACAGTCTGACTGGCTTCGAGCCCACGGATTATCAGGGGAAGGAAGTAATCCCGGCGATAATCGATTTCCCGGCTCGGGCATTTGTATTCGAGGCGGTAAGCGGCAGGATGAAGGAAAAGATCAAATCATTGTGTTACGACTACCTGTTGAGATCAAGATTAGACGGATGGCTAGGGACAGACGAGAATGATTACATCGCTCACGGCTTTGCAAGGGTCAAGAATTCCGGGGGATTGACACTCATCAGAATCGATGAACCTCTCGTCATGATGGCCTGTGCAATATGGCTCAACGGAAGTCATGAGTCAGATGCACACTCGCTATACAAATATGTAGCTAATCGCATTCAGGATCACAACCCTTCAACCGGTCGAAATGGATTCGAAGAGTTCATGTGCTTCTACCTTCAGCGGGTTTTTCGAAAACCTCGAAGATTGGGCCAAGTTTTTGATTTACGGGATAAACAGAATCCAGAGGCAGAGAGTGCGCTAGCCCAGAAGCGTGCTACTTTAGTGACTCTTCATATTGATGAAGTTGGCTCCCAGCGTAAACTTGTGGAAGGAACAACTGATATTGAAAACATAGGTGAAGCAAAACTTCCAGGTGCACTTGGCCTAGCAATTGAGTCAACGGAGGAGTGTGTCCCTTTATTTGACTGGGTGAAGTTGAAGGGACATACAGCGTTTTGTTTTCCAATGAATGAGATGGGACCTGACATCATGTGCTTCCTCAAGTTAGAAGATGACAATGGAAATCCGGAAGACTTCACCTACATATGTCTTGCACTCCAATGCAAATTCCATCAAGTAGATGGGGAACTTGAACCTTCTACACTGAAGGATGCAATTGCTACGGTTACTCCAAGAAAATTTTTTGCACCACGACATGTAAGTTAAACCAATGGTAAATTTATTACTGTGAACTCATCTTTTTTGCACAGGTCAAAGACGGTAACAAAGCAGCACAGCGTGAAGAAAAGAGAAAAGGGCTACGTGAGAGCCTCTTAAGTGCCCTTGAAGGATTACCATGCAGGGACCCATTGGCTGGCAAGTACGGCGTGATGCGTGTCATTTGTGGGTTCCCTGTGAGGGTCGATCTTGACTCGGTATTCTACCAGCACAAGGAACAGGAAAAAACACGGAAATACATACTGGATCCAGACGAGGAAGATGAACATCCTTTGGGGAAGTTGAAAACAGAGTTCTTGACTTCAGAGACTGCCCATCTTCATCCAACGGATCTACTCAAGGTGATAAAATCGCGTGCGCGTAAAGCAAAAAAGAAGGGGGAAAGCTTCTGGAGTACTTTCGATCCCGCTATCTTGTGGTCAGAGTCTGAAGAGGAAGAGAAAGAAGAACCACTGAGAAGACAGCGGAGAGTTCCAGTCCGGGCAAAGTCTTTCGAGTTCGACAATCATTCACGCATGATCATTGAGATGTTGAGGTCAGATTATGGTCAAAGTCGAGGCTTGGATCTGCCGCCCAGAGTGCGAAAGCGTAAGCGCGGTTTGTCAGAGAAAGAGTTGGATGATTACGAGGGCGATAATGAAGACTAGATACTAAGATAGTTAGATTAATACACTTATCCTGTGCTTATCTTATCACGATTCTATAAATAATCAAATTCCTGAATCTTGAGCTTGAGCGCTTGGGCATGGAAGCTTTTGAATTTGATTCTTTTACGGAGGTTTCAGACGTTACTCTTGCTTCAAAATTCTTGCATGCTTATCTGAACAAAACCTCTGAAGGATTATTCAAACCCTCCCTGGAACTATGTACTACAAGTTTAACTGTTGATCTGTCTCTCCATGACACACTGAAAGCTATCCATCGGAAACGAGATTTAGATGCTCTCGAGCGTCTGCGCGGTGTGTCTTTTGTTCTCTCTGAACAGAAATCGTCCTAAACCTCAATGGCCAGTTCACCTCGAACGAAACTCATGGCGTTACCATCCTTCATTCGAGAAGATGAACCAAGTGATTCGCGCCATGGAATCTACGGGGAAGATACAGGATGTGGCGGTCAATGAGTTCAATCGACCAGTTTGGAGCCCTCTGAGGCATACTTCCGATACTCGTGTGGCTGAAAACATTCAAAAGCTTCGAATACCACTGGGGAAATCCGAGAAAGTGCCTCTTGTAATTCTTCATAAGCTTGGCAGTTTTCAACATGACTCGTTACTTAGGAAGAGATTGAATCGCATATTTTCTCCTCTGAATCATACGTGAGTCTGGGCTATGATTCATGAATTCCGAGCTGACGTTTCATGTTTCTGCAGCTTTCTGGTCAATACTTCAGGTACCGGGAAAACCAGACTCCTCTTCGAAGGCCTTTGCCTTCATTGGGGCTTTTATCTTACATGTGCCATAGACACGTCGCTGCTTGGAGCGGGGGACTTCGCGCATGTCGTAACCAACGTCAACGACGACTACAATTGGAAACCGCTTGTGCCTCCCATATCTGACCCCACACACAGCTCGGTCGTTCACGACAACATACATGTGGTCTACCGCACATGTAGTGAGGCGTTGCTAGCCAGGCTGCTCATATTCAACGTGTATTTGAAAGCTTGTTCGAAGGCGGGCTTTTCTCATGATCAACGAAGACGTTGGCTAGAATCACAGATATTTCCACTCAATCTCATCCCCGCATTCGATCCTTTCTGGAAGATCAAAAACTCGATTTCCACCCTCCAACTATCTGATTCAATCCTTGATCAAGCGATTTCTCATACGTTGGAGGATATCCAAAGTATCTGGGATATGCCTGCTGGAGAACATTTTTATGTTGTCCTGGACGAAGCAAATGTAGCTTCGACGAAGCATCGCTGGGCCTTCTCGGATGACTATGGCCGTTATCCCATTCTAAAGGAAATGCTGCGCGCTTTGAGACGCAGGCTAGGTCATTTGCCTGTGAGATTTGTCGTCTCCGGGACCATAATTCAATCAGAGCATTTTCAGTCAGCGGTCGGAGAATGGGCTGATTTTCGCTGGTGTTCGGATACTGGATCTTTCGACAATCCCACGGAACATCGGCGATACGTTTCCCAGTTTTTGCCGCCGGAATTAGTGAGTTCAGTTACAGGACAAGCTCTTTTGGATCGCTCATGGCAATGGTTGCGTGGAAGGTTATATGTCAATTATTTCTGTAACTTAACACGTCTTGCTAACGAATGTTCCAGGCATCGCTATACTGCATCTTTCATCGCAGTACTACTTAGCAGCGGCTTTGAAAGTCCTCATTCACTGTTGGGAAATTACATTGAGAATATCTCCAACTACTTTCCCCCTGATAATTCTGAGTACACATCAGGAGAATCGGTTCTTTTCGATAAATGGTACGACTCACTTGGTGACAGCGGTCTAAGCGAAGGTAATTGCAGAAGGAAGCCCTCCATATCAAATCTTTCCTCATTCACCTTATTCTAGGATGGATCAGCGTTATCGAGATGCACCGAGCAGTCATCAGCTTTCTGGTTACCTCGCGCGGGTGTCACGATTGTTCAACCAACGAGAGAGCACTCATCAGTGAAGATTACGGTTTCTTCATTGATCCCGACTGCTCCCAAATAGCTTTGGATGAACCCCTAACTATAATGTACGGTGCGGGGTGGCTCAAGAAAACCAATAAGAGATCGCGCTTTCAGATCACAAACTTCGATATTTTTGACTCTCATCATGGCACGGACGCACGTTCTTCTCATTTTGCTTTCTTTCTTGCATTGTTGTTTGCATCAATGTTTGATGGTTTAACACAAATTTCAAATGCATTCACAGTATCTGGAATATCTACTCCTTTCCTCGAAGCAAAACTTGTCACATTCACCCGTATTGGCCCTCGACTAGAAGCGAGAGATGTACATTTTACAGATCATACTCCCGACCGACTCGTGTTGTTGGCTACTACCCCGGAAGAGGCGCTCTGTTGGTTCAAACACGAGCGTGATGAACCATTTTGCGCCTTGCAATATTCCTCAAGCACAAGTGCAACACTGGTCTTTTGTCTTCAATTTTCTGACGCGCGGACTTCTTGGGTCTTCGTTCGAGTACCTTCGACGTTCCAGAACAAGGAAGAAACGGATTTTGCCCGAGACATACAGGATCTCCATCCAACCGAAATTTTTCGTGATCAGGTAAGGAAACCTCTCGACCCCAGTCTTTCGATATATTTACCCCCCTTGCAGTCAGAAGTCGCTTCGCTCCTCAACCAGATACCGGATCTCTGTCTCGATGCGGGTCCATCTGGTATGCTGCGTATTTCTGGGTCGTTCTGGGTTGAAAAAGCGACCGAAGAGAGCATTCCGCATGAACTCTATCCCTCTGGGATTTTGAACATTGAAGGATTAAGCGGAGCTGCGAAAAGTATTTCCGAAGACATGCTCATGCGTCGTCTTTCTCGAATTTTCTCTCAAAGGAATGAGGTAACTGTTGTACCTCCGGCGTCAGCTACTGAAGCTCCCAAAGAACAAGGTCAAAAACGAGGAAGATCCACGACGATTGACGATGACGTTGGTACGGCAACCTCTGGGACATCCCGATCCAAAACAAAAAACCCCCCGAAGTCTACCAGGAGCGACCATGCTGCTTCGTCAGGCTCTAGCACTCGAGGGAGAAAAGCTCGCAAAGGCGCGGGCAGAAGTCTGCGATCCCGTCGCATCCCAAGCAAAATTAGTAATGTTGCAACAGGACGTGCTTCAGCAAGTGCTCCTCGCTCTGATCGAGTTGAACCCACTGCTTCCTCTTCTTCGCACACCTCTCCGTATAATTTGCGCAAGCGGTAAGCTACATCTTTGTATTGTATCTCATGTTGTCGCGTTATATATTCATTATGGATTATTTTTACTGAAACACCACATTCTCGTCTAATATTCTCTATCGCATTTACACGTGAGAAAACTCCGAATCCGGGAGTCCGCTACCTTTATCTTCATCGTTCTCCCTTTTCAACCAACTCTGTCTCCGTCATTCTCGCTCTCTAACCAAATCTATGGCGATACTAGTCGATGATGCTTCATCCTTTTCAATATTGGCTACTTGCTATACATCGCTAACGAAAAAGACCAGCCTAAACAGGATCTATGTATGATAACCGAACTGTCATTGTTCTTAGTCCGGCCAAAGCTGCACGATGGTCATATAAAACCAACAATGGCAATTTTCGAATGAGCACCCAACTCTTCTTATGCCTGCAACCAGGACAGATTCGCCACTTCTTCGTGAGCGTCGGAAACACGACCCGTATAGTGATGTCGAAGTACGACAACATCCAAAAGGTCCATTGATGTTCAAGACCTTGGATCATGTTCCGCACAGACATGTAGATGCTAGGCTGTTTGGGAAAGCGTTCAGGAAATATTACTCACATCTAGGTCAACCAGAGGTACGCGACGTTCTACCGGATTGGATTCTTTTAACTAACTAACTCCCGCTAAAGTATCTGCGACCGCTTCCAACAAACCTGCAGCCGAAGGATCCCAGGCCACCTCCTTTGAACATCACTGACTTTGAGGCCGTTCGAACTCTAGGTGCGTACAGATCACCCTTCAAATCAATTGTCAACGTCATTGACCGATGATCACAGGCTATGGCAGTACTGCCTCTGTCATCTACGCGAAAGTTGTGCGGAATATCCATCCATTAGATCAGTCTGGTAGCGTGTTTGCTGTCAAAATTGTTGAAAAGAAACAACTACGTGAAGCAGACTCAGTGAGTCGCTTGTTCGACTATCCCAGACTAGAACTGAGAAATCCCCTTGCATGCATAGTTTGAAGAAAATACCCCAGAGAGCAAGCAAGTAGAGCGTTCCATCCTTACCGAGCTTCCTTGGAATCCTTTCATCTGTGGACTCATCGGCACATTTGTCGATACATTCAATGTGTACTATGCTTTCGAATTTTGCCCCCAAAATTCTTTGCGCGTAGTTCTTGACATGGGCGAACGGTTGGAACCAACCGTTGCTCAGTTCTACTTTTGTGGCATAGTTGCTGGGCTCGCTTTTCTCCATGACCACGACATTGTGCATCGTGATGTGAAGCCGGAAAACGTTTTTCTAGGCCCCGGGGGTTACCCTATCATGGGAGACTTTGGTACCGCCCGAAGGATGCAGGACGATTTCATACAGGTCAGAGAAGATGAACGCGGCCTCTCAATTGCTCCTCCGATGTTACCATTTGACTGGCACGAAGTTGGAACATTCGTCTACAATGCCCCAGAGCAATACACGGCGATGACTGAATCTCGATATATCGGTTCCAGCGTAGATTGGTGGGCAGCAGGGATCACTCTATATGAAATGCTAGCGCGAGAATATCCCTTCTACTCAAAAGACACTAAGAAGATGGAAGAGATGATCAAACGAGGAAAATACAGATGGCCGAATGACGTTTATGTTGGCAAAATAGTTAAAACGTTAGTTGCTGCACTGCTCGCCGTGGACCCTTTGGAGCGCCTGGGTACGCATGGTGTCCAGGAGGTCATGGATTTTCCATGGTTTGAAAATGTTGATTGGGCGAAATATCATGCGAGGCATTATGTGGTGCGTGCATCGTTGTACACTCTTCCCAATACTCAAAATGCTCAATCGTTACCGAATTGCAGCCTCCTACACGTGAAAACATATACCCTGGGGCAGGAGAGAGATGGCACGAGTTAGCCCTACCACGCCCGCAGGACGTACCTGGTCTGCAATTAACAGAACCTGCGATAGAGCTTAGACATGATTCACGATTCAAGTTTAAAGAAATATAGTAGTATAAATAGTTCTTTTGTATATGTTCATAAACACGTCTTTTTGGAAAGTAATTTACACATGTAGTTATAGATGTTGGGTCATTTGTTGTACGGACTTTTCGAAAACAGTTCGAGCAAGGATCATAATGGAAACAAAATTACTCCGTAAAATGGTATCCGGATCCATATTGTTGTTTCGCTCAATTCGACGGGCGCCCGACATTTTGCCTGAAGTGGGAGTGATTTAAGACAGCAAGCAAACGGCACTGATAATACTCCTCGACTTACGCAAACTGCCCTAAATAATTTCCCGGAGGATCATATCGACAGACCAAATATCCGGTTCCGTTACCCAAGAAATTGCAGGTGGCGATTGCACAAGCAACGGAGGTGGTGGATTTCCATACAACCTGATGAGATGAAATAAGCCCGTTACCGCAACGTGTACGAGATGTGAACCCACCTGAGTGAAGTGACCAGTCGATGAGGAGAATGTGGGGTTGCTATCTGAAAGAAGGTCAGAAATTGTACCACCATTACATGACTAGATGAGAAGCCCACAATTGTATTGCGCTGTAGGAATGCTTTTATGTCAACTATAATTGTAAACATTGATTCAAATACGCACAAACTTCTGCCATCCACATGTTCACGCCTTGTTGGACAGAGATTCCTTGTGGAGCTGCTGCAGCCTACATTCGAAAAGAAGTATATTGTTAAATTTGAGTATGACCGAGGTTTACTATGAGTATTTACTAAATTTTCACCATAATTTCCTCCGCTATGTATAAAAACTTAAATTTTCTACCGTGGATAGTATGTGTGGCATGAACGCTTACCTGTGTTGAAACACACACGCATTAGCCCATTGCTGAGTGGCCGGATAAAGATTCGAATTCCATGTCAACGAAGATGCACCATACTGAGCACGCGCACTGTTATGACTGTTGAGAGTGGATTGAATGAATTCTACTGTTGCCCCACTGGTAGCACTCGCTGTCTGGCTGGAACTGGTGAGGCTAGAGGTAGATACACTGCTGCTGACAAGTCTCGTGAGGGTCTGAACGGAACTTGTTCGGCTGAAGCTGAAATTGGTGAGGCGGGAGGCCGCCGTACTGCTGCTGGAAAGTTTGGTGAGGGTTTGAACAGAACTTGTGCGGGTGGTGCTTGTAGGTCTGGGGTTCGTTGGAATGCTGCTGGCAGACTTGGAAGAAGCGAATGTAGTAGAACTGGTCAATCTTATAGATTGCGTTGACATTGATCTAGTGGTGGACACCGAACTCCTTGTGTTCGCGCTGGTAGTATCAACATGGTTAAAAATCAGAGCAGCGTCAGTTGTCGCCATAATTCGTGCAACAAGTAAGATGGAAAAACAGCTTTTGATCTGCATGATGAAGAATGTTATAGGGAAGAGGTTTGGTTTCGAAATGGGTTTGAATATGTACATGGACGAATGGTTGACTTCATATATACATGTCTTGCAAGAAGTATGACGATGATGAAGTTTTAGATAGTCGGGAATTATTGACCCGGAGGCAGAGAAACATTCATGACGATGCCAGCTGCTGGTTATGATGTCTGTATATTTTGGAGAATGAGAAACACCGTGCTAGGGGGAGTTTGAGATTTACACTCGGAGAGCACGAAATCAAAATGCTTCCGCGAGAGAAAGCAACGAAAATGCAGCAAGAATGGGGAATTTGCACCCAACGTCGGAGGACTTGAGTAGTCGCCATATTACCATCCGGTCTGATAATATCACCCGAATCTTCGTCTTGCGTACAGGGTGTCAAACATTGTCAAGGGAAGTCGAACTTAACCCTGCTTCAGCCTCCTTCAGCCTCGAAGCGTCCCGCTGCTGGTCGAGAAGGCCTCATGGGTCACGCGCGATGGCCCAGAAGATCCAAGCGGTCAATTCAGTGGTCTAGACCTTACCGCCATAGACACCTTATATACCGCGGTCGAAACTGGTCTTCAGAATTTCATTAATCCATTGAACGTTGTTGCCTCATCGTTGAAAGGCTCTTTTTGAACCTATTCTTCCGCTTTTACAGCCTAATCTCTTCATCTTCACATTCCATAATTTTACGATCTGTCACGATATGTGGTTCGCCAAAACCACTATCCTCACACTCGCTTCGACGTACCTTTTATCGAAATCCTCTGCATCACCTCTCCCTGATCCTTCTGAAACACGTCGGCAACAAAATAATCTTCGAGCAAGAAACATTGTGTCGGATAGCTCTGATATCCAAAGTTCGTATGATTTCATCATCGTGGGTGGTGGTTTGGCTGGGTTGGTCCTAGCTTCGAGGTTATCCGAGGACTCCAATCATACTGTCCTTGTGCTGGAAGCTGGAGAATCTGGCGATGCAAATATAACACAAATCAGTGCGTAACTATCAGTGATTTATCCATGTTATTTCTCATCATAGTCGTGGGATATACTTATATGTAGATACGCCGGCCGACACATACTACAACTCTCTCGTTGGATCAGAATATGATTACGCCTACCAGGTAAACTCCGTTTCATCATCTATGAATCCTGTCCCTCAAATCATATGGTCAGACTGTTCAGCAAGCTGGATGTGCGAACCGGAACGTCTCCTGGCCCAGAGGCAAAGTTCTGGGCGGATCTTCCGCTATCAATGGAATGTACCTTGTTCGACCCAACGAACCTGAAATCAACGCGCTACATTCGATCAATCCCAACGATACGGATGAGTTTTGGACATGGGATTCATATTACGCTGCTATGAAAAAGAGCGAAACTTTTGGTGCTCCTTCCGCTGATGTAGCGGCTGAAGCTGGGATCCAGTATAGCGCCTCGTCCTACGGATCTAATGGTCCCATTCATTGGTCTTACCCTGGAGAAACATTCAACCTTGTCGGAAATTGGACACCTTCGCTTTTGACCCTCGGCATTCCAACGAATCCAGACGCTGCATCAGGCGATAATTCTGGTGCTTACATCACAACCTCTTCCATCAACCCTTCTAATTGGACTCGTTCATACTCGCGTTCCGGGTACATTGATCCTTTGCCTCCACGATCGAATTTGGACATTCTCACGTCTGCGACTGTCACGAATATCGTTTGGCAATCTGGTACGTCTGGTAATTTGACGGCCACTGGAGTGCAGTGGGCTTCCTCGTCTACGGCAGCCAAACAAACGGTGAATGCGAATAAGGAAGTCATACTCGCCGCTGGAAGTATTGGCAGTACACAGCTGTTACAACTGAGTGGGGTTGGGCCATCCAAGTATTTGCAAGCCGCAGGTGTAGATGTGCAACTTGACCTTCCTGGAGTTGGACAACGACTCCAGGATCACTTGGTGTGTCTCCTTTTTACATCCTGCTATGACCGATCTTCATATCTCTTCAGAGCGGGAGTCTCATTTACAGCACCAACGCGGAGACAGCGGGTGATATGTACAATGCTGGTGTAGCCACCGCAGAATTTCTCTCTTACATCAACTCTGCTACTGCATATGTCAACCTCACGACCCTTCTTGGATCAGATAATGCTTCCGCTCTCATCTCTTCTGCTCAAGCAGAAGTCGACTCGTCTGTGTCGTCGTTCCTCCCGTTGGGTGACTCCACTGTCGCTGCTGGTTACAAGGCAATTTATGACACCATCACAAATCAGTTCTACTCGAGCAACAGTGGCCAGATTGAATTGTTGTTGAGCATTACTAGCACAAACGTCCTCCTTCAAGCTGCCATCCAACATCCTCTCAGGTAAGATATTCGGATATGTTCGTAGAATTTGACTAATCTCATCACCTCAGTGCGGGCGAGCTCTATATTACCTCCAACTCAGCCTTTGACTACCCTTACATTAACCCCAATTATCTTGCACACAGCGCCGATCTTACCATTTTGCGTGAAGGGTTTAAAATGGCACGACTCATCTCGCAGGCTTCACCACTTTCCGCGTACCTCACAGGTGAAACCACTCCTGGATCCTCGGTCAGCACAGATGATGAATGGAATGCTTGGATTGAAAGCGCTGTAGGAACGGAGTACCATCCTACAGGGACATGTGCGATGCTCCCTCTCGAGTTGGGAGGCGTTGTCAGTCCGTCATTACTCGTTTATGGTACTTCAAATGTCAGGGTTGCAGATGCCAGTGTGTATCCATTCGACTTGTCTAGCCATGTACGTTTTCTGTATCCATCCCTCATTTTTTTTCTGTCTGATCCGGTGATTCGCGTAGCTGGGTGCACCTACATACGGACTCGCAGAACAAGCCTCCACTATCATCAGGGATTACTGGAATGCCGTCTCGACGAACCCAAACGCTACGACCAGTACTTCATCGCCCTCGTCGACGTCCTCGAGTTCAGGGAACTCTAACACAAATGCTGCTCTTCGTCCTGTGACTAGCGTTAATGGGCTAGGAATGATGCTCTCTGCAATTGCCTGCCTCGTGACTTGCGTGATGGCACTCTGATCTTGTTTTGTGTGCGCCCAAGACCCTCATCGTTATATCTCTAAGCCATGAGGCCTGTCTTCCTTCATGGACTGCTTTCTTTCCGTATCACCATTCCCTTCAACTGACATGCTACAATCTTGAGTCTGCTTTGACTAGGACCTGAAAATCGGACTTGAATATCCTTCCTTTGAACTTTCTCCTAATCATTTTTGTCTTTCTTTTTTGATTGATTACCTCCACTCTCTTCCCCGACATGTCCCGACTCTGCTCCTCGCATTCGCTGAAGATCACCAAGATCGCGTACTTTACGTCCTCCTTATTTAACAAATAAATACCTATCTATTGGTACACATCCCTGCGTACCTATCACTGCATACTTATAGTGGCTCATCCTCTTCTTGTACTGCTATACTCAACTGTTGTGACGGACTTTATCTGACATTCATACAGACTCGTACATACACATTCGCATTTTGTATCAATAGACAGCACAGTAGTGTCATTAGGAATCTCCATGTCGGCTGGGAATAATACTTCCTCTCTTCGAATCGCTCGTCCACATCCTGGTGGTTGTGGCAACTTTGTATACTGGCCAACTTAGAAACAATTTATAGCAGAAAAAGTATACAACAATCGGAGGATCCATCATTGAAGAAGACTAGTACTGGTAAAAGTACTACGTTTATTTCTCTAACACTATTGCCCGTTCATAGGACCAGGCTTAATAGTCACCAGTGGATCCGGACTGATCACTGGTAGTGGTAGCGCATCAGACGTCTTGGTGTGAAATTGACCAGAGGCTGCTATAGGTGTACCGCTACCGTAGACAGCTTTAGCTGGAGGAGCTTCAAATACTTGGCCTTCTGTATTGAAAACAACTGTTTTGCCAGGGCATCAACACTGCGGTTCAATGAGCCCGGGAAATACATACAATTATCCAAACTGATGTTTTCAGGATCGTCGAATGTGAGGAAGCTAAGAAAAGATTAGGCTTGACTTGGCTTGGAAAATTGTCCCAACCCTTACAGGTACTTCAATACTTCAGCGAACCAGAATGATTCTGTATCATCTTCTAGCCCTGCAGTGAAATCATTCACGTCATTCAAACCCGCAAATCCATTTGTCTCATTCGCAACCAAGAATTTTCGGAAGCTTTCGACAGCACTCGCAGCACGGTCTAGATATTTTGTGTCGCCAGTGGCACGCCAAGCGTAGAAGTTTGATTCAAGCACTTCAGGCCGTTGTATATAATCGGATGCTGTTAGGAAGGCAAGATGTCAGTAAATGTTATACATATGTGATTCACGCGATTCCAGAAAGTCGTACTAGTGATCCAGAAACCATGTTCACTATTGAACGCCAATTGCTGAGCGTCTGGTTGAGTGAAGTCCCCGTCAGGAGCCATAAAACTGAATGTTTCAGGACCAATTCCCGTCCTAAAAATATTCAGCAATGGAAAAATAGGGTCGAATAAAAAACGTACTCTGTGCTGGCGTATGTATTCCAGCATGCTTCCACAAGCTCCAGTCCGATGTCAACAATCGTTTGGTTGTTCAAAAGCTTCCCCCCTGCGATGTGTATATCTTAGCATCGAATAGTACTACTAGCATTGACGAGAAAGATTTACCAAGGATCCAATTTCCACCATGAAAACACGCTAAATGCGATCCCTCGAGAAGGATTTCCCCAGCATTCCAATCAGCAAGGTAAGTATGGTCCCCAATCGTGGAAGTCTACATTGTGTCAATAAAGAGGGAGGATGGGAGAATCAATGACAGACCCTTAATAATTCTTTTATTGAGCTATCAACGGCAGCATGCCAAGTGTCCGCAAAGAGATTGTCGTCGGTATTTGTGATTCGTGCATACTTGATCAAGTATTCGAGGTAACTATCAGTCCCTCCTCCCCATGTCTGTCGAGATCGAAGTTGAGGATATCACTCTATCACAGGGCTCAATGAAACAAGTCACTTACGAGGAAGGCGTCTACGAACATATCATCCGTTGGGTCAACAAGTTGGGGTGGTAAGCCTAAAATTTGAGGACTCGATTAACCTCAAAAAGACTGAGTCAAATTGCTTGATACCTGGGAAGGGACTTGGCTAGCGCAGGTAAGAGGGTTACATTTCAATGGTCATAGTTGTAGAATGCTTACCAAATTAGCTATGGTTCGAACGGAACCCTCTGACAAGTTTGTGTAGAGCTGGTTACCTGTGTAACTGTGAAATAATGTCAGAAAATTATGAAGATCTAGCAAATCAAGAAGGGTCATACAGAGTAACTCGAGACCATTCTACGTCGAGCTAAAGGACAATAATTAGTGTCATGGATAGGCAAGTCGGATCCATTCTTACAGTCCCTGCTTCAGCCACGTTATTCTAAAAGATAGTCAATCCTAAGTCGATGGTTCGCATTGCAAGAATTTACTGACGACAGCTGCGATGGGTGAATTGTTTGCAAAGAAAATTTCTCCAAACGGAATTGTCTGATTCTGTATATTAATGTCAGACAATCGAGGCACACCGCGAATGTTGAGAGTCAATCACCGGGTCTGCCCAAGCGAAAACCATCTTATCCACCAGTTGTTGGGCTTGTTGCACGAGAATCTGGTGTTGTTTCCCGCTCAGCTCGTAGGCGCTGATCATTCCACCCACGTAACGAATGCTTGTTTCAAAAAGACTGCACCATGCTAACATCTAAAGCTGTTCAAGAGCTGGATACAAATGATATTACCTGACAGAGCTCGGGGTGTTCGATTGACTAAAATCAACTTTGGAAACGAAGTCCAGAGCTTGCTCGAACAGATCCTGTGACAAAGAAGTTTCAACGATTCTAGTGCGTTCTTTGAGAAGGGATTAGAAGTGATTTACAGTCAGATCCATCAAAAGCTTGAGAGTATAATGAGTCGATGTTCAGTCTTATTCACTGAAAAACATACCATTGTGCCCATAGCATCAGCAATGGTGGCACCCCAACCATTTCGATCATCCACAAAACCCTTACTCACAGGAAGCAAGGAGTCATGCCCAAATGCAAACTCACTAGGTGAGGGTCAGTATTGATTAAACGGAAACTACACCAAACAAATACCTGTATGCGCTGTAACTTTGCAGGAAAATATCCTTCACAGCTTGTTGATTAGCAGCAGCACTTGCGGGGACCTTTAGGTTAGGGATTTGAACAGGGCCTGCAAGTGAAAGGGAAAAGCTGCACAAGATCACAATCCATCTAGATGGAGGCGAAAACTTGACCATCCTGCACACGCTAGACAAAGGTTACGAAGAGAGCCAGAGGAGCTATGGGAAATGTAGACAAGGACCTTTTATGACAAGTGATCGAAGCTTGTCTGTTGCATGAACAGCTCCAGGAAGGGAGAAAAGAAGATCGGGAATGGGGCCACATGCAGCAATCATCCTTCGATGTTTTCTTGGATTTCTTGCCCTTGTAGTCCCGAGAGTTTTCTTCGGCGCATTCCAAATTTAAAGAAGACTCTCCCATGACTCGCAATCATGTTCCTCGAAAATCGTACACATGACGGAAAAAAGGCTGCAAAAGGTACGACAGACGATGTCGGCGCGGCTGTAATGGTCATCTCGGAATCACACATTCTCGACGTGAGTTCCTCCCACAGGTCATGAGAAGCGGCGTCAAAATTAGCACACTTAAAGTAGATAATTTATTGACTCTTTCTTTTGTTTATAAAAGGTTACGTTTTTCGGCGAACGAGGACAGAAGGGGCGTATACATATACTTTTCAAGCTGTAAGGTCGCAGACACCCGGCCTCAGGGCACACCATAATGGTTGAAGTGCAATTGCTCCTACACCACGCTGGGTCATTCGGAATGCAACATCGTGCAAACGAGGTACATCAGGAAACACGGAATTTTCTATGTATCACTATATAGACTCGATCATGATTATAGTCTCATATACAAGTCCCCTAACCTGTATCACTATAGTAGCAATAGTAGTTACCACCAAGTGCTACATAGCTCGCATAGCACAGATAGTCTAATGCTTGCCTACTTAGCCTACAAATCTATTCATGCAACATAGGGTATAGGTACTACATAGTTCAAGCTACAACTACACAAAAAAAACAAAAATTATTCACACCGAAATCAATTTTTCTAAGAAAGAAGGAACACAATAGTATATTTTCACAGCATACATACGTTACTATTTTTGTACAAGCAGCGTAAATAAGCAGAAACCGAGATAGATATTAGACACATGTAAAAGTCTGATTTTTGATAGCTAGTCTAGCTAGTATATGAGATAAATAATTTACCTTGGTTGGAGCGCAAGTAAGCAGAGCCTAAACAAAAACAATAATCAGAGGAGGAATTCTGACATGAACACAACATACACGTACTAGTATCAGTTGCACCATGATTGCCCTGCTCACACAATTCCTGTCAAATAAAGTGGGTAAGAATTGGTTGGCAGATAAGATAAAATTGCTTACCTGTTTCCGAATGCAACTGCTACCATTCCACTGCTCATTGCCATGTATGTAGTTGCTGCCTGTAACTAGTCGCTGAAGGCAGGTGTAAAGGGAAAGATAACGAAAAATAACACAAGAATGACAAAAGGAGTATGTGGATAGTGGACAAGGCCAACGCCAATGGACCACAAAATGGAGGAGAAAGGAAGAGAGAAGGGGAGAACGACGGATTTTGTATTTTCTTCGCGCGTTGATCACTTGGAAAACCGCGGGAAAATATTTCTCAGCACCTGTATAGTGCCACGTGAATATGCCGGGCCTTGGTTTTTTCTTCTTTTTCTTTTAAGTCCGATTGTACAGTATGCGTTGTCTTCAATTTTGTGTCGACCATGAATTATTTTACAGTGATTTCAAGTTGATGTCTATGTACATACTGTCAATACCATAGTTAAAGTCATTGAATATAGTTTATTCTTCTTTAATTGTTTCAACATTGTTAAATCATGACTAAATAGTATATATAATGCAGTCTACACATGCTATGGAATATTAGGCAAAAGCAATGGAGAAGATCGTCAAAATTACTGAAGCTATGTAAGTCTACTTGATCACCTTAGTGAAGTACGTAGTGATACAATATCATACATAGTAGTTGCAGAGTTGCTACGTGAACTATATAGTGCTACCAATACTATGGAGCTTGGCAGGGGGACAATATTGGCTATTGTACTCTTGCCCAGGGCAATATAGCCGGTTCAGTGTTTCCTGATGTAGCGCTTCACTAATGTTGCCTCCAGGTCCGGACCAAAAAAGTTCTGCAGATGCAGCAGCACGCGGCCACACGATTGAATCCAAGTTGGACGCATGCGACTGCTCGGTCCAGAGGAGGTGTTCTCCTGTGACAAACGCATTGAGTAAAATACAGTTGCCAAAATGATGATTGGTGAGTCTCTTACCCCCAATGACGAGTTTAGCTTGAGCATCGGTCAAATTAGCGACTGGGTCGAAGCTATATGCATACTGCCAGGTTTTGAACGGATCGCACCTGTAAAAGTGAAATTAAAGACATATTCAAGAGAAGGTGGCGATTTTAAAGCTGACCAACTATTGCCTGAAGGATTCGCACCAACCCAACCACCTGCGCCACAGTCAAGGTAGAAATAATCTGAGGGGGCCTGGACAAGCCTGAAGCCTTTATCGGCGACAGCAGCAGCATCTGCAGATGAGATCCACACCCTATAGAGAGTTGAAGTCAATATTTGTTTTCAAATATGAAACTAGTTGTATATACATCACGATAGTATTGTTCGACAAAGTGAGGTTGAAATCGAGGACCATTTCTGATACACATGACCGTAAATACAGTTACTATGGTATAAAATAGTTTGACTCACCTTCCCAGACTACAGGCGTCTTTCCACTGTCCTCGAGGACACTCTGTACAGTTTGTGTAAAGGTGTCGAGGGCTTGTTCCAAAGTTTTTCCAGTTGTATTTAAATCGGCTTGAGTAGATTCGTCAATAGCGTAGCACTCAGTATTGAGTTCATCTCCTCCAGTGGAAAAATATTTTCCGGGGAAGCGGGCAGAGACTGAAGAAATGAGAGAAGCCGTAAAATTGGTTGTGTTGGCATTGGCAAAACGAAGTTGACCAGCAGGAGGCTCTGGAATCATACAATATAGTTAGGATGGTCAACCAATGAAAAAAAACGCACGATAAACCATTAGCGTACGTGGCCCAAGGAGTGGCGCCTGGACAAGCGACATGTTCTGGGTAGGCTTGAGCAATAATCGCGGTGTGTCCTGGAGTATCTATTTCAGGAAGTACATCAATCCCTCGCTGACAAATTTCGTCAGAACAGATATCGATTGATCCAGTAAACACTTACTGCATTAGCATAGCTGACGATAGTCTGTACATCATTAGTACTGTAGACGAGCGAGGGACCATAAGCTCCGTTAAGTGATAGTTCCGGGAACTCGGGAACCTCTAAAGGGAAGCTTTGACTGTCGACCATGTGCCAATGGAAGGTGGTCATCTGCGGACACCATCAGAAGATGAATAAAGAAGAAGCACAAGAAGCACCTTAACCCAGCTCATTGCATCCAAAGTACGCAAGATGTCAGATACAGGGAAGCTAACAAATAACTTAAGTGATAGGCTTGCGGAACATTGGACCGGCTTACTAGTTTCTAGAAGTGTCCAGCATGAATCCGCGATAAGGCTGAATTGAAATATCAATTTTAGACCATACATATGGAGTACTACTTACAAAGACAGGTGAATCCGTGATGGCTATGGGTGCTTCAATGGTGTAGGTGGTGTTGTTGAGATCGTACCACAGCTGACCAAATGTTGTCAGACCACGGAACAACCCCAAAGTCGAGTTGGCCTTGATAGTGGCTGCTGAACCATCTTCCGGCACTGTCAAAGTGTACCCTTCCACACGACTGTCGATATCATCTATGGCTTCCTCAGAGATACTAGTAGGCTCCCCGGCGACACCGGAATCGTAAGATAACACGAGGGAAACAAGCGAAGAGGCATTCTGCAAGCTCTGATTATACGAGGCTCCCCTGTCCACGACCAAGGCCTCGAGTTGATCTGTTTGAAGATACCCTTTGGTACGTGAAATCGCGTCCAAAAGATCCTGAGGAGGATTTGGTATTGCCGAAATGTCGATGTGAAAGTCGGATGCGAGGGTCAGTGCTGCAGTGCCCGTCGAAAAGTCCGTAGGAAGAGGCCAAAGGGCGTAGGCAGCGCTGATAACGGTAGCGACCACGAGAAATATGCGAGTCATATAGTAGTAATTGGGGGTAAAGAAGTGGATCGTCTTCTTGCTTAGACACGTCCATCTTATAGGTAGCCGTATTAAATTGTTGACCGGGGAAAAGTTCAAATCAGGACGCGGGTTCAATGTGGGAAAGTTGAGACACGCGCC
The DNA here is from genome assembly GCF_021015755.1 of Lentinula edodes. Lineage (NCBI taxonomy): Eukaryota > Fungi > Basidiomycota > Agaricomycetes > Agaricales > Omphalotaceae > Lentinula > Lentinula edodes. The sequence continues at coordinate 111,291 of NW_025764338.1, forward strand.
GTCCCGATGATTCAATAATCTAATAGCAAGAACTTCGAATTCCTCATGATACACAGATTTCGAGTGTTCGCGATCTATGATTGCTTCGCACTACGATATTGGACTTCGTAACGCTATTGAAGTTTAAACGAAATCATGAATTTCATAAGGATTCCACAAACGAATTTACGAGCAACTGGAAGTAATAAAGAATACGCAGCGAGAGAAAAGCCCTACAAAAGAAGGTCATCACCACCACTGGAACTAGTAGCTCCTCCGGAAGAGCCGAAAGATCCAAAGGCATTCCCCATGGTAGGTTGTTGAGGTTTTGCAGGCCCAGAGCCCCACAATCCGGCTGATGCCTTTTCATTCTGTATGTCCTTAATCGACTTGCTTACAACTGCGGCACCTGCCGCTGGCGTCGAAGGCTTTGAACCCAGTGACATGGACCACAGGTCATCAAAATTGGCGCTCGATGCAGGTTTAGATGAGGCAACGGAGGCTGCGCGATTCATGGTAGAGCCGGAGCTGGAGACTGACGTAGTAGACATTGGCCGCATAGTAGGTACACCACCAAAGGAGCTTTGGTTCGACAATGACGGCGAAGGTCGGTGCATTCCTCCTGTAGCCATTCCAGCCATACCCATTCCCGAAGAGCCCATACCCATTCCCGAGCCATATACCAGGCCTTGAGTCTGCATTGGTGGTGCCTGAGGTTGGGCGTAGCTCATCGATTGGGGTCTCGCCGGCGTAGCCGATGTTGAGTTGAGCATTTCCATCAAATTCATCTTGTGTGCAGCGGCAGGCGCGGCTTGAAACGGTGCAACAGTAGTATGAGGAGTGACTGGTGCAGCTTGGAAATCAGCAAAATCATCGTCTGAAAGAATGTCAACGGATAGTAAAAGGGAAGGGTGGAATTCCACGCACCATCGATACCAATACTAGTTTGTGCAGGAACAGCCCCCACTGCGGGTAGAGCCTTTTCGGTAATGCCGAAAGGAGGGTTGGATGTAGTACCAGAAGAGAAAGTGTCATCGTCAAGTCCGCCAAGAAGGTCGACTTCTGGTGCTGGTGCAGGCTCTGGCGCGGCAGACTTCCGAGCTGGAGCAAAACGAGCAGAAGAGGGAGAAGATACAGTCAAGCTATTATTCCTTGTAGGAGACGTGGCCACAACTTCATCATCGCCAGCGTTGTATTCTTCGAACCCACGGGAGCCAGAATCCCTGAAAGAGCTGCTTCCGCCACCGTAAGATCCAGAGCTCCGTTCTTAAGGGAGTAAAAAACGCGTAAATGACAGGACATTCATTTAGAACATTGACCCATACCTCCAGAACCATATCTGTCACCGCTGTTATAACTAGAGCTTCCTCCCCCATTGTACCCAAGGCTATCGCTCCCAAATCCACCATACCGACTTCCTCCACTAGAGGAACTTAATCCATCACTCCCGGTACCGATATATTTGCTCCTGTTGGCCTTAGCTTTACGACGCTCGGTACGGATGTTTTCGACGTCGGATAAAAGCTCGACAATCTCTTTTGAGCGATTTCGGACATTGATTCCTTGGTCTTTCCCTTTGTCGTCTATATAATGGAAGTTGCGTAGCATTTTGATGGTTGATATATGTGCTCTTGCGTCGTCTACAACGCGTTCAGAGCCATTTTTAATGAGATACTCTAGAAGTTGAAGGGACTTGTAAATCTGGCGCCATTGTTTAGCTTCCTTTTCCATAAAGCGAGAATATATGCTGGGCATGATCTCGTTGAATTCTGGACTATAATGTGCATGAAGTATTGAAATGGACTGTAGCAGATAGTGAGACGCACTAGTTGAATGTACTAGAAGCAGTTATTAGCTTTGGCTATAGTGGGCAGATACTTTGAGATACTCACCGACTTGCTATATCCTGCATGAGAGTCGAGCTTGCGCCCCTACATGAACCGATTATTCTCGAAGTTCTTGAGTTGTTACCGGACTTTCTTACCATGGGTCATCGTTTGTTGCCTCTCTGACCTTGGCCTCTATCTCGCTGACATTGAGCACCACATTTTTAGCCTGATTCCAGCGTGAACTGAGCACAAAGTTGAATGAATCGATCATGGATGCTTACCTGTTCATAGTACGACTTGATGTCGTACAATGTGATTTGAGAGAGGGTACTTCCGAGCGCTTCTAGTCGGTCCATGGGTCCAGTGTTTGCTTTGAAGGGAAACGACGAAGAAGGTGGATTACAATTCTAGAAGTACTACTTAGAATAATAGCACAGCAGCTGGAGAGAATCCCAACCTTAACCTAGGTGCCAGAAGCACATGATGTTAACCAGTCACACGTATCGACGTCGTTTTATTTTCTCTGTGTTGAAGACCTGGTGAGCGTATCTACGTATCTATCAATCTACATATCTGCCAGAATACTGAACAATCGTGAACTACAAGACCACTAGTCAGCTGAACATTCACCAAGATCTGTAAGGCGCGCTTGGGCTATAGCAGTTCCGGTGGTCCAAACTTTTCCGACCTGGTTTCCTACATACCTCATTTCCATTAATTATTCCATCCCCTTTTTCTTTTGACTTACTACGCCTTGCATACTAAGAATCAGAAAGAAGTTTATAATTATTGAGAATTGATGCTCTATCATTTGGTTTATGTATGTAATCCTGCTCAAGAATCGTCGTCGAGGGATCATTCTTCCTTCCTAATTCTTCCTCGTCTTTTATTCCATGACTTTACAAACCTACTCCTTGCAACACTCAAATTACCCTCGTGAGACTATGCGCCGTCGCTCTGATCAAAGCGACAATATCACTGGGTCTCATGAACCATCAGCATCTGTACGACTCGTTACTATACAGTCTTCTCGAGCATCCTTTCACTCTGCCAATGGAAGCTCGAATGCAGTCGACCGCCTCGTGGACGAAAATGAAGAAACTGCATTATCTGATCCTGTTCACCTTACTCTTCGGTCTACTTCCCATGGCCAAACGCGTTCAAACTCTCCTGCAATGTGCTCTAGTAATCGAACGCGTGAACACTCTTCTCAATCGCGAAGATCTACTCTATTTACCCTTCCTCAAAGATCTTCTCCGCTTCTTCCATCTATATCGTCTGGATCAACATACTCTTCTTCTGAGAAACCCTCACTGAGGATGAGGATAGACTCAAAGTACACCCTCAGTCCGACTCGTCATCATTCAATATCTTCCAGGGCTTCCGTCGACTCTGGCCACAAGAAATTCATTCCCTCCATACAAACGACCGAAAAATTCACCAGCAAATGGCCGCGACCACGATCTCTGAAAGCTTTGAATATCAATCGTTCTGCTAAGGGTTGGAGAAATCGGAACGGAGCCATTCAAGAAACCATTTTGGAACTGGAAGAGGGTTATAGTCTGGGTCTGGACAAGATAGACAGGTGGACAAGGTCTAAATGGTGTTTGATGGTCTCTGTAATAACTGTTCTTTGCTATGGGTCTGGCGCAATGATTTGTGCGATATTAACCTGGTTCAGAAGTGTGTATCAACTTCTTATTTTCCTCTGCCGTAGTTTGATCCTGTTTTACAGCTTGGAATCATGCGGATGTCATGTACGTTGCTGATAACGATATCCTCATACTCATAACTCTGGCCGGTTCGATCCTCATGTTCACTGCACTCCTTGGTTTAACGGGGACGTTACTCAATTCTCGGCCAATTCTCGCGACATATACCCTTCTCCTTTGGCCTGCGCTGATATCGATGCTCGCCGTTGGATATACCAGCTATAAACGTTATGCCTTCTCTCTGGATCGGAAACTTAACTTTTCTTGGAGCCAATACTACACTCCCCTCGGCCGCCTGATGATTCAGAGCTCTCTTCGATGCTGTGGCTTCTATGATCCATTACATGAAGCTACCACGAGCAACAAATGCTATACACGCACACCTCTTCCAGGGTGCAAAGCAAAATTGTATCGCTTTGAGCGAGAAAATCTGTCGTTAATTTGGTCAACAACATTTTCTGTCATCTCGTTGCACCTCATCAATATATTCGTTGCACTGCTGTGTTCAAATCACGTCACGAGCGTTTTTGGGAAGGGCATAACCCCAAAGCAATATCGACTGAGCGAACTGGATCTCAAAGCGGATGCAGAAAAAATCAGGTCGCGAATAGAACGGATCAGACCCACTTATTCTCGGGCATCTTCGAGTACGGTGTTCAGAGAAGATCGCGAGGAGAGGACTTCACTCTTGAGAGATTCTTCTCACTAAATTTCGGCTTGTTTTTGGGATTTACATGAAAGTATGTGTAACCTAAACTGGTTGACAACAATCCTAGACATGGAACTACGTAACGTTGTAGACGTCGCAATTCTACAGTACTCCGTTTGAACTCGCTGAAAGTCATGGAGGCGATGCATGAACGGTGTGAAACTGTTTTTCTCCCAATCAGATTCACAGCAATGCAAGAATCAGTGAACACACATTGTGCTACTATACTTCCGGGATTCAATTACACCTAGCTGGCACGATTTCCAGTTCTTGGGCGATCTTCAAGTCAGTACCATATGCGTCTGGCTGTACATGAAGCAACATTCCTGATAAAGGTATGTTGTTCCCATAGTTTTCCTCATCTTTATGACACCCTCTACATCTAGGTAGGACGAAACATGTCACCGCTATTGCAACAAGCACTGTTAGGACACAAGACACTGATATACCAGCATGAGATGACATCTTCTAGAGGGGATGACGCAAAACACACGAATGATCACCAAGCTTTGAAGGATTAGATCGACTTTGTCAGTCATTTCAGCTGCTCTGGAAAACGAAAACAGCGCAAGATTGACGGGGAGGTGAAGCTAAGTTTAGGAAGTATAACAGGTGAAAACTGATCCCTGAATCTTTTGTAACGCGCCGAGCGCCAACGATGGGATGTGGTAGGCAGTGAGACAGCGTTCGGGTGGGTGTCCAACTTACTCGATCACAATCATTCGAACTTGATGCTTTCTACAGCTTTAAAGTCATTTAGAATGGTTGAATATATACAGGTAATGTTGCGTGAACTGAGTGGCCATCTGTACATAGTCTAGCTCTATACAGGGTATATGATAAGGTTTGCTCTTCCATATCCTATCCACAGTCGTTGACCGCGTCGGTTTGTAAGATCACAGCATTGGACTGTCAGGTTACATGTATACCATTCAGGTCAACTCTACAGATCCAAGTACGTGCTAGGAACAGCTCACCTGAATTCTCGACTGTCTGTGCTTGCGCCATCTGCGCCAGCGAGGAAAATACCACTAACATCACCTTTTCATACCTGAATCCCGTGTTTGAAAACCCAGTTTTCGTTACCCAGTTCCTGATCCAAGATCCCGAGTCGTGATATCGATTCATTGTGCTCTCGCTGCCTATCATATCCTTGCTACCCTCGCAGACGTTTGCCCCGAAAGGAGTAAACTCCCTTCCACTACTGGCCTGCATTGGTGTTGCTCCATTGAAAAACGCACCGCATTCTTTGGCAATTGACTATCCGTTACTCTCGCAGGCCAATTTCAGTCTTCTTAGGTGTATCGCTTCCCGATCTTATGCTCCTTGTTATTCGTACAAGTATCAGACTGCAGGGCTGTTTTTCTCTTCTATCAGATCCAGAACACCATGTTTCCTAATCAAGAGGACTCGTTCTGCGACGCTGTGCGGTAGCCCACCTTCGCACATTTATATACAGATCCTGACTTTGATGACTCCTTCTGGATCTAGGTAGAAAGAAACATATACTAATCGCTATTGTAGCAAGCACTATAGTAAACCAACATGAGGTGACATCTATTAAGAGCGAGAGGAATGCCGCAGACACACTCACAAATAATCGTCAAGTATTGGAGGATTCGGTCAACTTCATTGGCCATTTCAGCTGGTCTGAAGAATAGCACAGAATTTACGGGGAGGCGAAGTCTGGGAAGCATGACTGATAAAGGCTGTAATCCTAATAATTGCAACTTGCTATCTACAGCTTTCCAGTCAATTCAAAGTATCATTGAGTATATATATATAAATACAAGTTATCATTCGTTGCTGACAATGCTTGCTGTGTGGGATGAGTTAAATCCGGGTGGACATCTATATACGGTCTGGCACTTCATCTAAGATACATGATAACCTCTGACCTCTTTCATCATCGTCAGACCGAAACCTCACAGCAGGGACTGTCAGGTATACCATTCAAGTCGGCTCTGAGGTACTTGCCAGGAAAACAAAGTAGGCGTGCGTATTTTGCAATGTTTCCTATTCATGAGTAGTTCGTAATTGGGCTTTGACGGGAGTGGGGACCCGTAGGATTGAGCCATAACTTATTGAAGAAGACTTGGTTGTCTGAAATTCTAACTTTGAGAATAAGCGAACAAGTGATCAAGGATGGTTTTTAGGGACTTGCTGCTAAGTTTCTCAAGCTCCTTCGATTTGAGGTTCATCCACCGATCCCATAATGCCAGTGCATAAAATATCAAAAGGAAGAAAGCCATGATTATGGCTCTTGTGTAACCGTCTGTGAAATTGTAAAGGATCTTGCAACATATTCAAGTTAAAGACGGATCCTTACTACTTTCCGATGTCTGAATTGAACAGACCTCCCCTTCAAGGGCGACGAGATTATTCTGCACCTGAGGTCCGGTAATGTTTGAGGCTGGCACAAACATAACGGTGGATATATCAGGTTGTGTTGGGAACCAGTTGTGGTGTCAACATTTGCCTCTTATACGGCTTGGGCTGGGTCATAGTACAAAAGCTGTAAAGTCCTGTAGTTTGAATCATACAAGGCAGTGCATCTTGGCTTTGGACCTCTCTGGGAAAGGACAAGAATACCAAGCTTGTTCTAGAGTAAATCCAGAGACGGATCATGTCAATGCGTATGTAAAAACTGCAGAAGTGATCGGAGCGCTCCTCGTCGTCGACAAGGATCATCTTGATACCTGTCGTGGAGATTCCAGACCTCACTGTTTTTTATTTTGATTCGTTGCGTTGCTCCGACGAAGAGAATCTCAGCGTGAGAATTGTGCGACCCTCTTCGAGTTACAACGTTTCAACTACTATGACGGCCAAATTTGATCATCAGAGGTCCTTATACTTGGAGCTCTACGTTCTGCGTATGTCTTTTAGTTTCGCCCATATAAAACTCCTCCCATGGCCTTCCACGACAATCGTCCAGACATTGAAGCCGAAGGAAATCACGACTTCGAAGTGATTGAGGGTTTCCAGTTTACCTTCAATGGTAAGCCAAGACTGATTCCGCGATTCCGAAGAATGGAACGGGGGAACACGCGCCATGGCACTACTTACACCAGTATGTCATTTAATTAGCATCGCGCCTTGAATAACTCAAACCTCATCTTGTAGATGACTTCATTCTGCCTCACAGTCATGTTGGTATCACAAACAATTTGCCCCAGACTAATTCCGAAACGAACCGCTCTTCTCTAAGTAGTACTCTATCCCGACTGGTTCAGCAATGTTGGCTCTTGTTATTCTTTCGCCTGCCTGCTCTGTATCACTCGCGGATGTTACAGGTTGCTACCAGCTCTGGAATTGGCACTGCTGATCTCCACCTCTTGTCAACAACCTTTTCTGCACTTTGGAGGCATGAGCTTCCACCTTCGCTGGTTGCGAAAAATAATGTCATTGCGGTATCACCTCATCTGGTGCAGTTCAAAGCTTCGTGGGAGCTTCTTGTTGATGATCTTCTGCAAGAATGGAAAATGTTCAATTTAATATCTGCGTTGGTGCAAACGTATGTGCAACACTTGGTAATTTGACTCTGGCCTATTGTTCACAATCTTCTAGATCCATATCGGTGTTACTTTCGTTGGATGGTCAAGCAGGTTCCGATCCTATCACGAGAACTGGAGTCTTACTCTCTTTCATTTGCGCTGGAATATCGCTCCTGTGTGGGAGCTTTTGCGTTCTCCAATTTGGATCTATGCGAAGAATGCCAGAGGCAGCAAAATGGATGAAGGCAAGTGTCTATAACTTTCAGAACTTGCCATAAGTTTCCCAACACCGTCTCTGAAGGAGGCCCACAAGTCAGATCAACTCGTTTGGTGGAACTGCTGGATAATGCTCGCAATACCAGCAACTTGGTTGGCTTGGTCTATATCTCTGCTTATGGCCACCATAATGTTGTACACTTGGCGTAACACTACTCAGAATGGTGTTTCTAGTACTATTGAACTTTCTGCACATGCAATGCTGTCTTTGCGAATTACTGTATCAGCTGTTTTAACTTTTGGTGTTGTCTGCATCGGCGCCTTGGTGATCACACTCTCCTTGCAATTTGGAGACCACTTGGATCAGGATTCTGTGCTACGCACGTTCAATAACCGCGACGCTCGAAGTCCAAAACTTGAAGAATATAGACATGAGTCAGAACAACCAAGAACCAGTCCTAGTGTTTCCTTCCCTGTTACCACATTCCATTCTCGTGAACCACCTCCTCTTACTTCCGTGGGCATTCCCCACATGCCCTTCCCTACTACCAAATTGATGGATGCGAATTCCATTCTTCCTCTGTCTCTCCAGCTTCCTCATTATATCCAAGATCAGAATCAATGCTTTTCCCCATGGGCCCCATTTATGTGTGAATTACAAAATGTGATTCATCAGGTTACCTTTATACCCTCTTTGCTAATTAGTCTGACTTGTTACCCCAGATTTTCCAACATCCATCTTCACTGAGCGCAGAGGATGTTGCTTTTGCATGCATTAAGCGTTGGAACATGCAAGTTTTCGGGCCAAACAATATGGAAGCAATCTTGTGCATGGAATTTCCTCTCGAATCTGAAGTGTCGGATGAGGGTGTATATTCCGTGTATATTATGGACCTTGCGCAGGCCAGTACTGATAGAAAGCAGAGGCTTGTCGACATCTTTGGACCGTTGCCGGCCTCGCTGCGGAAGGTCTGCCTTATTGAAGCTATATCACCTTCGGTGTCGCGCAGAAGAGGATATCCAATAGGCTTGATGCTAGAACGAGAGCCGGTCCCAACAGATCTAAATGGAACACAAACGCCAGAGCTTGTCGCTGAATTTGCATCTGAACCGAACCCTCTCCAGGCCATCCCTGTACAGACACAGAGTAGACCAAGCAATCAAACCTCTCAGGCTGCTCAGTCTACTGCTCGACCCATACGGACAACTCACCCCACTCCCCAACAAGGGAGTAGGGCTCATTCTGCGCCTCAAGTAGTCGTCAACCCACGAGCTCATGCGAATACCACAGATAGTCATGCGAGGACGAGGAGGACCAATTCGTCACAGAGAAACAGACGGAGGTGACATATATAAATTGTATTGATCCACTACTACTCCGACTGTGATTAATCGACTCTAGTATCTAAATTCAGTAATCAGAGGATATTCAAAGTGACGAAGATTTGCTCTAATAAATAAAAGCCAGAGAACAATTGTAAGAACTCAGTCGTACAACAAGGTGGGTAAAACGACTGTATTGGAGTCTCGTAGTTTACCTAAAAGCCAGAGAACAATTGTAAGAACTACGAGAGTCATGTAAGTAAGTATAATAGAACAAGTAAGTAAAAAGGACATACCTCAGTCGTACAACAAGGTGGGTAAAACGACTGAGGTATTCCATGATAAGATGAGATATAAGTATGGAAACAAATAGGAGGTAGACATGTATGAGTCAGAGATAAGGTCGTGGTCAACACAGAAAAGGAAACAGGCGGGTATTGGTATACTGCGCATCAAGGCGCACGGGTCAACTCCAACACTCCCCCAGACACGAGCGCCTAGATGATGTTGAGCTCGGAGAGGTAGCGATGATGAGCATCACGAGCAAGTGGTTTGGTGAAAAGATCGGCAGGGTTGGCGTTTCCACGGATGAACTCCACATCGATATCCCCTGCTTCGACAAGTTCTCGAATGTAGTGTTCGCGAATGTCGATGTGCTTGACCTTTCCATGGTTACGTGTGTTGGAAGTAAGAGCTACAGCACCTCGATTATCACCCCTCAATTCCCCCGGCTTCTCCTGTGGCAATCCAATCTCATCCATCCAGGAGTAGATCCACTTCATCTGCTGCGCAGCACGAGTAAGGGAGACATATTCAGCCTCCACAGTGGATAAGGCGACTGTAGCTTGACGTTTTGAGCTCCAGCATACAGGGCCTCCAGCCATGAGGAAGACATATCCGGAAGTTGAACGTTTGGTATCCCGACAACCACCGTAATCGGCATCAACAAAACCGATGGGTCGAAGTGGTTCATGCTTGGAGTAGGTCAAGCCGTAGTCGAGGGTGGATTTGATATAGCTGATGACGTGCATGAGGGCCTTCCAGTGCGCCAAACCGGGATTAGATTGGAATCTCACGAGAACACTGACTGGGTACGCAAGATCAGGTCGAGTGGCGATTTGTGCCCATATAACTGATCCCAGGACACGACGATATGGCAAGGTGTCCATCTCTCGACGTTCGGCATCGGTGGTGGGGGACATGTCATTGTCGAGGAGGATTCCGACAGGAAAAGGAGTGGATCGGGGAGTAATGTGCTCGAGACCGAATTGTTCGATGACATTTTCGGAGTATGGGCGCTGGGAAAGACGTATCGTACCGGCGTCTTGATCCTGATCAACCACCATCCCCAGGAAATACCTATTCTCCCCCACATCTTTAGTTTCCCATTTGCCATCCAACTCCTGCTTCCGACGTTCCGCCTCTGCACGATTGGATGATGCTCCCCAGACATCGTCTGTGTATGTGTCAGTCAAGGTGAATGATCCGTCCTCCGACCACTTTACTCGAACACAGGGATCGGCGCGGGAGGTGTAATAGCCCAGATCGTTGTAAGTTTTCAAGAGGGTTTCATACCAATCGTGAGCCCCTTGCATCGTCCCGTAGATGGTATGTACCAGCTTACAAACCATGTCCTCTTTCCCAGGAACGATATATCCAGGCGGTTGACGCATATATATGTCCTCCTTCGTCTCGCTGTTCAGATACGCCGAAACGAAGTCAACCTGCCAAAGATGAAGCCCAAGGCTCGCAGCAACTGCAGCCGACATCCGAACAGATTCCAAGCGCGTAACCGCAGCCCAAGTCTCGTTGTAGTCGAGGCCCAGCTGCTGGGTGTATCCCTTCCCAACCAAACGAGCCTTGTCATGGATGGCTTCGCCTTCACCATTCCACTTGATGTCATACACCCACATGCAATCCATGACATTGACCCCCAGTGGTTTCTCTACGAGATCCCAGGTATGTCTCTTCATAAGCGTATCGTATTCGGTGTCCATTGCTTCTGACCAACGAGAAGAATCGGTGCGCATTGCTTCACCATACGAGCGAGGGATTCCATGAGAGGATTTTGACTTTGCCATACATGCAATGTAATCATCTATCTCCACGGAGAGCTGGGCCATGGCTGCGCGTGGTCGCGGGGTCTCTTCGGCCCAATCTTCACCTCGGGTACGTGCATCAGCTTCGGACTGAAGATACTCACGCGATTCCCTAGCAGCGGTGGTTTCGATGATGTGGCGAGTGGATCTGCGAGGCTCGGATGGGATTGGTGCAGTGGAAGTAGGGATGGTACTTGGTGGGTCAGGATTGGTGTCAAACGGGGTAGTTGGCGTGGTAGAAGTGGTCTTTGTGGTAGGATCAGAATCGAGTGCAAAGACTTCATCATTATCTCCATCTATCTCCCCCGCACTCGATGATGTTCGCTTCGGATGACCTTCTTCGAAGACAACGTCGCGGGACACGAAGACACGGCTCGAGGAGCGATCAATGAGTTTGTAATTCCCTCCAGCTGCGTAGCCCAGGAATGTGCATTTGACTGACTGATCATCGAGCTTACTTCCACCATTGACCTGAACACCATTCACCGTCGGAACTTTGGCCCAACACACAGAACCAAAGACTCGGAGGTGAGAGACGTCCTGTCGCTTCTTAGTGAAAGCTTCAGCAGGGATAGTGGAGGGATGACGTTTTGCAGGGATCAAATTGCGCGTGTAGATGGACATGGCAGCGGCCTCACACCAGAATTGATGGGGTAGACCTGAGTCTCGGAGAAGTGCCCGCGTGTCTTCAATGGTGGTTCGAATGGCCCTCTCGGCAAGTCCATTCTGCGCAGAGGAATGTGGTGCAGTGAGTTCCAATTTTATTCCATGCTCCTTGCAATACTCCTTCCACTTTGATCCTGCGAACGCTCCATTGACCCATAAAGCACGAATCTTGCGACCGGTCTGGGTCTCGGCCATGATGTGATACTCATCAAATGCTGCTAGTGTTGTGTCGTCTGACTTATCCACCAAGAATGCCGCGTGTTTGAAAGACGTCCCGCTATCGACAATAGGCATCAGATATACCTTTCCACCAGAAGACCTTGTGCGAGATGGACCCCAGAGATCAACCGAAACGAGGTCGAGTGGTTCAACATGTGGATCAGTGGGAACATTGAAGGGACGACGTATCTGGCGCGCAAGGATGCAGGATTCGCACTTTCCCTCCAACTTGTGACTCGTGACCGCTCCCTTCAGTCCATCGACCATGTTTTCCCGTTCCATGCACTCAATAGTCTCCGTACTCGCATGAACAAAACGGCGGTGCCATTGTTCAATGTCAGTTGGGCTACTGCGTGAAGATAGTGCCGCATGGTGGTGAGGGCCTGACGTCTGACCTGGAGCTTCCTCAGCATCAAGTATGTACATCCCATTGTGTCCTCGACCACGGAATAACTCCGTCCCATCTTTTCTCTTCACCACCACAGCATTTCCACCGAATGTTGTAAAGAGTCCGGCTTTATCAAGGGCACTGATGGATATAAGATTGGCGGCGAGAGATGGTGCGAGGAGGGCGTTCTTGAAGGTAATTCTGATAATTTTTCCCTTCACGTGAAATAGCTTAACTGCCGTGCCCTTCCCTAGAATCTTGAACGATCCAGCACCTTCGACGGCAGAGGCTCCCGGGTCATAAGAGCCATACTCGAAGTCGGTGAAGTCCTCTCGATGCTTCATGAAGTGGTCACTAGCACCCGAGTCCATGAAGTTCAGAGTAATGGTTGGCTTCTTGCCAGCGAAGGTGGTGGTTACGAAAGCACAACCAGATACGGCTATGTCGCACATGAAATCCTCCACTTCTTCCTTGTCTCCAGAGTCCTCTACTAACTCAAACTCTGAGCAGGAATCCCCGGCCTCAGTTCCGACCTCCTCAAACTCGGAATCTGATGGCACCTCTACCATTTCCAAATCTGATTCGTCCGAGATATTGTCGTTTGTACCCCAAAAGGTATGGGTTCCGTTCCATCCGCCAACAAAAGGAGCCGGGCACTCATCAATTTCTTTGATAGAAACTTGATTGGAATGACGACGCAGTTCAACAACCTCCTCAACAATGATCTCCTGATGAGCTTCAGGATCATGGCCACCAGCACGAGCCGCCATGACAAAATGCTCAACATGGGAGGTAGCAGTGTTGGCTTTGGGGGTAGTGCTGGAAGACCCAGATGTGGTGGTAGAAACATTGGCTCTGGGGTTACGACGAGCTCGACCAAAATTAGGTGGGAACTGTCCCTCTTTTCCTCCACCCTCCCAGTAGCAGTCGGGCCAACCGTGACTGGATTTATTGATGGCTTTGCATTTGGGATTCTTGCAGGGAGTACTGGGGTCATGAGACGACATAGCAGCAAGCGCTAGACTGGTATCTGGAGAAGAGGATACGGCAGATTCAAGATCTCCGTACAGAGTGTATGCATGTGTCGAGAGAAGTGCGATGATTCCTGTGGATGATGAGATGCCGTATAGAGTTGGGATCAAGGGAATCCAGGTAGGCGATAGAGGAATTGAGCGGATAAGAATACCACAGTAGGTCTTGTCATCTATGGCTATGTCACTGAGATCGTTGACGTTCGCCAACCTAGTGCGCATAGTCTTGATGTGGTCGCTCATCTTCGTACCTTCCTTGTACTTCGTCGCCTCAAGTAGTCGCTTGGCCTCAGACAAAGCCATCTCTGTCTTGTTACCGTGCACCTTCTCAATGGCGTCCCAGACTTCTTTAGATGTGCCATTGTCATCTATTCCCATTCCTCGAGGATCCGCAACATTCAAGATGATTGTCGAATGAGCCACTCCATCACGAAAATCCCATTCCTCGAGCGAAGGAAGCTTCGAGTATACAGGAGTAACAGGAGAATATATTGTGAGTTGGGTGTCTGAGGGAGGACTTGGGCGAGGTATCGATCCGTCGATATAACCCCACAGTCCCTTCCCAGTGAGTAAAGCTTTAAGCTGTAGTTTCCATGATGCTAGGTTCGTCCCCGCAAACTGATGTTCTGCAGATAGAACATGCACGGATGGTATGCTGGACGACATAGGGGTAATTCGTCGAGGTGTAGTGTGTTCAGTATGTGTTGTGTGTTTGATGTGAGTTGTTTTCTTGCTGCGTTCTCTTGTGAGTGATTTAGCGGCTACGGGGCCACATAACCTAAAAGCCAGAGAACAATTGTAAGAACTCAGTCGTACAACAAGGTGGGTAAAACGACTGTATTGGAGTCTCGTAGTTTACCTAAAAGCCAGAGAACAATTGTAAGAACTACGAGAGTCATGTAAGTAAGTATAATAGAACAAGTAAGTAAAAAGGACATACCTCAGTCATACAACAAGGTGGGTAAAACGACTGAGGTATTCCATGATGAGATATAAGTATGGAAACAAATAGGAGGTAGACATGTATGAGTCAGAGATAAGGTCGTGGTCAACACAGAAAAGGAAACAGGCGGGTATCGGTATACTGCGCATCAAGGCGCACGGGTCAACTCCAACAATAAATCAGGTTGTACAATGGCTAATGGCTAGTCATGGTCAACTGTCATTCATCACGATCACACATTCCACGTGTCCAGCGGATCAAAAGACACCCTGTTACAGTTTACTTAAGTAGCGCCCTGGTAGCGCCAGCTCGTACCGGGCTTGCACTCAGCTACCATTGTTGGTTTTCAAAGTTTTGCTGTTCTATCTTCATCCACTCCGAATCGGATCCCGCCGTTCTAACCCTCATTATGCCTGAAGAAACTACACCCTTGCTGAATCCAACTGTGGCTGCAAGCTCAACGCGAACCCTCGGTGACGGTGGAGCGTCCAGCAATACGAGCCACGCAACTTCCGCAAAACCAGATGTCGAAGCCGGGCATGATGCAATATACAATAGATTCTCGAAGGGTAGGAAACGCGTTATCGTTACGCTCATATCATTTTGTGGGCTTCTACCTTGTGAGCGATGGTTATTATCAGTTTTCTCCAATACGCACTGACGGCTATAGGAGCATAGTGTTTGTTTCCGGTTCTTTTTTTCCATCTATACCATCCATTTCCAAGGACATGAATACCTCTCCTTCTGTCGTGAGGTGAGGTCCATTATTTTGAGTCAGTTCGAGTCATAACCGTGACAATTAATATAATTTCTACTCATGATCTTAGTTTGACGGTTAGTGTTTCCATCTTCGCCGCTTGCATCGGAGCACTGGTCGGTGCATCTTACTCAGGTTTCTGTGCGTGAACCGCAGCATCCTATCCTTGACCGCTAATGATTGACTGGTGCCGAATCTTTTGTGGTACATCCACTTATTAATATACTGATTCATATTTGCATGCACTATGACCCTCGGACTATTGCTTAGATGGACGCAAACCTGTATATCTTGTTGGCCTACCCCTTCTCACCATTGGATCCATAGGAGTGGCTTTCTCCCGTACAATGCCCGAACTCATGGTTTGGCGATTCTTACAAACATTCGGTGGGAGTCCGGGCCTTTCTGTTGGTGCAGGAGTAGTCGGAGATATATATCGATTGGAGGAGAGAGGAACGGCAATGGGCGTGTTCTTTGGCGTGAGTATATTTCGACTCGGAAAATTCTCAAAATCTGTTTATCCGAGCCACTAGGCATGGATATCAGCTTCTTCGACCGTTTATGACTGATTGACTGACCTCAATCGATCATTATTATTTAGGCTTGTCTTCTTGGACCCGCCCTTGCACCGCTATTTGGAGGTATGCTCGACTTATTCCTTCTGAACATGCCTGGGATTTTGACATTGTATCAGGTGTTATATCACATTATGCCTCTTGGCGAATAACGCAGCTGTTTCTCGGCGCATGGGGATTATTGACGTTTGTATGCATCGCGACAATGTTGCCTGAGACGAGTATTCCTGGATCAAGAGGAATTGATAAGAAACGCGCCGCCCTTGTTGAAAGAAATATAGCCTCAGGTGAAAAATGGTTCAAGATTATCTGGATCAACCCCTTGAAGACATTGAGCTTGCTAAGGAGTCCGAATCTACTGGCTGTGGTACTTATATTCAGGCAGCTGTGGGGATTCTTCATTTAAATCTTGACGCCTTGTCTATCTAGGCCCTTGCTGGAACCGTGGTTCTACTTACGGACTATGGTAATTCCTATATATATCAGTTTTCTATCAGCTTCTTACTTGTATCGCTTAATTTCAGTCATTTTAACACCTCTCTCGGTCACGCTCGTAAGTCATCCTGGTTAATTGCTTTCGGTGACCGCGCTCTCAAACGCTTCAAGGGCGCACGATATGGGATAACAAATCAAGCCATTTTGGGAGCGTGTTTTATCCCAATAGGATTAGGGAATTTCAGTCAGTAGTAGAACTTGGTTTCTATACACTTCGCTTATATCTTACATGAACGTGGTTTCACTCATAATCCCCCCTCTGATAGTTGGGGCCCCCATGGCTGGATATCTCTCGGACCAAATCCTAAAGCGTAAAAGAATCCAACGCAAAGGAGAATGGTATCCTGAGGACCGATTGATTGGGACGGTGGTTGCCTCTGCGACGTTGGTGCCATTAAGTGTGCTGGGCGTGGGCTTGATCACGACTTATGTCGAAGGGAAAGTGGGATTGTATTTGGATTTCATTTGTTTGTTTGCGAATGGGATTGGAGTGGGTATCTCCCATCTACCAGTTGAAGTGACACTTGCTTACAATTTTCCTTCCTTTGTAGGTGGATCTTGTTCTCAGCCCTTCTGCTGCATACATTGTGGATGTAATGCATATGAAAAGTGCGGAAAGCATGGCAGCCAATAAGTGAGTTACACCCCGTTCAGTAATCATGACTAATCTCATCATCGTCTAGTGGCCTACGCTCCCTCCTCATCTCTTTACTGCTCGCTGCCCTCATGCCAATGCTAGACAGCATCGGGCTAGTGTGGACCAATGTGATATCGGCCTTGTTAGCATGGCTAGGGTTTGGGTGAGTACTCAGATGCTCCTTTGCATTTCCAAAGCTATAAAAATCATTTTGTCACTCCCTCCAGATTGCTCTGGTGCACAATCCGGTATGGGGAGCAAATGCGGTCCTGGATCGATGTCGGTTATACGACGATAGATGAGACTTGAAGCTCGAGAGAGTGTGGATTTGGCCATGTAAAATGGAAGGCAATCCCTATCTCATAGAATATACTCAGTGGAGTTTTGGGAGACCTGTAATTGCTGTGTATTCAAGTAAATGAAGCTAGGTGCCAGGTTCGAGGGCGCATCAAGTGGAATTGCTTATGCACCTCAAATACGGTATACCATCACTGATCAGTAGTGTCAGATAGATATTAAATGAGAGGGTATGAGAAAAAAAAGGCTGTAGACGCAATACAAGGAAGAACTACAGTAGGAAGAAATGGAAAGAAACAACATTATGAGCAATGTAGTAGCACAAAAATGAGTAGGAATAAGGATGAAGCAAATATCAAGTGCTGGTGCCTGCAGGGGCACTTGGAATTATGTATAAGCAAAGGTGATTAATCCTTCTTGTTATATTGAGTACTGGAAAAACTAATCATCACATTTCTGGGAGCACCAGAAGTAAAAGATATGATTTTTGAGCCAGGAAGAAGAGGTGGTGGTTGATATTCACTGTTCTCCTTGGTAGTTGATTCATCTGCTGTCACAGTTACAGTGATCCAGCCATTCTTGTGCAAATCCTCTAAAAAGGATAAATAATCCTCATTGAAAGTAGTCAAAACTTCCTGCATCAAGGTTTTCAACCCAATCTTTCTTGTCTTCATAGAAGCAAAAAGTCTTGTTACTTCACAGGCAAGGATCCAAGCATGTAATTGATCTGCAGAATTATAGCTATCCTTCAGGAGGATATGAAAGTGGGGTTTTGTTCCGAAACACAAAGAGCTTTTTTTGTCCAAGCAGATGACATAGTGTTTCTGCTGAAAGATTTCCATGACATCAGGATCAGGATTGCAGGCCCGAAAGCTAGAGCCCATGTTACAGCGTCCAATGGCTGTTCCGGAGGGAAGACTTAGAATAGTATCAGAAGATATAAGGATACGCTCCAAGGATGCAAGGTAGGTGGGGGTATTGATGGAGTCACATTTGGACTTGAATGCCATCCAGGCCAAGCATGCACGTTGCCGATTCAAAGATCTAAAGATGACGCCACGAACAGCAATATAATTAATGAGGAGATGAAAGAACACCATGAAGAAGAGGACTGTGTATGTTGACCACGGAGTAGTGAGATATGGCATAGTCATAGTCCCGATCTAAGATTCGCATTACTGATCCATAATGTTTTCCAAAGTTCAAAGAAAATGGACCTTACCAGCATACCCAGCAGAGCAACAACCGTCACTTTACTAGAATTTTTAGCATTCAGATCCCCAACATCTCCGGTGCCTTCTAGAGGAGTTGCAAAGTGCATTGTAAATGCTGTCTTTGAACCAGATGCCGTAACGCTACATAGCGCGCGTATTGAGGCACTGAAGCAGAGCGTGTACACACGCAAAGGGACTGTAGGAGGGAGGAATGGCAATACTGTTATAAAATTTGGAACGTGTGCTTCGTATAGAGAAGCCAGGAGCGGTGAAAGCGTGTCAATCACGATTGTTACATCGCTGAGGATATCTGCAAGAAAATGATAGGTTTTGGCTTCAGGGAATAAAGAAGATCCAAAGAAGAAGGCTGCTATAATGACTGTAAAGAACTGTGAGCCATAGTGAACTTGATATCGCAAACAGTACTAACTTGTCAGTCGATTGGAAATATTCTGTACGATTGTGAGCAGAAGAGCGTTTGTAGACGATGCAGATGCATTTCCGACTCCGTAACCTAGCGAAGACAGAGTGATGAGCAGTCCGCCTTCGAAAGGTGTCACCCCACCTTCCAGCGTTGCTCTTAATGATAGCAAAGTCGCCAATGAGCTGCAGAAAGCCTGAGCCGCATTCAACATCTGGTAGCTAAGCTCAGATATAAAGTATGAGGCATGGGTCAATGGATGGCGTTGAGGTGCTCATACCGAAGATAGTCTGGATTTTGATGATGTCGGATTCAATTGGGATGTTGAGATGCATATGACAGGACACACCGGGTGAAACACTACGTGGATAACCTGCTGGCAAGAAGACTTTTGCGACGAAACTTAGAAATGACGCGCGAGAAGTGTTGTCCCCCATGGTTGTGAAGACCATTTGTCCAATCTTGAAGCACTGTCAGTCTGGGTGATCATAGAAGCGGGAAAGATGGAGACCGTCAAAGATTTGATTCTAATTCGAACGACGTGCCCAGCATCATCTCTTTCGGTGACCTCCATATCGAGAGAATTATGGGAGGAAGAAGGTTTGATATCGACAAAGATGAAAACTCAAGCAGGTCAGACATGTACTTGCTTATTGCGTGGCAAGGGGACAGCCGAAATGATAGGTAGAAGCTATGATAAGATTCATGAAGCTCTTGCATCAACTTTGGTTTCTTCTCCAACCCGGATTTTTTCCTATCGTCTACTTTTTGCTTTGCAGACGTCGACGATACATCGGTAGTCCGCACTTCCTTTTTTCTCAAATCATATCTGGTCAAGCCATTGAGGACAGCATTATGTGATGATGCAGCCTGAGAGGATTTAAATGCAAGCTCTGTTTAGACTTGTGCTGCCATAGCAGGACTTTCTGCTAATGGTTCGTTTGAGGCCAACGTCGATCTGAGGGAAAACGCATAGTTCACAGATACAGGGCAGAGTGAATGTAAAAAGCAGAGGAAATTGAATAATTATTTCCAAACCGGACTTCAATCCAGCCAAGTTCTTCGAGCTCACCATCAATCTGTGTTGTTGAGATATTTTGTACCGCGTCGGGATTGAGCACTGCTACAGCTGAGGCTTTCCCCTCTCTGGAAGGCAGAGGGTTCACCTTCGTTGATTGAAGCCCCCCTGTAACTGGCTTTCTCGAAGAGCTCCGCGTGATCAATAGGCTAGAATCCGGAAGACGGCCAGGTGTTGAATCGAGGACGATAATGATACACTTCCGCTATCTGGGGAGATGACAAAGGGAGTTGATTGTTGCATAAGCCGACCTCAAGTTGGATAGGATAGGATAAAATATGAATTATACTGGCGGTTGGTAATGGCCTGTAATGGCCTGATCGTATTTCTGGCAACATCTCTTGCGATAGATTTGACACTGCATAACAGTCTACTCGTACCACAACTTCATTGTCCATGTGTCCACATCGTGCTGTTATCACAAATGCAAAATCGAGAACCTCACAGGCCGCATTGAAATCGTCCTTAAACTCTGCGTCTTCACCCGACTCTCCTTCTGGAGCTGTCGCGTTTGGTCAAGTTACCTGTAAGCTACCTTATAAGCAAAAAGGTCCACTGCATTCACCGTCTTCTGCACCCGCTTGACATCGTTCAAGGCGATAGAATCGGACGATTGGTGCTGTTCCCAATGGCGATACCAGCATACCATCTGGAAACACTGATACGCCGCACGATGCCGAACAATTAGTTTAACCACGTCGAGGTTCTGAGTCTGGGATGTGAGGTCCAGACTGCTCTAAGCATTGATTATTGCTCGCCGAGTACAGTGCAGAGATTGCGGGCACGAGGCTTATCGTATGACTGTGACTTATGAGGACTGACGACTAGACACTGAAAGTTGTTCGTGTAAGACCAGTCTAAAACTTACTTGGGATGGAAACAAAAACTAAAGATTCGGCAGTGACATACTGAATTACAATTGTTTTCACACACTGACAGCCAACTTTCCCTTCTCACCTCATGGACTCTGACCGTAAATCGACAGTCTCTTCGTTTTATGGTGGAAGAAGAGGTTCTCAAGATGCTTTGAACAACGACTTTCCCTCTTCTTCTGGTCCAAGCTATCCTAATTATGCACAAGGACGAGGCAGGGACGATGCTTCTTCTTTTTTCGACCCGGATAAGACTTCCCGCAACTTGGATGGTGCAGGGCGAGCCAGTACTGCTGGATACAACCGAGGATCCTTTTTTCTTGCCGGAAGGGAGGAGCCGGTCAAAGGTGGTCGCGACGAAGAAGGAGGGGCTGGAGGCAATGGCGGAGCCTGGGATATCTATGCCGATTTCAATAATGAAGGTCCAAGATATAGCAGTGCTTTTGGTTCTTCCTCGACTGCAGCCGATGCGTATGCGTAGTCCTCTATTCTACATGCCATGACTCTCAAGCATTCTCTTATTAGTTATCATCCATTGGTACAGAAGGAGGATGTTGCCAGCACTATCGGTCCCGTTGAGATGGTCACCGTCCCTGCTATGGGTCCTGAATGGCAGCGTGATGAACTCAGGAACATGACCAAGGCTGGCAGGCGAGAGATCAAGTCAGAAAGTAGAATGCAAGCATGGAGGGAATGGAATCGAGGTCAACGTGGAATTTGCGGCAAATGGTTCACTCGAAGAATGCTTGTCATATTCCTTTTTGTTCTTTGTTGCTGGTGCGATTGTTTTTTCCTCTGTCGTCCATCTCTCTCATGATTCCGGGTAGCATCGGACTCATCCTTGCGTTCACCATCCCTCGTGTCCCGTCATTTGCATTCAATACCAGCACTCCATTAGCCAATGCCACAGGAGACTGGAAAGATGCCATTCCGACCGTGTTCAGCCGGTCTCCTACCAACTTCTCGTTCGCCGCTTTCGCGGACCTCCAAGTCAATACTGATTCCAACTTCCTTCCGCTCACGTTCAATCATCTTCGAGCAACCGTTTATGATCTCGATACTGGTATAGAAGTTGGTTCCGGTGACTTAGGGCATCGAACATTTCCAGCGAAAACGTTATCTAGCTTTCAACTCCCTCTCAATTTCACGTACAGCGCCGTGAACACCAGTGACACAACTTGCAAGTACCATGTCTCCCCATTTTCGTCTACTCACGTATACTCTTGCCAGGGACCAACTGGTATGATGCCTGCAGAAACGCTATTGACGATGTTGGTGGAATAAGACCAGGCAAGTCTTCATGTCTATTGAGAATCCAAGTCTGATCAACCCGACCAACCTTTAGCGGTCAAATTTACAATCAAACTTGACATGGACATTGCTGGACTAACTACGAACCCTTCAACGCAAGCTCAAGTGTCAAACGCAGCTTGTCCTGTTGAGCTTGCCGAAAATGCTGGTTAAATCATACGCTATGTTATGGACTCATTTGGACTTATACCTCGGTCATACTTACGAACGTCCTTTAATTTTTGTTGCATAGAACATTCTTTTATCGGTTCTTCATTTTCACCTATATCTGAGCTTGGTCACTTTTCGCAATCATTCGTGATCCTCTTACTAGTGGGAGGCTCATCTGTACCATTCATAAACAGCATAGGTTGTCCAACTCAGCTCTACTATTCACTGAACCCATGAATTTACTTTGTCACACAAATACCAAACCGTACATAAAGGAGATTGAAAGAATGGTTGAATAGCCACAATCCAAGCGTGTATCGACCCAGAGAAGGAAAACCAAAAAAAAAAAGTTCCGAAAAAGTGACAACCTGTGTCAAGACTACTGCGCATCTCATTTAGATTCTACCTCAACATGCGTCTTACAATGAGATGACTTCTTTCTTTGTCGGTTTTATCCGGACCAGAACGGAAATACACCAGGTATGTCGCCAATGAAAAGCTTTAGCCCTACTTCGCCAACGTATTGCCTATTATTCGTATGGAAAAAAGTCTGCTAGGTTCAGCATAGATGGATTCGCAGTTGCAGCGTTATCAATGTGACGGTCTGGTTGATACTGATCATATTGAGAAAAATCAATATAGTGGAGAATGGAAGAAGAAAAATTGACTCGCATCATAACTGGATTCGCCCAAATTTTTCTGCTCTCCCTGCCCAAGAGGAGAAATATCCAGTGCGGAATATGCACCAGTATTTTTGGGGTTGAGAGCTCTCAAAGTTTCGGAGGATTTGTTATTGGTGCGTGCCAACTTATCTGCAAGCCTATGGCTTTCGCCATCAGTTGACCGGTCGTAGGTTGATAGCCTGACGGTGGAAGTTGGAGAATTCATTTCCGAGCTTAGCGTGGAATGAACCGGCGTCGACTCGTCGAAATCAATGAGGAGTCCGTGTGGAAAAGTAGGACCGAGACAGGTGTCTGTATTCGATGTATTTTCTGGATTTGGAGCATATAGTGAATCCACCATGTTTCGAGCAATCTCTGATACTACAGGCTGTGGGGTTTTTGGTAAAGGCCTCCCGGGATAGTGACGTCGTGTAGGTGTCTGAGTGTAGATATGGCTCGTAGATGTAGGGTCGGGAGAAATGACTGAAGGGAATGGAACCTGTAGAGGGCTGGGAATTGGCCTCTGGGTTTTGGAAACTGAGTTGTTGTATCCTGCAGCCTGGGGCATACCGTACATAACTTTCAAGCTACCAGAAGTCCTATCATTCGGTGCGACATGAACACGAGATCGCGGAAGGACCTTCGTCGTGTCTCCAGCGATGGTGTCATTATAGGAAGACAACACCTCATTAGGATTGGGAGCAAATTGAAAGTGTGCGTGTATATGATGGCCCACCGTTTGAAGACGAGTGTTTGTGCTCTCTTCTCCCATGATGTTATCTATCGGAGTAGGAGGCAGCGGTGTTTCCAATGCCAACTGAAGCGGGTTTGCCGTGTCTGAGTTAAGGTCTAGACGTTTAGCACCCCGTGACTGCAAACTCAGTGGCAAGGAGGAGGTCATGTTTTTGGATGCGGAGGACGGACTCGGCGGAGATGTGCCAGGATTCTGCAAGATTCCCGGTCCTGGCAATGGACTTGCAAGTGTATTAGAACGGTCGTGTAAATTTGATGGAATATAGGATGAAATGTATTGGTGAGACAGTACATTCTGAGAACAGGGCCTTCGAGGAATCGATGCAGAATCGTCACGGAAATTAGTAGGAATGGATAGTAACCTATCAGCCGAGTCTAAGTTGGGACCTTTGCAATACACGCCTTGACCATTAGACTCCGCACATGCCACATTGGATGAAGAAGCATGGCAATCAAATGTGAAGATGCGAGTTTGTACAGGAGAAGGTGTCCCCGAGTCTGGTGAGGGCGGGTTTGTCAATGATTCGACGGCTGACATAAGACTGGCAGGAGGATCCAAAACCTCCCAGGTTTCCAAAGGCTCAGCGGATCGCTCTTTACCTTTCGAAATAACTCGCCGGTCAGCTTTTACAAGAGACGTGGACGATGAGGAAGACAACGGCAGACGAAAGAATGAGCCATTGGAAACTGTTTTGAGCGAAGTAGTACTCCGAAAGAGAGCAACATTCCGATGAAAAGAGTAAGGAGATGCAGGTTGAGCAGACAATGCTCGCTCTTGAAGTGCTATGGGCTTATGCGCAAAAAGCCGAAGAGGTGAAAGAGACATATGTCTTCGTTTCGACTGAGTGGAAGTAATTGGTGTGGGTGGGTCGTGATCATCCAAAGAATGCCGGCCACGGTCTCGCACAACATCTTCATCGTCATGATATGTCCCTCCGCCTTGAGTGAAATCTCTGCGAACATCGATAACCTCGAGTGATTCATCGGAATCGCTGTCGGAGTTCACATAAGATCGTACTACCTCAGGACTTCTGGGAGAGCCATAATTTTGCACGACCTGCACTGGACTCGGGACGTTGTAGAGACCGAGGGTTGCGGTACTAGGACATACTGATACAGGAGGACTAGACATAGCCTCTTGAAAAGTGGGTGGTGGGTAATCCGGGATTTCTGGGATATATTGTATCTGAGCGCATTCACGCTAATCAGTTGAAAGCTTACCATCCGCATATCTGACTTCTTGAAAACGACCTTGAGCCCGAGGATGCGAATGCTCATGATGTCGTGTTTCATCTAGCCGATTACAGGAGGGTGATGTACGAGATCGAGGAACAATGCTCGAGCTGTGATTGCGGTTGGCCTCCCGTCCTCGAGTAGGAGTTTTCTCCTGTTTTGTAGGTTTGCCCTTCTTTGGCTTGGTATGTCGAATGCGACCATTATTTTCCTTGCCTTTTTCAGGGGTCGGCTGCTCGTGACGGCTAATGCGATGAGTGAGATATGGAACAATATGGGCTGCGTCCGCAATTCTCTGAGGCATTGCAAGCGAGAAAGCTCGTCGTAAGTGAGCGAGAGATGCAAAATCCACTTGAGATCATCGCGCGACTTGGGTGCGGCGAGCATGCAGGCGGCTTGCGTAATTGGATGTGATCATGCGATACAGATAAGCATGACCTTCCAGACGTCGTCGATCTGCTTCAGCCTGCGCATGCTTGTGGTTCACAAAGAGGGATACGCATTAGATGGTTAAAGTGGTTAACTCGCAAGCCATAGTCTAAAATTCCCAGGACATGCCGTGATGCCGTAGTAGTAAATTTGACTTCGAGTCTCTTCGACGTTAACCTTGCTTTTTTAAGCTGGATGTGTACAAACAATTTCAGCATACATACTGCATGCTGAGACCATGTTAGCTAAGTATAATCATGCTCAAAATGAGCTTAGATCATTCGCAAACACTACCTGTATTCTCAGCTGCAGCGAGTGTATCTTAAAAGCAAAATTATGATACTCAGGTACTCTTATCTACCGACAACAGCTGTCCCAGATTCACAGCCCGGCTCCCTCGAGCCCTGCTACAAAAAGCTGCTTCGGAGATCAAATGCAGGGTTTGATACATGGTGTGTCGCTAAAAATATCAGTCAAGTACTACACTATCAACCGTTGAGTCTACTTCGGATTAACACTGATTAAATTTCACGTTTCAAGGCCCTACAAAGCTCGCCCAACAAATTTGAGATAGCTAACGATCCTCAAAGACACAACCTCAACTCCTTACAGCGATAAGGAAAGTTGAACAAGGAAGTATTGAAAGTGCCTACTTTAAACTACTACCGAGTATACTAACGCTTCTTTGGATTTTCATTGATCCAATCTAGCATACGATAAGCCTTGGTCCAAGGCAATGTTGCCACATCCGCGAAACGGCGTTTTGCTTCTGATCTTGAATTCTGCACGACGCTCAGGATAGAAGGCTCAAGCGTGAGCCTTTGGAGCTCTCTTATGTAGACATCCTTGAATATCTGTGTCTCCCGCGAACTACGTTTACGAAGAGTTGGACATACTTGACCAAACCACGATGGGTAGCATACCAGCGCCCATAGAGGAACTGTCGAAGACATTTCCCAGTCCACAACGCAAAGAATATGCCCACCTTCACGCGAGAATATGATGTTTCTATGTTCCCGTCAATTATTGATCAGCGGAGAACAACTAAGTACCTACCGTGGGTTGAAATTCATGTGGGCCAGGACAAACGGACCCGCCCTATACCTGTCTAGAGGATCTTCAATAATATCCGTCACTCGGTCTTGAAGTTTTGGAAGCACTTGTCGGGCCAGCCACCAACGTGTGTCGTCATGCGGGCGGCGGCATTTATGTGTAGATTGAGCGAGCTCGGGCATTTTGTCTATGAAATTAACTTCATCTGACAATGCTGCTCTCAACCAACTCGTTGATAACTTCCACGGTCCACAATCGTAGGGACCATGTTTTCTTCGATGTTCAGATTCGTGTTTACACCAGGCGATTGGTCCAAGCTGGTAGGAGTATGAAGGAGTCACTCCTGGGGCAAAATACAGCGACCCAATGCGATCAAACTTCAGCTTGGAGAGTTCCAGAATGATCCTGGCGTAGTCTCGAATTGTTCTGAGCTTTACGTCAAGAGGAAGATCTTCCCAAATAGAGCTATTCATGGTTTCTCCCTCAACCTGGTGTACACAAGGTTGTATCAATTTGATAACCCGCTCCGAGTAGAGAAAGCGCACAAATGAAATTATCGAAAATGGCTGCCCAATGGCATTTTCTCGAGTGGGACAGTAGCCATATACAAAAGGCACTGCAACGTCTGTCCTTGATCTCACAAATACCATTGTAGCTATCTTCATTCATAGACGTCAATCAAGCACCAGTATAGTAGGACAAAATACTTACCTCGGACTCCATACTTATGTCTGAACGTGCTTTAACGTCCGTTGATACTCGGGCGAGGACCTTGGCAGGAATATAATCGCGTAGGTGCACGGGAACATGAAGGTGAAGCAGATATAACTGCGATATGAAAAACATGTTTCAGCTTCTTTTCTTCATTTCGGAAGCATTCGACGAATAATGAAGAGATCGTGGACGTACTTCATTGTATTTAGATATATGGTATGCCTGGTCAGGAGTCGCGCATGGAACACCGAAGAGACATCGAGTGACTCCAGAGAACTGAGTGGTATCAGGAATCGATGTTGACTTTCTTCCTTGTTGTGAAGGATATTGAAGGAGAATAGGCATTTCAATGCCTTGAACCTTGTTCATCGTCTTTTACAACCGCAGAATGGGTCAGCCACCCAAGAGCAACCCTGAAACTCAGGAAGACGATGGGTCACACTTGGAAAAATAAGGAGCGAGTGATAAGGTCGTCCAAAAGGAAAAAAAGAAGCGTCTTCCAGAGAACGCTGTGAGTGGGAGGCCGTGGCATCAAGCTCATCGGGCAGCAATACAACATCGGTTCAAAACAAGAAAGTGACGCCCAGAAATCGTTATACAAGGCAAGAGTGAATCTTCCGATTTCGGCTTCTGAAAAGTTTGCGGAGGCCAGTGACCAAAGTTAGCTCGTCCACATCACACAAGGCCCAACGTACGACCACGTGTAGACCCTCAACTTCCCCTCGACTCGGTGCTTGCCGCACTAATGTAGAAATACAGCCTCATGCATACAAATACAGACCCCATCAAAATCTCCGAATTCTATATACCCCATGGAGGGTCTCCCCTTTACATCCTTGAAAGAAGTAAAAGCGCACAGAAATGAGTAATTTCAGCTCTTGGATCTATCCGCACCCCGACAATGTTGGTAATTCAAATTAGTTGAATTGCTCCGCGACCTCGATCCCTCAAGCTGTGGTCGGTGGGAAGAATTTTTGCGCTGTTTTCTGGACATGTGCAATTCGAACACAAAACTGTATTTCATACTTATGACAGCGGCGCATTCCCGATATTACACACCGTAAGGTTTCCAATGTCCCATAAAATCTGCCACAAGCACAAGCCCACCTTCGTAAATTCTTGAGAAGGCTCTGATAGAAATAAGTAGTAAATAATGACATGCCGACTAGTGAGCTTCACATACATTATGATGCTGTCAATCAATCATAGACCTTCATCGTACAATTTCCTTGATAACGCAACATAAAATCTTTCGAGATCCTCCTTGCTTTCCAGCTCATTTTTCTTGCGGTTATCCCTTGTGGAAATCGTATTGTATATGGATTTTGGCTCTGACTCGGATATCGCAGATATGTTCTTAGTACCCAAGAGCGGCGGCGAGGGCACTCGTTCCGTTACCCAGTCAAAAACAGCCGAGAGCTTATCAGTGGAAGCTTTGACTACCGCGTCGTCCTTTTCTCTTTCTTTTTCTCTTTCACGTTCCCTTTCTTTCTGTCGCGTTCCAGAGCTCTGAGGGAGTCTCGCGATTGCCTCCTGTTGTACCTTTTCATCCTTCCGCCAAGCTTTGAGGAACCACCCGATATCTTTCAGGCTCCATCCGTCCTGCTCTCCGTCCTTAGCACTGTCGCCTCCCCCCATAGACGACCCCAGGCTTATAGCCGGTATGGCGGGAAGATCGACGCCTAATTCTAATCCCCGAGCTCCTCGAATCTCCCAATCTGCGAAAAAAACATATCAACTTCCACGTATGACCATGTGGGTGTATTAATCGTGAATGTTAAAAACTTACGGTCACATCCATCCATCACGCCTAAAAATTCGCCCCATTTGGAACTTTGTACCGTAACCAGACAGTCATTCCCCCACTCTTCATCTCGGGCCCATAA
The DNA here is from genome assembly GCF_021015755.1 of Lentinula edodes. Classification (NCBI taxonomy): domain Eukaryota; kingdom Fungi; phylum Basidiomycota; class Agaricomycetes; order Agaricales; family Omphalotaceae; genus Lentinula; species Lentinula edodes. The sequence goes on from NW_025764338.1 coordinate 140,436, forward strand.
AGGTTTGTACTGCGAATCGGCTTCAGAGTATTCGCCGTTATCTGAAACCCAGGATTCCCGGAGGCGCTGACGCTCCCTATGCTCAAAATCATCCACAACCAATTTCGGAAGCCATAGCGGGTGCCAAATATTGACTCCAGGCATCCGACCGGTGACGCTGAAGTATTTAACGCGCGGATCATCTGGGGTGGAGGGGTTGAATACATTATTAAGATGGGCGGAGGTCAAGTTTGCGTAAGCCGGTGAATCTAAAATCGATAGAAGGAGGGTGGTAAAGGATGACGGGAGAGAGGAAAGAGATAATGTGGAACGAGTCTGGGGTTTCGGGGAAGAGGATCCCGTAGTTGCGTCGTTCGCATGAGAGTGGGAAGCTCTGGCGAGAAGTTTTTGCTCTTCTCGCGCAAGTCTTCCAAGACCGAGGTTATCCTGTCAACGACTTGTCGTGAGCAAAAAATAAGAATTCTCTCATGATGTGCTCACAGAGCACCAATCCATGAACGGACTGCCGCGGTGGGGCGTGCTAACCGTGGTTAGAGAGAGAGGTGTGTACTTGGTCGGTTTGACGCGAGATATCAAGTCCCGGCAATCTAAGCCACCCATCGAATGTGCGAGGAAATTGAGGCCACGACCTGGAGCTCGGGAATGTAGTTGACGGTCCAGGCTTTCAGCGCGGGTGGTGATAGAGCCAGTGCTAAGGAAATGTATCAATATATCGGAAGGGCATAGAAGATTAACGAGGGTTACCCAGGAACAGCGGTTACTATCACATCAGCCTTTATCTTGTCCCGAAGAATATTTAGGACATTGGACCAATAGTGGAATTGTAAGCTAGGGAAAGATGAGGGACCTCTTGTGTCAAATCCGTACAACCCTTTCGATCAAGTTGAATATACTCCGCGATAGATAAACTTAAATTCAGATTCACACACCGTGGCACAATACTATGGGATTCCGAGGCACTCGAAGAGGGTCATACAAGGCAGGATTTTGCAATAGTTGATGCATCGTGTCCAATTCCTTAGTCTCCTCATTTGCAGGGTCTTGACGCGATTTGGTAGGATTTTTTCGCGACTGAGACGATGATGACCGGGGAGAGTGTGTAGGAGGTGGGTATAGATCCTCTGTGGCTGACAATATTTGGCCAGAAGAATTTGATATACTGAGCCAGGACCAACGCACTAAAGATGTTGTAGTGGATAGACAACTTGTTGTTGGAAAATTTGGTACGAGGTACTTACCTTCCCTACGATGTGATCCATATAGCAACCATGGCCAGCCCCAGCTCGTCCTGAATATCCACCAGGGCCAATCCAAATTTGCCTGCTCTTTTCCATCCACATCTTCTGATTGGTTGTTTCCCGGCTTTGCGTGCTTGAGCAGGTAGTGGTTGGATATTGAAAAGGTTGATATCGCGTTCACGATTCTTTTGAAAAGAACAACAACTTGAGTTGGATGATAGATAGTGCTCATCACGAACGCGAAAAATACGTGAGTAATAATAGATAGTAACACAGCTGGTGGTCGAGGCTGTCATTGACTTCGCTCGTGATTTCGTAATTGAGTCACCCGTCACTCATGAGTACTTTCCTTTGTGTTTTACAGCCTTTTTGTGTTGATATCCTCTTTGAAAAGAACAAGGAGAGAACATCAAGAAAGGAAACTGTTCTTCAGTACTTCACGTGGAAGAAATGCAATGAATGCTCGCAATCTTATTGTTATTTCTACAAAGGTGCCCCTTGTGCTTTCAAGTTATGTCAAAGAAAATCTCTACCTGGAACCACTTATATATGGTTGTGTCTCGTCCTTCTCCCACTCAAAACCTGCAAGCCAGATCCATATCGTCCTATTATCCAGCGTAATATTTCCTAATGCCAACCACGCCTATTACGCCCCTCCTTCGAGGGAGTTCACCTTCATATCATGATCTATATTCGAAACCTCTAATTGACTGCAATAACCAATCTTATTTTCCCAACACCTCCGACGAGTGCGAGCTCAAAGAATTCTTCTTCGGCTTATACAGCTTCAAACCTTCTCCTGATGAGCCTCTCTCTCCGCTGAGCTCCGAGGACTCTGAGAGCTTGAGTTCCGGAAGTACTATTGGATCGGACGAGCAAGACATCGAGAACGTCTTTGCTCTTGACAAAGACAGCTATGACTTCAAGTCGCAGCTTCCTCCATGCGCGGTAATCTCCATCCAGGAAATGCTCGATACACCGGATATCTACGATTCCCAATTTAGGGATAACTACAAGCACCTAAATCCTCAGGCTGCGCCTTTCGTACCTTCCGTCCAGTCCGCAGGGCCCCGTACGCGTCTTCCTTCCATTATCCGAGCCAGAGTGCTCGCAGCCTCCGCCTCGGACTCTATCCCATTATTACCTCCTCCCCCTCCAAACCCGCTCAAAGCGATACCTGCTTGGATGATCATACTTCATCTGGCATCTACTACAACTCCTGCTGATTCCTTTATCCTGGCTGCGCGTGCTAAAGAACTTGCGCATTCCCATTTCTGGCATCCGGAAGCCTTAGCTGAGCTGGCTCAACATTTCTGTTGGAATGCTTCCGATGTAAATGCCGATATCGATCGAGAAACAATGGCGGCGTTTGCTCGGGAGGTTTCCCAGGCGCTGCGGGATGCCTTTGACGAAGACACAGCAGATTCGTTTGTATGGCATCTCAGGGAATCGCTTATAGGTACCTTTAAAGGTTGTTGGTGTGCTACTGTGAGCATCTAATGTTCTTCTTGAGAGCTATGTTAATATTCTACTAATTTATAGGAGAGCTCCAAAGCAATATCATATCGTTTTGCCCCCTCTGAGGAGTATGTTGCGTCCGCAACCCGGTTGGTAGCTTTTATTGGCGACCTGTTCACCCTCGGTCTCATCCGCGTTCAACATATCAAAATGTGTCTCAATATTCTCGTTCATGAGCTCACCTCCCTTGAACACATTACCGCCATATCAGTCCTGATTGATCACGCCGGACCACGATTTTGGTGCCGTCCTGGTTCGACGCTGATAACGCCCTCCGTAGTTACGAGGGAACCTAGCCGGGAGATGATCGATCTGTTTTTGATGAATTTTTTACCAAAGACGACAATGTTGCAGAATGGTAGCAGTGTACTTTCGAGAACAGTAGTGGCAGGAAGTGACGAGAAAGATAATAAGGTCCAAGAGATTCTAGATATGGTTGCGCAGTGGTGTCCGGATATAAGGATATCATCATAGCTATACTACATATCCTAGGGAGACTCTTTGAAAAGTGGCTGTCGGAAGTTCCTCCAGATTTTGCGAAACCTGTATAAGAGTTGAGCGTGACTCGAAATCTATACTACAGGTCTGCTACAGGTACATACTTGATAAATACTACTGCTACGCTGAACTGGGCCCTTGTCCACACACAGATTGGTAAGTGGTTGACCTCAATTTGATATCGACAAGTTTGTTTATTACATTGGTCGCCGACCTCTGGAAGATTGTATGTAAACGGTTGCACAAGGGAAAGATGATTCTAACCTGGAGAAACTTATCAAGTTGACAGTTCAGAATTGCAACTTCCTGCCGAGTGATAGAGATAACTATACATTCTCCTGACATTCTCCAACACTGTTGATTCCGCCTTGACACTCTCCGGTTTGCAACGATAGGTCAGATATTACAGCGTATTCAAAAAACCTTGTCAGTAGCATAAAAAATGAGATAAAATAAAATAAAATCGAAAAGGTACCCGACCTTTAGCCGACCGCTTGGCGAGTGCTGTCCTGTCACCTCCTGTGCTGTCCAGTTGTGAGATGTCATTTCAACAACTTCCAACTGGTTAGCAGTGCTTCGTCTGGACTCTGTTGTCTTCAGGACATCTCTGGCTATCTCTGGGTTGTCTTAGTGCAAGCCTTGGCCGTGTACTGGCATCTGACTGCCATTCTCATGTATCCAAGGATATCTAGAGGCAGCCTGCCCCCTCCATATGCTCCACCTTTGTATGATTGCAGATCTCTTGCTTCTGAGGTAGGACTAGTAACAGATGATGATGCCTCTGGAGAGTCTGACCATGCCAGGAGGAGTTCCATTGACATTGTGATCCTTCAGTGGACTTGTTACCTCCACCAGCCTCCAGCCTCCACCACTGGCATGGAAGATCATTGTCAAAAGGCGCAAGTGACAGCACACTCACCAAGCGGTCGGCTAAAACGTCGGGTACCTTTTCGATTTTATTTTATTTTATCTCATTTTTTATGCTACTGACAAGGTTTTTTGAATACGCTGTAACTATCCTATCCTATCCTGACGATAATAATCTGTCTTGTGTATATGTGTAAAGCTGTTGAACGGTATACAAACTTGAAACTGTTGCCATCTGACTCTCCCGTCTTGGCAGAAATGCAGATACATGTGGTATTCTGTGGTATTCAAGTAAGTGCCCTTAGCCTAGAGGCAGTATTCAAGAAATGTCTCTGTTCGGGGAAAAAAGGCCGTCAGATCAATATCGGAGCATCTTATGGAAGAAAAATATATGCCAGTGGGAAGGTAATATTGAGGAAGTACCTGAAAGTACAGAAATTAAGTTCACCTCCGAGTCCGTGTCGAAGACAATGATTCCGCTCGCTTCAAAGGCATTTTGGAGCAGCTCCGGAACCTTGTAGAAGGTAAACTGGGGGAGGTATATGACTCAAATAAGGGTAATAGTCCAAGTTGCGAGAAGGCTGCTAAGTTGGCACGGTATGGCACGGTCCTGACGACCCGGGTTGATGGAGTTTGTTTACGTCATCTATTTCTCTCTTAACACTCAGGCCTCAGGCCCGATGAAAATTGCGGATTCTAATCAAATTATAAAAGCTGTTCTGAAAAGTTTTATGGCCCTCCTCGATCCACCATGTTCAATGGACCGTATCAACGCTTAGCCCCCAACGTTTCTCCTTTGTCCTGGCAGAACGCTTCCCTTCGAGTCAAACAATTTATTGGTACAGGCAGACGACGACTGATCGTTATTTGCGTTTCCCTCTTCCTCCTTCTATCCATTTCGTTCATTCATCCGACCACACGACGCCTGAGCAGAAGTTTTTACTACGACCTACCTTCTAATTTCAAGGCTGAGGGCAAATCCGCCCGCCTCGGTTTTGGTCCTCCAACGTGGGCGCAATTAAAGCAATGGGAGGATGAATTACCCCAACACAATCTGGATCTGCCTTTCCCCGAGGGGCGGACTGGACGCTATGTCAAGTTCTCTAATCAGATCAAGATGTTAGGATGGAATAATGTGTTCAACGAACTGTACGCATTCCCGTTGAAAGTCAGATGATAATTTTCATTAATACTTTCTGATACAGCTTGATGAACTCTTTTCTTGCATACAAATCAAAGCGTGCTTATGTATTTCAGGACTACGTCTGGAAGCCGGAATATTATTCCTGGCCACAATCCGAATCCTTTGAATGGCCTCCTCATACTCCTCTCAACGCCATTATCGCAGGACCCACTGCCGGGGGGCTTTGGGACCCTGGTGATGATGCACCACGTTCTGTAAGTGAAAAGTGGTTCGATGTTGTCTGCCCTCGGGAGGAACGTCGAATCTTAAATACCCGTGAAGTTAAGCCTGACATAGCGTGGCTCATGGGCGACGAAATTTTCGAAGCTTGGCGTAAGGTGCTCACAGAAGCCCCCGAACGATGCATCGAAATTGTTCCGGCAGATGATGACAACTTCCCGCAAACGTTTGACCTTTGGTTGTGGGGTAGTTTCCGCGTTCTTCCTCTTTGGAAACCTTTCTCCGAATCCCCCATCTCTCGCCTCCTTGCCACTTCTCCCATTGTAAACAGTGCTGTGGACAGAAATGAATATCTTTTCCTACCCCATGGTCCTCGTCCTGCTCATCCAGTCTCGCACAATCCTTATGATCGAATGCTCGCAATGCATGTTCGGCGAGGCGATTTCAAGGATGCCTGCATTGGTTTGGCCACGTGGAATTCCACCTATTATAGCTGGAACTTGCTCGATTTCCTTCCCGATCATTTCGAGCCTCCGGCCGGTGGGAGCTGGGGTTGGAATACTCCAGAAAACACGGAAAAGTACATGGAGCATTGTTTACCGACATTTGATGGGATCGTGAAAAAGGTGAAGGACTCTAAGGAAGACTATATACGGGCAGGAGGGAGCAAAGGTGATCAACGGACGCTTGACGTTCTATACTTGCTCACAAATGAGGAGAGCGAGTGGCTCGACCAGCTTAAGGATACATTACGGAAGGATGGTTGGCATACTATCAAGACGAGTCGCGATCTCACTCTTGACCAAGAACAGACTGACGTCAATATGGCTGTGGACATGGACATTGCCAGACGAGCAGCGGTCTTTATCGGGAATGGGGTGAGTGGTTTGGTTATTGGGTGAAATTGTGGTATAATTCATACTGATCGGCCTTTCCTCAGTGGTCTTCTTTTACCAGCAACATTGTCCATAGACGATTGGCAGATGGAAAAGAGCCCATCAGCATCCGTTTTTATTGAATCTCCTATAATAAATCACTATTTGCTCTCTTGTTTGTCCGTCTCGCTGTATCCACGAGCATCAGACTCATTGATAATATAGCCAGGTTGTTTGGCAGTGGCTAGCCCATCATAATAAACGACTCATTGAACAATAACAAATCTATCTGCTTGGACTTGCTTTGACCAAGCCATGACCATAGAAACAATGGGTATCAACCTTCATTGGTCAAGTCATGGTTTTGGCCCTGAAGGAGACCCCAGATTATAAAAAGACAATATTTCTGAGCACGAAGTTATCTTGCTCAATCTTCCTATACCCGGATGTCTGATACCTCCTCCTCCTCCTCCTCTTCCACATTTCCTCCAGAGGATTACAACCTCAAAGCGTATTTCATCAGTCTACACCATCATCAGCACGATACTATCAAACCTACGACATTGGCTCCAGAACAGGAAAATATTTTTACTGCAGACAAAGGGACTTATGATTTTGAACAGAATTTGTCCTCCTCTGTTCTCAATAATATTCGTGCCATGCTTGACGAAGAAGATAGCTCTTCCTTGAGATTTCCAGTTGAAGACAAGACTCTTAATCCACGAGCCCATCCTTTCGTCCCTGGTTCAGAGAATGGCGCAGGCAGCTGTGCCTCAGCAAGACTGGTGGCAATTGATGCGATAAATAGGTTTCACCAAAGATACGATCGTCCTCTTCCTCCCCTCCTACGACCCTCGTCAGGCTTAGAATCCTCTCCTTGGCTGGCATCTACCCGACACCCCCCAAACTGGCGCCATTCACTTGATCTTGCAGCTCATACGACCCCGATGAGCGCGTCCGCAATAGACGAATACGGTCGAGACTTGGTTCACGGACAGATCTGGAGTCGCTGCGGCCTAGTCGACCTGATTCAGCATGTCTGCTGGAAAGGTTCCGAACCTTCATTCGACACGCATCCTTTGTCAGTTGCGCTACTGGCGTTCAGCGTTTATAATCACTTTAAAACTATCGGGGATCAAAAAAATGCCTCTACATTCACGGATATTCTTCAGCGATGCGTCAAGGGATATTTCGAGGCGCTTTGGGATGTCGAGGTTGGTGCTCACTTCGCGCGTTTTAAAGTACTGGTCAACTAATGCTTGACAACCTAGAATAAAGGTTCTGCCCTTCGATTCACATCCGACTCTTCTTTTGCCCCTGAGTATATCCAGTGCGCGAGTCGCTTTGTGGCGTTTACTGGGTGTTTATACCGCTGCGACGTCATTGACAGAGAGACTGTTCTGCATTGTTTATGGATCTTAATATGTCAACTCACAGCTCCAGAACATTTGTACGCCATACTCAGTCTAGTTGAATGCTCCGGGGTATATTGTCGCAACAATGGAAGCAGCGATATCGTTCTGGTGCATCGCTTCGTCAGAAGTCTCGTCGCCGTTACACAACAGCAACTATCGAGTGTTCCTAACATTCAACGCACGACCGATACAATTCTGCGCCTTGTTACTGAACAGAGTGGCTGCAGCATGGACGTACTTCAGTAATCGCGTTATGATCTTGTCACTTCTTGACACGACTGTGATGAGACCTTTGTATTAGATAGGTGGATGCGTTGGTTGTATTTTTTGTTATGCACATGTGGTTATGCGAGGTGGCATTGTGATCTCCATGGACAAGACTTGACTGTGGTGTAAGAAAAGTTAAAACCATGGACTCGAACATGATATCCAAAGCAAGTCATCGTGGCAGATGACATCCTCTGTTTTGAATGAAAAGAGTAAACTATTACGACAAAACCTATGTGGCGTGCAGAGGAGTACAGTGCAGTGTATGAAGTATTGATTGCGCAAAAAACCGGAATGTCAGAAGGATGGGGCAGTTCGCTTCTACACACGTTGATTCCATCGTCTGACCTCCAACATTTGCATATTAAGCACACTAAGGCGGACCGATTAGTGTGTCGGCTATAATTGTAGAAAGATGGAAATGACGTACAACAGACTTCATCGTCTGCGAAGAAGTATTCATTATGAGGGCGACAATGAGACCGTAAAGACCCAAAACTTCAGCGAAAATGAGAATCAGGATCTAGAGGTTGGTATCTGTGAGTTGTGGTAGAAAAATGGCGCATGGTTATCAGCGCACCATTCCAACAAACAACCGTGGCTGCTGCGCAGTACCCCTCACACCAGCGTCTCCAACGATACCGATGGCGAAACCAGCTGCCAAGCCAGCAAGACCGACGGCGAGGCCAGCACCAAGTTGTGTAAATCCTTGAGCGAGGGACATGCTTACACTCACTGCGGACGAAAGAGTCAAGTAGGTAGGATACGGATGAGGCACTTGAACGTACGGTCACCAGCAATGAGAACCGAGACGACGAGACCGTAAATCTGAACTAAGTATAAGATGCATGTACAATAAATAACCAAAGAAAACACATACGGCAATAATACCAGCCATAATGACGGGAACCACACATTTCATCATAAGGTCGGGTCGTAGTACTGACATGGCAGAGATCCCAACACCGGATTTTGCAGTACCATAACTACAGGATCAAAAGACGTAAGAGTCGAGCCACGTCAAACACAGAAGAAACAAACCTTGCTCCTATGCCTGCAAATTGCGTTCGGAAAGTCAATCCGTCAACAGTTCATCGTATAGGCAAAGACTACGTGCTATGCCGCTAGAACCATGTGCTTACAAGTGAAAACAATAGCACTGGTGCAGCCCTAGGGGAATAGTCAGTTACATCCTTCTACCACACTCAACGAGGCAAAGTCAACGTACCATGGCACTGAAGAAGGGGGCGTATACAGGACAGAGGTCAGACATTGTTGCGGTACGAGTTGAAAGGGTATTCAGTGAAGTATAGTCCAAATCCGAGAGTACGACGAGGCGGTATAAACGAAAGAGCAACTGGCGGAGTTTCAACGGGCTGTCACGTCCGTGACAAAAGGAAACAGCGGGTGAATCGTGACAGTGACGCATTTGTTCTCAATGCATTTTCTTCTGTGGTTTTGATTGAATTACACGCACAATACAGAGCATTCTATAGGAAATCTGTATAGCCGTACAGCATATTCCGTACTGGCTGCGCGACTTGTCCTATCTCGACAAAACGTAAACCAAACGCGCGCGAAGTCACGACACGACCAATTCATTGAATCATCCGTATAGCATCAACATGAGGCTATTACAACTTTAGAGACATTCTTTATGCTTGACGTGGGACCTACAATCCAATTCTCCCGTTTTTCCCTCACCTTTCCTTTTCTTCCCTCATGTCGTCTCATATCATGAAGGGTACGCTCAGCGATCCAGATCAGCGTGGACGTACATGGTTACAACTCGATAATGTCTGCAAGGTAAATAATTTCTTCTGGTTATACACTTGCAGCTGAACGTATACATAGGTCCAGTTGAGCGCCACAGAAACTCGGAAATATAAGGAATGGCGGGAATCGAATGCCCGTAGTTCTCAAAATACGACCTCCACTAGACAAAGTTCCTTTGAGGATCCCACAGATAGCTTTTTCAAAACATTGAACGTTTCTTCACCAACCTCCATAGATAGCTCTGCTAGCTCTGTGCCGCTGGCACAACGCAAGGTGTCAAGGAAAATACGTCAGGCAAGGATACAACTTTCTGAGGATCAATACGTTCTGGATCGTGCCCCCGCGAGATTGAGAGTCGGACAGCTGGATGTATCAGATTCCTTTGGATGGAGATGGTATCAATGTTCAGAAGATGTTCAGGTGCGTTTATCAAGGACTCGGCAACTTGATATAATCAGACATTGATTGGAAGCTTGCATCTAGGTTCTCCTCCCTCCCGACGCAAGTGTCCAATATTCCACTTTTCTGCTGCTTGAAGAAGCTCAATTCAAATATGCCACATCCTGCAAAACGGTGAAAAAATTCAACAAGGCCCGTAGCAAGTTCAATGAGCTTTGTTCACAACTTAAATCTCGACATCCTGTCCGTGGCATCACGTCCACTGCCCGCCGCTACGCCCTTCCTGTTGGATTTCGATGCCACAGTATTGATAGATTGGTGGGGCGACCCCAGGATGACTGCGAGCTCTTGACACCCGAAGAAATACCAAATACCACTGAACTGCTGTCTCAGCCTGATACATATTGGAGACGCTGGTTGTACATTGGAAGCGACATACGAGTGAGTGTTCCTGAATACGTATCTGAATCGTCTGTGACCATCGTTCTCTCGTAGATTTTGCTAACAGCAGACGTAGCCGGACAGCTCGCATTCCTTCGTCGAAATGGTGTTTCTCATGCTACCCACCCTCTCATGCGCCAGATATTTGCAGATTTCCAGTGTCTGTCGTCTGAAATCATTACCGAACAGTTATTACGCTGTCGTAAAACTCGAGAAAAACTGTATATGCTGTCCCCCGACTCTCGATCCCAGACATTGGATGAAGCAGTTGCTCACATTGAGGTGAACATCTGCCGGTCCACAAGGAAACAAATTAAACACACTACTCTCAAACCCCAATGGCATGCTGTCGTTTGCGAATTAGGGGAGCACGTTGATTTTCCGCCTTCATCTCGGGGAAATCACCTTAGAGACGAGCAAGATGTATTGGCTCAGCCGAAATGGTCACCGGGTGTAGTCCGTCGTGTTGCTCGACGGCGACGGGGAGTCAGAAATTTGAGAGCGCCGAACACGGATAAGGAACTTCCTCCACTTCCTCCAGAGACCCTTGATGAACAATACGTTATGGACATACGGACTTCGAACGATAGTCAAAAGGAAAAGCTTTGGATACGTCGAAAAATACTGACTTGAAGTTGTTGTATCATAATCTAGATGTAATCGTTAGGAAAATTGTTACTGTTGTACTTGATATATGGTTTCCTAGTCTTTTCAGGTTGTTCCCTCTTCGTCTCACAGGACAATTTGTATTACTGACGTTGTCTTCAAGAGTCTTCTCGAGCTTTGTCGAGGTGGGGGGTGGGCTCGTTTCACGATTCATCACCTGCATTACAAAAAAATACAGTATCTGTATAGTTACACTAATTTAAATTTCCTTCTATCTTTCGCTATTTTGAAAGGTCTCTGGCAAAATGGAAGAAATCTACGCTCGACCCATTTACGCCGTATTTGTAGATCTATCATACTCAAACATAAGCCTTAGACCTCATCATGATGAAAGAATGTACTTACAAAGTGCGACGCAACCCAGCTGGAGAAGAGTGCTCGTTGGTACGTCTCCGGCAGACGCTTCAACAAAGAATCCAGTCCAATTTTATCAACCAATGTTCTCGGTATGGCGCGCGTCAACACCCCATTTCTGCTCGGAACGTCGTCGAAGAGATCAGAACTCTCCAACTCCGCCTGCAGGTTGTTCAAGGTAGACGAGAGCTCATCGGAAATATTTGTTCGGGGTTTTGTTCCGTGTAGGCGCGAGTATTCCTTCCATATACAGTTGAATTCTGCCGCTGCGTTCTCAGTGATTTTTTCTTGAATATCTCGGACATAGTTCTGGTAGAATTCGGAAGGCTTTCCATCTTTGAAAATCATCAGGTCGACGTATTCTTGAGTCGAAAGGGCGAGTCCTGCCAGGACCTCCATCGAGGAACTTGTCACACCACCTAGGCGAAGTAAGTCATCAGAAGTAGATAGTGCAGGCAGACTCGCCTTTATTGGTGCTCGAATCCTTGAAAACGACCACTTTGCGCTTCTCTAGAAACAATCGAGCCTGTTGGGTGAGGAACAGGTTGGCGCCCTCGACGATATACTTGAAGTGAGGTTTGCCCTCGCCATCAAAGAGTGCCGCCATGTTCGAGATGTTGACAGCCTCTGGTCTATGAAGAAATATTCGGTTTCCTCTATTACTCGTAACTCGAGAATACTTACCGTCCACCGCAAGGCACAAATAGGTCCGCCTTATACCTCAAATGGGCTCCGTTACGGAAATCAGTGCCGTCGAGAACAATTTCGCCAGCTGTGTAATTTGTAGAAATCAGTCTCTTGCTCAAGGAAGGCGGAGAGATCCTAGAACACACAAGGTAGCTTGACATCTTGCTCCTCAACTTTGACCAAATATCCATCTTTGCTCAGTTTTGATTTGTCAAAGTGCCCAACAGGTACACGGAGTTTTGCTAAACGAACAAGCTCATCACGGTCAAGACCAGCAGGATCGGCCAGAACACCACTTCCATCGATGATGGCAATAGTTTTGTCAGAGCTAAGCAAAATTTCGTCTGGTACAAGAAGGATGAATAGCTGATTGATGAAACGCGGACGAAGAAAAGACATACTTGATCCAAGATCTCCATCGGGTCCACCAGTTTGCACCTTCGTGATGTCCTTCTCCTTCAAGCCCAACTGCTTGTAGATTCCCAGCACATACTGTCTGATGGATAGCGAAGTCATGCCATAGGTGTCGTGCGGTACTCCACCCAGCGTCTCAGCACTTTTCCCAGTGGTGAACGACTTCCACCATGTTTCGGCACCACGATCGCGAGCATGTAATGCAGCCCAATCCATCATCTCTGCAGTTCCCTGATAGATAGATTAGTCCTGCCAACAACCATTGTAAAGCCAAATTTGAGGTACCTCTACGCGAAGTGAAACGTGAGTTGATATTCACATGGAAGATACAATAATGACTGACCATCGGGCCCAAAGAACAGTAGCTCGGGCTTGCCGTACAAGTCCACCAACGTTTCTTTAATTCCTGGCGTTTTACCAGGAATCAGTAGGTCAACAATAGCCTGCGATATTGATAATGTATAAGCATGAAGAATGGAGAAAGTAAACATTTCCTGGCAACGTACGTCGACATATTTCTCAAAACACAATCTCGGCGTGGCACCAATGGAGGGGAGAATGGTTCCTTTCGCGCCGCCCTCTGGAATGTCCTTGTTCTTCAAAGACTGTGTCGAAGCTAGATTGTAGTTTTCGTCAAATCTTGAAAATCGCGATCACCATGAGCACGATTTAAAATCCAGTCGGTATAAGCCTGCTTACAACATCCTTTGGTTGATGGAATATGTCTCCTTATTCCTCGACATGACGATCCTGATACCTCCACGAGCAACGTCCCTGAACCGGATATGGAATCCACGGAACTCGTTTCCGATAACGAAGAACATCCCAAACGGTTTCTTTGGATATTCTACCTCGGGCAGAAAGTCTGGAGCGAGGCGGAATGACAGGGCTACCTTGGTGGGCTGGTAGAAGTTCGTTTTGAGAATATGTCTGAAGGCAGGTAAGACTCTTTACTTCAGTAAGTTGAAGAAACATACTTGTTGAAGATCAAGAAACTCTCCAAAACTTGCAATTCATGCTTATTTGGAACCGTTCGTCTGATGCGATCATAAAGTTCTTCATCTGACAGAGGTTGAACAGTCTGTAAACGTTGATAAGAGAGAGTAGGCCTGTAGAGAAAACCAGTGTCAGATGCAATAAACTGTCAAAGAATATGAAACCGACATCAACTCTCCCGCGTTATCTGAGGCAGGATAATGGATCATTGCAAAGTTTACGTAGAGAAGTCGAATCTAGCAGATCATAACCATTCGTGCTCAGTTCGACAAGTTCACGACACAGAAGAACTGCGACTCACCAGTTCTGGATGAGCATGAATAACTTTTTCAATACTCTCCCGCGTGAAGGTTTCCTCCCTAAATCTTCTCTTGATGTTATTCAACACTTCTGCATGAGCGGGATCATTCTCATCCAAAACATTCTTGAGTTGTAAGTACGCTGGACCAAGCCTGTTACAAAAGTGTTGGGCAAATATCCAACCGCAGTCTGCAGGGAAATTCTCAACAGGGGATCATTCAGCGGCGAACAAACTTACAAGCATATGTAGCCTCCTGGACGGCATGAGTGCCGGGAGCCTCGGGAAGGAAGAATGGGTTATCCGGGAGACAGTATAATAACGAAGCCTCTTTCATAACTTGAAATATTGAATGTTCGATCGGTGGGGCGTTACTACTCGGAACAGGATTAAGATACAATGAGATGATAGTGACGCCGTTGGCAAATTGTTCCACATATTTGCGAGCAGAGTAGAGGCTGTAGAAGTGATAAAGATTGGAGAGAGCACTGATGAATTTCGTTTGTGAGTACAGTTGTTTGAAAATGTCAGTTGCACGCGTACCTAAAAAACGTCGTTGTACCGCCCATCTTGTAACCGATAACAATTCGTCGTTCTCTTGTACCTTCAACCTCGAATACCTCCATAACAGGGCCATATCTCTGCTCAACGCTCCACATAACCTTAGAACAAACATTAAGTTGAAATTAAACCTGGAATGTGATATGCCATACCTTTTGGTAAATTTCGAGCGTGTTCTCGCTCGCCTTCTCCAAAAACGACTTGTCAGACACGCTTCTGATCTGCGTCCTACCCTCCGCATCCTTGGTGGCAGGGGTGTCCGGGAAAACACACTTGCTCACAAAATAACATCGCAGCTGTTGAGAAGCAGTGGAGGATATCGATCCAGCAGAGCGGTAAGTTTCGAGCCTGTATGCAATACTAGGCTTAGAGTTATCGAGAAACAGGGTGTCAATCCTAAATGAAGATAATGCGTCAATTCTTCATCTACTCCTTTGTCAAGAGAATCCAACAAAAATAGATGAAACGTGCATATGCCGTGATAGATAGATAGTTGGCTTCGCTTAGAGATTGTCATATTGACGTTCCAGAAGCAACGTGCACAAAAAGTGAGCAAAGAGTGCGCTATACTGCTCACCTAGCCTCACAGCTGGCTCCGGGCCCTTCGGTAGCAGTTATACCGGGGGGACTGGTGTAGATGAAAGTCGCGCCATTGCCGTTTTCATCAATCTTTTCGAGATCGATAACGAGCTTGCTCGGATCGTGCTTTGTATACGCGAGCACTTTAGCCCCGAAGAGCGCAATGATGTGGTCACAGATGACCTCCCGCGATTCGTTGCGGAAATACGTGTCGTCGATGCCGAGATTAGTGTAAAACCAGTTGACTTCATTGGCGACGAGCTCTTGAGGGATGAAACCCTAATATAATAAGGTCGATAAAGAGTTCATTAATTGTTGAAATATTATCCAGACAAACCTTTGCAGCAACCTCCTGTTGTACAAGAGCTCTCTGCTCTTCCTTCCCCTTGAATACTGGTGTTGTATAGCCAGGAACGTTTTTGATACGATGCAGGAGGCCATCGCTACCATTCCTAGGAGTTCCTGGAACAGACAGTTGTGAATCTGGCGAGGAGCCTAAACGCGTCGACGCGTCGGTCAAGTGTGAAGGCATAATGTATATCGTCGAGGTCGGTAACGGACGCTTCCCAAGCAGTTACTGGATAAAGTCAACGACGCTGAGGATGGTGGAAGTCGGAGGGAAAGAACTGATAGACCACGATCGAGTATAAATACGAAATCTGATAATATGAGGCATATTTCATGTTCCGCCCACATTGCCGACGGGAAGAAGATTGTAATTCTGCATCGCTATGAGCCTTTTCAGTCTTCAACGGAGCTCGAGAACGATGAAACGCATTCTGACTCTGAGAACGCCCGATGCTTCCGCCAAAGCCGCCGAGTAAAAAAGTTTCCACGGTCTTTTTCCTACTCAAACACTCACCAAATCACAGTAATAGCTTCAAGAGGAATAATCGCTGGAGTTTGTCCTTCCAATCGTACCTACCAGTGCATAGTGTTCTAATTGTCATCATTTTCTTCGTCAGTATGGTATATTATTAGGGTCCGAATTAACCTCGGATGCATATGGAAAGCAACATACCACACATAGAATTGTTTTGCGCTTTTTATGACATTGTCACACTATACGGCCTTATGTCCACTCGGATCTTACAAATTACGCTGGCGACCAGCTGGTCAAGATCCCTTGAATTGACCATGAAGGCCCATGATCATTGACATCCGAGTCCCTGTTTCGAATGACCATTCCTTACCTCACAAGATCCTCCTACATAACCGGCTGCTACCTCGATGCTCCCTCCTGATTCAAGCCGTATTCAAGTCTTCAACCTCTCCATTTCATAACCGTTTAAAATCCGGGGTCATATGCAGTTTTCGTACGCGATTGAATATTGACGCGAACTGACACTCAATGCGGTCTCACAGGTTGCTATATGTACTCTAATGATCACCCCCTTTGATACCATTGTGCGGGGAAGTAGTGTCTTTTGACGAATTATTTGCGACAGCTGTTGAAGCGATGTTAATTCGGACCTAAACGAAATTTTCTTCACTCATCGTGAATTCTGGCCCGCGAGACTAATTCGGACCGCCTATTCTCATATCGCTTCATACTAGTCATAACCCTCGTCATTCTTCATGCAATAATATCCACCCTCATTCGATGAGTTCCCTTGTGACGAAATGTGCCTACGGCAAGGTAGCCAAGGACTATAGCCAGTAAAAACTCCTGGATCCTTTGCCATCCTATTCACATGATTCACACCGGCTTAAGTACTAGTGTGTACCTCCAACTTGGAAGAATCCAA
The DNA here is from genome assembly GCF_021015755.1 of Lentinula edodes. NCBI lineage: Eukaryota > Fungi > Basidiomycota > Agaricomycetes > Agaricales > Omphalotaceae > Lentinula > Lentinula edodes. The sequence continues at coordinate 157,396 of NW_025764338.1, forward strand.
TAGACATAAGCGAAGAGCATCTATAAATGTGTAAGTGGACTCAGTGACTTTACCAACGGGAATGTGAACTAAATGCAGTGTTTGCTACTTCTAATGTCTATTGAATTTGGTACCTACAAACGAGAATTTGGGAATTCAAAATTTTTCACTAGTCCTTGGCTTGCTTTGAACACTAATTCGTTGCAAAGCATTGATCGTACATTGTTCTACATCCCGCACATCAAACGCACATTCAAGAAAACATAACGACAAACGAAGAAATGAGAAAGCGGTCTTTGCCAAAAAAAAAAAAAGCGCTGGGGAAGGCTAAACAAAGTATTTAGTTGTACGGGGTAATTTGACCCGTAGACAATCGATAAGAAAAGAAACATACCCCGTGAGCAACTTTTGTTTATGTGCCTCGGATCAGGCCCAGATTTAGAACGACCGTTCACTCCCAGCTCCAACACCAGTCATTCCATCTCTCACATACTCCTCAAACAAGGCCTTGTAATCCTTGTGCCACCTACTCAACGCTGGCCTACCTTCTGCAATATCACCGGCGGCCCACATAATCCTGAGCTCATCCAACTCCCGCCTTGTTTCATTATCGGGTACTAGAACATAGAAGTCCCCAGCACGAACTTTGTCAAGCATGTAGAGTACAGTTTCCTCCGCGGTCCACGCTCCCGCAGGTTTTTCCGCCTGGGTGAGAGCACCTGTGAGGTTTGTATATGTCCAACCCGGTCTGTGGACAGCCAGACTGTTAATGGGTTCAAAAAACCTGCAATTAATTAGACTCACATGAATAGATGGGCCGTGACGTTAGAGTTTGGTCTTTCCCTCAGCTCGTGGGCCAGACTTTCAGTGAGGGATTTGACTGCAGCTTTGGAAGCATTGTATGCTGCATTCCCGCTGTGGCAGTTATAGGACCGGCAGGCATGTAACCATAAGATGAACGCAAAAATAAGACAGTAATGTGTGAGCGATTTTCCCTTCCACAAAGGTTTAGTGCGACGTACGGAGGATTAGTTATGCCTTGCTTTGACCCCGTGTTGATGATCATGCCTTGATTCTCTTGATGGAGCATGAACTGGGTGATATATGGATATGTGCGGTCAAAAAGCGTAACGAAGGAGCCATGAAGGGAGTCTCCCATCAGCACGACGCTGCCTTGAAGGAGAAAAGAATACGTACGGGGACAAACGTTTGTTGAACATTGAGAATACTACAAACGGATAAGCACCCACTCGTGAACACGAAAAGGGAATTTACCCAAAGAGGTTCACATCAAATATGGTCTTCCAGTTGTTGATACCGTCCCAGGAGGTACCTTTCAAACCGATACCGGCGTTGTTCATAAGAACCGCAACCTGTTCAAAGATGAGTATCGTAAACAGAGATACAGGAAAATCCTAAGTTAGAGGAGGATGTGGCATCGGGACAGACAGTTGCACTATACGGATATGACGGTATGGATATGGATATGGTTAAGAACCATGATGAAGGTTGTGTTGGTAAATAAAAAATAAGGAAATATCAAGGAGGAAAAGAAGACCGAGATAACAACATTGGCCTTGATGTTGCAGGCCACAGTATACTCTTGATCCTCACCTCACCCCAGAGCTCGTAAACTTTTTCCTTCAAGTGCACGACCTGGTCTAGCTTGGAGACATCGGTTGGCACAACAAGGACGTTCGCATCTCCAACGATAGCTGCCACATCTTTTCCGACCTGTTGAAGTCTAGCTTCATCAACGTCGGCGATAGCAATCTTTAATTTGAGTCTATGAGGATCGATGAAGAGAAGATACTCAGGCAAACGTGTGTTTCCAGATCGCAAATCACGTACTTGGCCAGCTCAAGTGCAGCAGCACGACCGATACCACTGGCAGCGCCCGTGATTACCGCAACTCGACCTTCATTGATGATAGGATGGACGTCGTCACCGAGACTAGCACTGTCGGGCTTGAAAGACGAAGCAGTCGACGAAAAAGCTGGTCTCAACGGTGAGCCATTGCGACTTGTGAGATTACTAGATATCGCGGGACGTTCGAGCATCGTGAGGAGGGAGGAATTGGGGTTGTAGACAGCGAAAGCCGTATAAATACGATGGTGGAGGTGGTGGTTTGGTACAAGTTATAAGTACCATAGCGCGCAATATAATGTTTTATTTATTTCCTCTTATGGTGACATCATTTTTCGAGAACCCCAGATTGCAAAAACGGACCAAGAACGGACCCCCACGTTTTCGAGTCTCATGAATCTCCGGTACGTTGTACCGAAGCTCAGTCTAGCTTAATAGCTCAACATCAATAATAAGGATGGCAAGACCGATAATTAGTATAGTTACACATACAGATAGGTCGACGGAAGGAGACATATATAAATCGAAACCAGTTAGCGAAACAGGTAGATCAGAAAGGGACGACGGTGATTCATTTAGAAGAAAGAGAGGTTCGTGAATCCTATTCGGTAAGCAAAGGAGGGTAGAAACACTTCGGAAAGGAAAAGAAGGAAACCTGAAGTAGGCAAACGATGAGTTATTAAAATGGGTTTCCAATGCCCAAGAGCAAACACCGATTACGCTCAAGCAGATTGGAGCGACAGCACCGCACTGGGAGGCTGGCTGCTAGGAGGCCCTCCTTCGATTCCCATCTTTTTCCTAACGAGCTCGAACGTTTTCAACATCTTACGTCTAGCTCCCAGTGCAGCAACGCCTTTTCCTTCCAACTGAGCCTCGTCAAGCACCACCATATCCTGCCACTTCATACCCTCGAAGTTAGGAGTATACTTGTGTAACCTCAGGCTTCTTAACCAAGCAGGCACGTCGTTGAGTACATGGGGGTCAACGTCTTCTTCACCCTTAGGTGTAGCGCCACCAGCGGTGCTACTAGGACTCTTCACAGACCTCGCACTATGCGGGCCTCTCCTCGAACTAGCACCGGCGCTCGCGGGTCCATTATGCATTCCCATCCATCCTTGCTGTCCAAATCCATTCGCGGCCATCTGTGCTGCAAGTAATTGCGCTTCGGGTGAAATTCCCATGGCGGCAAGCATTTGCATGTTAAAAGGGGCAATTGGAGACATTCCAGACATTCCAGCAAGATTGGGCATGCCCATACCAAGCCCTGGACTGCCCATGCCCATGCCAAATCCACCTCCGCCCATCTGCATTCCTAGACCGTTCAGGCCTGCCATAGCGTTGGCAAGGCCATTTTCATCTAATCGATTGGACGCACTGTTCGGGAGCGCCGGGCTCCGCACGCCAACCCCAGACCAACCGGCCCCCGGCGCACCAGCACCAAAGTTTGCATTTCTCATTCTGTTATTCCCGTGGTTATATTGCCCGTTATCATCGTCGTTGTTGTTTTTGTTCCGCCTGTGAATAGTAGGGTCACCCATGCGAGGGACGCCAGGAGTAGCATTCTTGTTGGCGGACCATTCGTTCAACTTGGTTGCAGCGGCATCTAGGCTCGGATTCATACGACTATCCTTTTGGAACATAGGGATGAGCGGAGTGTTCACCATACTCGCCCAGCTTCCGGTTTCGTTCGAGACAGTGACCTCGTTGTTGGAGGCGCTGACGGGTACCCGAGGCGAGCCGATAGTACCCGAAAACTCCGTGCTCTTGGGCCGAGAGCTATTAATAACAAGGTCTTGCGATCCGCCATTTTGTTCAGCAACCTGACCAAGCTGTGAACTACCACCAGTGTTCCCCCAAGTAACACGATTTTCAGTTCCGACAGAAGCTAACACAGGTGCTGAAATCCTGTGCGCGGCATTGCTAGCCTTAAATTTGGCACGCTGCTGCGCAAGAGTCGCAGCAGGATCCGACGGAAGGGCAGCAGAATCGGGTGATAGAAAATTGGATGAGTTGTCCAGAGCGAGGGACTGACGATTTCCGGGACCTGCACTACCACTAAAGTTTCGGGCGGTAGGAGAAGCAGGGAGACCTGATTTAAGCCCAGGAGATTTGAGAGTCGCGAGCTTAGCTTCCATCTGACTTTGCATAGAGCCTATCGAACAAAAATGAATGTCTAGTGACAATGTAGTGCAAAACTCGTACCGCCCATTGCTGGACTCAGCAGAGCTGTCATGGGGTCCGATCTAGCCATCTGCTGAAGGACCGTGATGAAAAAGCGGATTTGAACTTGAGTCGAATGTTGAAGAAGACTATACAGAGCGGCTGTGCGCTCAGCTTCAGAGAGAACTTTGAACCCTGGAACACAACAAAACAAAAATGAGATGACTCTTCAAACCAAGAGGACTAAAGAGAAAAATCCTCGTACATTGCTCAATGGCAGAAAGTTCCTCTTTAAAATTAACGTCCAAAGAAGCAGCAGCCATTTCCTCTAGGGTAGCTTCGTAATTCTGAAGATTTTCGAACCATTGATCTAAGGCTTCAGCTAAAAGAAGCGGATTGTTAATGGACAACCGAAATTTTGTGGAAATGGATCTCTGCACACCTTCTGGAGTCTGCTGAAATAATCCAGCGCTTCCCAGGAGTTCGCTAGTAGGCCGAGCGCTGTTGCCTGCTCCTGGACGGGGGGAAGGAGGGGCAGCAAAGCCGCCACGAGTGGCTGGGCCCATGGACTGACGGTTTTTGCCGACATCATGTGGAGCCGGAGAGGGGCTAGGGCTGGTCGACGGAGGACGATAACTCATATTGATATGCGAAAAAGATACAAAGATAAAAAGGGTGAGGGCTGGGGGATAAGACTGGGGCTTGTCAGGGTTAGTAAAGATTGTTCAACCAGCGATGTCGGTAAAACGGTTTTTTCCTTGTTGTACTCGTCAGAGTCGTGATAAATTGTCCTGACTTCGAGTCGGTGGACCAGCTAGAAAACAAACTGCCAAATTAAAGCAGAGTTTGTGGTTCTAGACGAGACCAGCGGATCCTGCCGGTCTAGCGAAGTACGCAAATATTTCTACGCAAGAAATGGCGAGAAGAACGTGCAGAACAAGGTCGAAAGGCCTTTCAAGGATGAAAGTCTTGATGAAGAAGAGGAAATGCTGGCAAACAATGGATAGACAAAACCGACCGGCTGATGTAATCCCCGTTTGATAAATTTCTTACTTGTTTCATAATTCATTGAATTCGAAGCCTTGTCCTAAAAAATCCTATTATCTATCTATTCGTTTCGACTCTCCGCAATTGTGGTCTGAACAGTGAACGCGTATCTCATTTCCATCGAAGGCGCTCTTGACTAAACGCAGGGGAGTTTGAGCATAGCGCGGTCTTTGAGCGAATTGGTGTATGACCTTGTGAATCGGGCCCGGACCAATGATTCCTAATGATTCCGACTCATTTCCCTCTTCTGCAACGATTACTACAACAAAAGCGTTGTAATTATGTCCGTCGAGCTGCCTTTTCAAATCTCCATTCCAGATTCCAAACTAGACCTACTGCGTCAAAAACTTGCATTGACCGAGTTTCCTGACGAACTGGAGAATACTGGTTGGAATTATGGTGCGCCTTTGTCAGACATCAAGCGGCTAGTTGCTCGTTGGAAAGACGTATATGATTGGAAGTTAGAAGAAGCCAAATTGAACCAGGATTTGCCTCAATTCACCAAGGATATCCTCGTGAATGGTTTTGAGACTCTTAACATCCATTATGTGCACCAGAAAAGTTCCCTCGCTAATGCTATTCCTTTGCTATTCGTGCACGGATGTGAGTCCTCGTTGAAGAGCAAAAGCTGCAGCTAAACACGATGAGTTCAGGGCCTGGAAGCTTTATCGAAGTCCGCAAGATTCTGCCTCTGCTGGTGCAGTCTTCCCCACAATTTCCCGCTTTCCATGTCGTCGCCCTCAGCTTGCCTGGATTTGGCTTTTCCGAAGGTGCCCATAAGCCGGGGTTCGCTCCTGAACAATATGCAGAGGTGAGTTTTACTTGATTTATTAACTGCCTGGGACTTGACACCTTTCATTTCAGGTTGCGCATAAGCTCATGCTTAGCCTTGGTTACCATGAATACGGTGAGTCTCTCTAGAATCATACGTAAGAACCATGCCTATGCCTACATTTGCTCTAGTTACACAAGGAGGAGACTGGGGTTATCTTGTCAGTTTATCTTTTCGTACATGATTATATGATCTTATCCCGGTTCAAACATCAGATAACACGAATCATTGCTCATAAATATGGCGGAAAGCACAGCAAAGCCTGGCACACAAACTTCCCACTGTAAGTACGATATATCATACATCCGCACTTCAATTGACATCCTGTTCTCAGTGCTACTCCGCTGAATTTCAGTGTGAATCCAATCCTCTTTCTGCAACATCTTTTTACTCCCTACACTGCCGCAGAGAAAGCGGGTATCGAAAGGTCAAAGCGTTTCGAAAAAGAGGGTCAAGGGTATTTCCATGAACAATCAACTAAGCCTCAAACCTTGGGATACTCGCTTGCTGATTCGCCTGTTGGACTGCTCGCCTGGATATACGAGAAGCTGGCGACTTGGACCGATTCATACCCTTGGACAGATGACGAGGGTAAGTCTCCTCATCCCTTTCTCCCCAACCTCTAGGCTCTAATACCTACGTGACATATAGTTTTGACGTGGGTCACAATTTTTTACTTCTCCCGCGCTGGTCCTGCCGCATCGATACGCATTTACTATGAATTCATTCATTCCGCAAACGGTTCGCAGCCCTCGTCGTTCAAACCCACGATTCCGTTAGGTGTTTCTCATTTCCCGGAAGAGCTTCGTATCACTCCCAGGAAGTAGGTCTACCTCTCCTCGCTCCCTGTTTTGATCGATCGCATGCTCACCGTAACTTCACAGATTTGTACACAGCGTTGGGAATCTCGTCTTTCAAGTGGAACACTCTACTGGTGGTCATTTCGCTGCTTATGAATGTCCAGATGAACTGGTAGACGATTTGAGGGAGATGTTTGGAAAGCAAGGTCCTGCGTTTGGAGTTGTACCAGGTAAAACCGGTTACGAACAGAGGATCAGGGCGAATTTGTAGATTCTTTTTTATCTACGAAGTAAAGAAATGTATCATAGTCTGTGACACTTAGACTATTGCAAAATCTGTATTCTCGGGCTATAGTAATTGTCTGAGAGCAGCTGAGATTGCTTTCCAGCAGCCGGAGCACTCTCCAGCTAGTACCCTTGCTCTGGTGAACATACAGGTTCCACAGATTAGTATATTGATTAGTGCTGAACTTGATGTGGTACTGATTTGTCAAGATTCACAAACACTTCTTTCGCAATGACATCCACTTCTGATGTCTGCTCCCATTTGAGTTTGACCTTGATACCCTCTCAGTCTGCATTTGACACCGGATTTTCATGGCCAACTGCACAGAAACGCGCTGCGGCAGTCACACTTCAGGGCAGAGCTCCTTTGAATCCCTCGAACCCTGCTCAAATACTCTTCCCTGCCCCTTTGGTCCTTCCCGAAGATGAACTTTCTCTCGATCCAAAGTATCCCGCTCAGAGCCTACGTTCTTGGACACGGTCAAAAGAACGGAATCGAGTTACAAAGGAGAAAAGGACAATATACGTTGCAGAACCACCTTCCGTGGACCCAAATCTTGATGCTATCCAACAATGGTCTCAGCCAAAGGTACCCCGGGTTACTGTGATGTCCGAACCTCGAATACAAGAGGTCCTTGATTATCTAACCGCGTTCTATCACGGTGTGAATGTCAAGCGGCTACCTACGAAGCTTGTATACACTAGCTGGAACACTGGAAAGTTACCGTCCAACATCGGTAAGAAGCACGGTCATATAGGACTAAATATTGGCAACGAGTGTGTCCGTATTCGCACAAGAGTTTCAAAAGATTTTTTTATCCAACAACTCAACCTCGATGATTTGCTTGATGCTGCAACGTCTTTACTGCCCAATGACGCATATGCCCTCCTCCTCCTCGTCTCGCACGACATTTACGAAAACGAGGAAGACGACTTTGCTTGTGGGCGCGCTTACGGTGGGAGTCGTATTGCAGTTGTGAGCACTGCACGCTATAATCCTGTTCTCGATGTTGTTCAGAACATCGACCGCGAACATTCGTGGCCTGCATCACATTGTTCGACTTATATACAGTCATGTTGTACCCAAAGTGCAAAATCTTTGAGGAAGAAGCGGCACAAAAAAACAGGCACAAAAAAGGAACTTGGGCAGTCTTCCAACGATGGTTCTGGGCCGATTCATGCAGCGTTGGCCGCCCATCGTGCGCTTCCTTCTTCGCAATCTCCCAGTGCCTGCTCTGGCTTATGGCTCGCTCGTGTCTGCCGCACTGCTAGCCACGAACTTGGGCACTGTTTCGGAATGGATCACTGCATTTACTATGCTTGCGCAATGCAAGGTACAGCTTCTTTAGCTGAAGACGCTCGACAGCCACCTTATGTTTGCCCAGTCGATTTAGCGAAGATACTGCAAGCTTGTAGTACCACCAGAGAATTACGTTACGAGGCATTACTCTCATTTTGTGATAGATACAAAGACGTGCGCCATTTCAGTGCCTTTGCAGCCTGGATCAGGAGCCAATAATCATCGTTCATTCATTGCATCTGGTTAATTGTACACAGAAAAGAGGAGGACGACTCGAGCCAGACTTCAAGGAATCAGGGAGAATTAGTGTTGATGGCGGTGACCATAACATCAAGAGCAGCAAGTTGGCCCCATGTCGTGAAGCCTTGCGGAGGTCCAGTCCAAGAAGAGGAATATGAGGTGCCATTGTCAGCGAGCTCCAGCAGGGCGTTATACTGAACACACGGTGAAAGGGTTAGTTACACAACGTCAATTAAAGAAATTCGCTACGCACTTGTACATCGTTGTAGCTGTGGATCAAAATTTGAAGAGCACTGTTATCACTGCTGCGTACGCTAACTTCGTCAAGTCCTCGAATAAATATCGCTAGCAAACGAAAAAGTCGTCAAAAGTTCGCAGGTTGTATCAGTGAAACGACTCAAATTACCTTTGAACCCGACTCCATCGTTGTTGGCTGTTGGACTGGCTCCTTCAGTGATAATTCCGTTACTGCCTTCCCAAGCAGAAGATTTAATCGCGACTGCAGCTATATCTGTCATTCTTCATTATCACGAAAATATTATCAGATAGAAATTACTATCATTAATCAGCACAGCTCACAAAGTTGTCCACGCAGAGTTGCCAGTGACATCTTTTAGAACACTGAGTCCCTCAAGGTACTTTCCAGAGTTGTACGTGAAAAGCCAAGTAGCAGGGGACCTGGTGCAGTCCGCGCCATCTACAGTATCAAGGACGATCCCATCTGCATTGATTTGAAGGTTCTGCATCCATTCGGCACTAAGGATGGCCGCATTCGTGTATGTCGTATCACCAGTAGTCTCAGCCAGGAATGCGGAAAGCCTTGGTTGATAAAATCTGTGAGTATGGCGGAGCATCTACTAAGGAGGCAACTTGAACTTAACGAACGTTGTAAAGAGCCTGTTCGGCAAGTAAGCAAGCCCGCCAAAGGATAACACTGGTAGGCAGGTAGTAGGTACTCACCCGGTTGTGATGGAGTTAATGCCGGTATCATCCACTGTTGGACGCTAGAATAATATGTGACACTCGCCGTAATTCTACAGCCAGATTATGAGGAAAAGAGCCTACCCAAAACACTCCACCCGCCATTGATTCTGAGTAAAAGAATGATTTGAGAAAATCAGCAAGAAGCGATACTGAATGAGTCCAATGGTTGTACCAACCGCCGAAGCATGTTCCAGCTATTGGAAAGTCTTTGTTGGGTTGTGTCCCAGAACTTGCATCCGCGGTAGTGATGACACTGAGGCCAGTTGAGACCATGCCGTTCCACTCGAAATGTCAGACTTACTACTGCGAAACATGAGTCCAAGTAGCGATTGCCATCGATAACAGGTTTTCATCCTGATTTTAATGATGAGCACTGATAATTGAACCTCGATTCTTACAAATCTTACTCCGTATGCTCTGTAACCGTAATATGCAGCTGTAGCCCACCACCTGCGGGTTTGAGGGATCTGTTCGGGATTAAACCAACTTATACCCAACAAGCACTTACATCGCGTCATCGTTATACTAGAGTCTGACGGTGAACAATAGTTGTAGTGAAAAAATGAAACAACTTACCCTGAAAGTCAGAGACAGCAACCATCTGTCAACCAGGAGACGAAAAAAAAACCAGCCACTTACCCATATTGGTCGAAATTTGAGTACAAGCTGAACGCCGTATTAAGACCGTTAATGACCTGGGTTTCATATGTGGTCGTTCCAGCCAGGTGGTCAAAATTTGCCATTGCGGAAAATACATTTCCTGATTGCCAATATCCAATGCCTAGTGGATATTAGAGGAAATCGGGAAATGCGAAAGGGTCCAAGCTCACCGTCGAACTGAGCATTGGAGGTGTCAAGCTGGGGCAGGATGGTATTGATTGCATCCTCAGCAATCGAAATGCGCTCAGCAAGTAAACGAGAATTGCTGAATTCCTAGGATGCGTCATCTGAGCCTTTGAACCCTAAACTTCGGCAAATGGAAGAAATTCTTTCACCCTCCATGTTAGTGGGACACCCAAATCTTGGGCAAACACGAGGCTCTGTGTCAAAAAGAGTGATATTGCGAAGGGGAACATCGAGCAAGAGAGACAAACACGGAGAGACCTGGACCGAGAAATCTTTATATATCGATGGATGGTGCACTTCAATCAATTTGCTTGTTCAAGGACCGTTGCCAACGTCATTGACAATTCGAATTCAGAGCATATGCAGTGCTATTGAAGAATTGTAAAACAGAGGCCTGCTGACAGACCTTGCAGCATATGATTCAAAGATCCTCATGCTTGGAAACACAGGAAAGAAGCCAAACAGTAGTGCAGTGAAGCATGCCTTCAGACTCAGAACAACTTTGATCAACAATTTGAAATTTGTGGAAGAGCAGAAGAGCACCAACCGGTGTTACAATCATGCTCGTACATTACAAGTCGTTCCAGAGTAAGGAGCGTCGTGATAATTCAATACGGAGAGCTTAAAATAACGAAGGGGATAAAACAAAAGGCTCTCGCCATATCTCAACATGAGAACACATACTATGAAGTGGAAAGAAAACATGAATGAAATATACATAACTAAAGGTGTGAAGAAATGGGAGTGTGATCATGGAGTTTCACATGTCGATCCCCAAATGAGCATTGACACGGATTTCTTCACTTTTCCTTCCAAGTTCTCCAAACCATTCCATTGCCCGGATGGCTTTCTTTGCAATCTCCTCCTTAACTTTGACCTCTTTTCCACGTTCTTCCATGGCACTGTTGAACCTTGATCTCAGATCCCACGAAGCCAAACGCAATACTTTCCTCGTCTCACGGCTGATTCTCGACGCATGTGCATCGACGAAAGATATTTGGTCTTCTGCGTGCAGATGGACAACAGAAGCTCTAATACGTCTTCCGACCGTCTTGGGAATAGAGGTGGGTAGTTCGAGAATCAAATAAGCAGTCATACCGATGGTAACAGCACCTAAAACAGGCGCTGCCCACTTTCTGACTGTTTCATTGCCGAAAAGATCTGTGACACGAATGATGCCCTCAATGAGACCCTTAGCTCCAACTGCTTGTCCACCGACCATGGTCAAAGCACCGACGCCGACACTGGCGAGACCTAGAACAGTAGGCGCAGTGGTTTCATCTTCCTTGCTTGCATTGTCAGATTCACCATCACTGAAGTGAAGCCAAAACTGATGCTGAACGTCGAAAAGATCAAAGAAAGTAGTCTCTAGCATTTCGCTGCGTTGAGCAAGACCGATGCCGAGACCGTGTACGCCACCTGCGACAACGGTCAAGGACTTCCTACTTTTGGTAGGTCCTTTGCTGGCCTTCCTGATTGTGCTGAACATTGCCTCAGGCATGAAGACCCTTCGGTTGCGCTCAACACCAACTGGAAGATGCTCTTCACCGAGCTCTTTGATCCTGTCGACGCCCGCACTAGTGATATTCCTAACTTCATCTTCGGCAAGTGCGACGGCAGCGTCGAGACTGGCGAGAAGAGCTTTTCGGACGTCGCGTGCGTAGTCCCAAACCCCAAGAATACCGGGATAGGAAGGCAAGGGAATTAGAGGTTTGTCGACTCCCAGTTTTCCCTGCCCCACACGCTCAAGAGCTTGGGTCAGCGTAGCCTTTGAACTGGACGAGGCACTACTGGCTCCCTCCTCCTCCAAAGTCTCCAGACCCTCCTCTAGTAATTCCCGCCCATTTTTCATTCGCTCCAACACCGGCTTGACCTGAGCCAGACTTTCCCTCGCTTGGTCAAGTTCGGCATTGGCAACAATGGAATTTGCACCGGCAAGTAATTCGATGTCTCCAAGAAGATTGTTAAGATAAGTAGAAACTGGATGCAGTTTCGACTTGGAGCGCTTAACAAGCACAAAGGATCGCAACGAGGATTCGAGGTCATCGAAAGTGGGGTTCGCAGTGTATGGCTGGAGTGCGGCGGCGGAATCGACAAAGTGGACCAGATCATCAGCATTCTCGTGGGTGCGAGGACTAAGTTGTCGGATTTGTTCAAGAACAAGCCTGCGACATTTCTCCTTGTTCTTGATTTGTTCAAATTTATTGACAACAATGAACAGATAAGCCTTCTCTTTACTAGCGTTGGTGAGGAATTCGCGAGCAGAAAGAGTGAAGTGGTTCTCCGCCGAGACAACAAATACAACCACATCAATTTCTTCCTGGCGAGCAAAAAGCGCAGTTGTCTTTAAGCTATCTCGATTGAGACCAGGAGCGTCAATGAGGGAGATGTCCACAACGCCATTATTGAGAAGTGATTCCGAGGGCGTACGAGTATCAGCGAGGTATAATTTGAGAATACGCTCATGGTCCTCGTTTTCACCAACGATATCTTCCAATTCCGATAGAGAAGCTCGTGTGAAGGTGGACTCGTTATTGACGTCGTAAGTAACACCTGGGGATATGATGTGTACTTCCTCGACGCCCTGGTTCTCGGCTGCATCGTGCACCTCACAGAAAGCGGTGGTACACGGCTGCTGATCAACGGGCATAACCTCTCTACGAAGCAATGCGTTGACAAAAGTAGATTTGCCGGCATTGAGGTCTCCAGTAACGAGGACCTTCGAAGAAGTATCTTCAACTCGAAGTCGAAGCTTGTCTACATGTGATAGGGAAGCAGCGATACGTTCGTCCAATAAATTGGCAATGGACGACTTTTCAAGTTGAGAGACTAGGGAAGTTACCGTCGAATTTGGACCGAGTTGAAGGTCAAGGCGGAGTACGTTGAAGTCAGAAGTGGCATCCTCGTCAGTCTCCTCTTCCTCTGTGTTCTCAGAAATTGGCGACACCGTGACTGATCGCTGTAATTTCTTCCTAACAACCACTTCAGTCTCTGTCGCAGGGTCGTCTGCAAAAGTCAACGAACGACGGAGAGACTTTCTTCGAGAGGCAGTAGGAGGAGGAGAAACAGTTTCGATCGCCTCCTTGTACTGAGGGTATCGTATGATCCATTCGTCCTTGTTGAAAGCCCGTACATCGCGCAAGATTGACTTGGTTGCATCAATGGCGTTGACCAACCTTTCCCACCCGTGAGCAAGTTAAAGAACGATGTAGCTACAAATCGTACCTGTCTTTCTGTTCTATATACGCCTCTTGAACGTCCTCGACTCTAAGTTGCCTGTCTCCAGAAAGAACGCTGAAGTTCGCAAGCTCCTTAGTGGGTGAGGTCACCCTGGACGGAAAATGTGTTTGTGCCATAGTTGGCAATTACTTTTCGTTCCGTTTCTATGTTTAGTCTGGAAGAGGATTTGCTTTGTTGAGTAGTGTCTAGTTTTTGAGTAGACTTTTGGAGGTCAACAAGAAGATAACGATGTGATTAAACGAAGAGTGTGTAATCCGGATGAACCCGTGCCAGACTATCACGCCCACGCCGATTTCCGCCGGTTCCGAATCCGCTGAGGTCTAGAGACTCGAACCGTTCTCTAGACTGTCTCCAGAAACTGTAATCGCGGTCTCCTTCTCCATAAACTTAACTGCAGAGTCTATCCATAGATAGCCAAAGTCAGCCAATTACTTTCAAGACGCTCTTACTTTTTACTCTACCCCTATAACCCTGTGCACGCACGTATCCCTACGTATCCTTCCTTCTCTTCAACGTCAAATCGTTGGCAAGCTCACCTACTTATTGGGCATGCACTCGTTTGACTGCGCGATCAAGCCCACCCCTCCAGGTGGAGGTGTTCAATCTATAGCAAAAAACAAAGTTGTAATCATAATCCAAAATTCTTTTGCGTGGCGAAGCATCTATTCAACGCTCAATCGAACTCATGCATTATGAGGCTATTGGTGGATCAGAGGTTCGGTTCTTTAACTTTGTCCAGCTCCCTACTTTCCCTCGGACATCGTAAAGCTACAGAAAACCTCAAAACAACTTAATCTACTAGGTACGAACCAGCTACCAGTATTATTGGATTGTCGTTCATCTACTCTACTACAGCATTTGATGAGATTCGATGGTGGATATAATCCTTGTGTACTCGATATCCAGCCGAGACTCAGGGCCAGGGGGAATGTTTTGGTGAGGAAAGTCATACTGTTACCTCCATTACAGCGGACATAATTTCCTGCCCAAAGTTCAAATGGGCTTTCAGAGGGTTATGCGACTGATTTTCCCTGGATCTTCCCCCTCCCCTTTTCTCTGCCCCTCTAGTCTATTTCTCATATTAGGTCGAGGGTGCACGTCAGTTTATGATGATTCATTGCAAATTTTGTCGAGCTCCATTGGAATTACGAGTACAATTGCGAACTACGAGACGTTAATAAGTGAGAGGTACAGTACAGGTTAACGGTAGGCATACTAAGTGTCTCACCCCCATATTATGAACTATGCTACAAGTTTAGTTGTCCGAGAACCTGGCAGTTCTGTTTGGCTTAATAGCTGCTCGCTACAGAGTTTACCCTGCCTCCGTCTATGAGCCAGACCGCACCGTTGACATATGCCCCAGCCTTGCTGGCCAAAAAAAGGATAGTCCCAGCCATTTCCTGTGGAACAAGATGAGAAGACAGCTCATGCTCACGAAACGAAAATGCTGACCTCTTCTGTGCCCGCTCGCTTCAAGGGTACCGACATGGCCATAACGCGAGGATCGAGTTTAAAATTTGGCGATAACCTGCTATTCGTCATTTCTAGAATCTCTAATTTAGCATGAAATAAACGACGAGTAGGCAGTAAATGAACGAACCACTTGGCCAAACCCCTGGAGCCAAAACGTTACTTCGGATACTCCAAGGTGCCAGCAAATTCGCCAAGCATTTGCCGAGATGCGTAGTGGCAGTTTTAGACAACGTATATGACATGGAAACAATCTTGGGGTCGACTCTGAACGAACCCGACGACGAAACGGTGATCACTTGTGATGAATGAAACGGGGGGAAAGTCATGAAACTCGAAAACACGGTCTCTTGTTGGCGGAGATTTCCCTGATGTAGAAGTTCCAAGAACGCGACAGTCGTATAATAAGGCGCCGTCACGTTCGTTGCAAATGTTTCTGCAAAGTCGTCAGGGGTTCCAGAATCCCACAACGCGGATTGGAATGCCTTGATAGAGGGGTGTGAAGGTTCACAGCTAGGAGATGCAGGAGGGGAAGGAGGGCTGCGCGCCTCGGGAGAATCTTCAGGCGAAGGTAGCGGGTGAACGTATAAATTTCGTGCAATCCCAGCGTTATTGACTAAGAGATCAATATATCCGTGTCGAGCTTTCACTATTTGTACTACGGATAGAAGGGATTCACGATTCGTGATATCACCCTGCAAAGGAATGATGTTGTTAAATCGCTGTACGTGGTATGTATAGTGATTAACATGGATTAACATGAAAAGAAGTATCGAAGTTTTG
Source organism: Lentinula edodes (assembly GCF_021015755.1). NCBI lineage: Eukaryota > Fungi > Basidiomycota > Agaricomycetes > Agaricales > Omphalotaceae > Lentinula > Lentinula edodes. The sequence continues at coordinate 173,228 of NW_025764338.1, forward strand.
TACTCACGCTGTTTTCCTGGGCGGCCCGCTCAAGCACTTCATGTCTTCTCCCAACAATGTACACTACAGCACCGTTGTTTTCAAGAGCGGTAGCCATCATAAGCCCAATGCCTGTATCGATCCTAATTAGTCAAGGAAAATGAAATCTTAAAAGCTACCACTTACCGCTCCCCCCTCCAGTCACCACAGCGACTAGGCCTTCGACATTGAAGAGTTTAAGAGGACTGAATTGGTGATCATCGGAACGTTGACCATGCATTGGCGTGAGCGAGTTATGGGCGGGCACTACGAAGACAAGTGATATTGAAGGAGGAGGAGATAAAAGAAAACATTGATCTAGCCTCACTTGTTATATATAGTTTGGTGACCCGTATGTAGGGTGACACTTTACTCATCCCTTTTGGGGAATAAGTAGTTTTGTGAATCGGTAATCGCGATCTCTTGTTTAGCGCGGTTGGCTCGGGCGTCTCCTTTTACGTGCAATTCTTTGATCTCTATCGACGAAGTTGAGGTTTTTCATTACTAAAGTCGCGTTGAGAAGCGAAGCGACGGACACTCAAGAAGCAAGCGGAACCATCCTGTATGCTCCTGTATCAAGTTCTTGCCTTGCCTCAATTCTATGAAGAACAATCCCGGGGATATGTCATTAGCGGCAGAGTTGATTATAGGCCTGTTGTAAGTTTATATGTACCTCAGTAGTGGCTGATTTATATGCTGCCTTAAAGCTGTGGCTGACAAGTTTGAACCCGGCGCGGTGTGAATCTCTCAGAGATATGTAGCTCACGGAGTAGAAGGGCCGAAGCACATGAGATATAACCAGATAGCACCAGACTTCAGGCTTCAGCGTGATATTTCCAGGGCGATATTTGAGAGTATTTGAGTTGATCCGTACTGCAGCCTATATTTTCATGAGATCCTATGGTGACCTATTGCTCCGTTGATACAGACGGTGTATTATTTATCACTCACATAACGATATGAGGTTCACCACAAGCTAGAATCTGTTTTCTTGAGTACCAGTTTTTCTGACCTATGTGCAAAGGGGATAGAGCTAGTGTCGCATTTTTTCCCGAATTCGTAAGATTGAATGCTAAGAACTGACATCAGGACTCTGACGGTAAAACATGGAATCATGAAAGCGAAGAGTTCGGAAATCGAAATCCGAACTAACCTAGAGCTAAATAAAACATACAGTACATATACACAGTCAAACCTTCATATAACCCATGTTCAAACGATCGAGTATGAGCAAGGGACAAAATCATCAAATGAACTGAGTTTCAAAATCTTGATGCCAGGGCTCAACGCCCGAAAATAAGCAACGGCGCATTCTCGTGGTCATCTCTCGCCTCAATTATTTCTGTTCATCCCTAGTCTATACCTCTAGTCATGTGAGAGTCCGAAAAGGGAAATTTGATTTGCTCATGTGATCTTTGTTGAAGAAAATTTTCTGCGTCGTCTCTCTCTCTCGCACCACCGCCTCCGATGCTCTTATGAACTTCCAATTTCTGCAGGAAAAGATTGCCATCATCCAAGATTTCATCAGTACTACCTCAATGTTGAACATAAAGCTACATGCAACTTCATGCTCCCATTCTGTACAATTCCGACTTATAATGAATAAGTCCAATTCAGCACATTTGCAATGCTCCTCAAGACTATCTTCCAATAATACTGTGTGTACAAGATGATCTCAACCTCAATATTCAATGTTCAGAACTCAAATTCCAATGAACCTCATCAAACTTCAAATTTCGAGCAAAAAGACCCCATCAAGTCAAAATTTCAAGTCATTTGGGAATGGGTATGTCCACATTCATACTATGACTCCTTCTTTCAGTGTAAGTGCGTACTGGTAGTGTATTAACATGTGTTAGTAGTTTGTTGTGTGTACTTAGATATCAATGAAATGCATCTCAATTTATATCGCGCGGGAGGAGGGGAAAGAAAAGGCCTGTCAGATTCGGTCGGAACGTCCGGGGCGGCATTGAAGCCCGGCTTTGAAATTTTGAGCCTACGGCTCATTTGAGCTCTGGGCTATGTTACGGATTATGCGTTACATTCCAAAAATTTTACCCGCCGCATCAATTGCCCATAGTCAACCGTTGTTTGATAGAACTGCATGCCTGTGTAGACAGTACCTCCTGATGCATCGAGGTCAACTAGAGAGCCTCCGTCATAGGAACATGTCTTCAATCTTCAAATAGCATTAAGCAATGTCCGGCGACTCAACTTTATAAAATAGATGAGTTACATACTTTTAGAAACCAGAAACTGTGAATGCTTCACCAGGCTTCACCTTGTCTCTAAATTGAAAGACGTCAAACGCCACCTTTGTAAGGTGAAGTAACATTCACCTAAAAACTTGGGCTGCTGATAGATTCGCTGCGACAGGCGCAGTTCAATGTCAGGCAACATAGCGGCAAAGCAACAATTGAGAAAAGTATATCGATCTAACTTTCAAATGAATATGTTTCAAGGATGAAGCGTTGAAGACTGAAGATGCCGGGATAGTCAAAGGCGGATACAATACGATAAGCTCGTGCAGGCGAGCCGCGACGCGCGCACCAGGTGCCCAAGTACTGCCTGAGCTGGTCTGAGCGAGGCTTACTGTAACTTATGTAGTAGGGAGTCGTGACAGCGCCAAATTTCGCAAGAGCCTGTGTCGATCGAGTTATATGACAAATCTCCGTTAATGCGGCATCTTGAACGAACGGCAAAAGGTTTATTTCTGCGTAGAATGTGTGTAAGTTTCCTCCAAACGACGCTTGACATACTCTCCAGCAGCGATTACTTCATACTTTGCGGGCATTTCTGCAGAAACGCAACTTGGGATTGGCTAGTGGGTATGATATGAAGGGCAATGAAAATTTAGGATATAAACACATACCTTCAAGAGTATATCGTAGTCTACCCCAAAGAAAAGAGGCATCGAGTATCTCTCTTGACCGGATTTGTTAATTGCACGATGAATCGTCGATTTGAAAACATCATCTCATGGATGGGTCAGACGTTAGTTCCGACTGGAGGGGGCACAGAGCGTGGAGCAAATCTTACTGGTCCATCGTGATAACTGATCCCCTAGGTTGAATTGTTGAGTTCACGGGGAATACACGGAGTAAGTCCTCGAATACTGAAGACAGGGACAGCTACCTATGTTCAGAACGAATGTACCAGGGATAGGAATAGCGTCAATCCATTTCCCTTGAGTATTTTTGACCTGGAGAGCGGATATAGCATCTTGCCAGAGAATTGTGAAGCACTAGATGTGATGCAGGTAGGATTGAGAAGATCGGCAGGGTGCCAGTCCCAAAATACAACGAAAAAGAGAAGGATATTATCTTACTTCATAACTGACGGAAAGATCGTCAGTAGGTCCAAAGGCGGTTAGCATTCAGAATATTCACTCTGTGTGTGCTCCAATACCAATCATGCTGCCATCGTTGTCAAGCATTGATGGAGACTGGGGAGGGTAGTGAAGGAGCCTCATGATTGCAGCCGGTTTCGTTGTCTGAAAATTTGTCAAAGCAAGTCTTGATCATCGAAGAAGTAAAGAACCTTGTCCTCAAAGAAGTTTTCCGGTAAATCCAAGGCTAACGCTAAAATAGGAAACAACTTCAACCCCAGTTGTACTACTGAATGACTAGAAAACATCGAGGCAATGGGCATGCTTCAACAATTGAGGTTAGTAGAGGTTTCGCGAATGACCTCACTAATATGAGAGTACTGGCTCTTTGAAATCGGGCAAGTCAGGCCAAACGTTGGTACCTGACATTCCACTGTCATCGCGTGATAAGATGTCCTGGCTGATGCTTCTTGAAGACTCGCGTTCTTCCCAGCCGATATCGAACCCTTCATGAAGGTCTCCCCTTCCGGTTGGATCGGTGTTCTCCCCTAACAGTGCGGTGTAACCCTTGAAGTTTTTCGCTTTATGAATATCAAGCTGTGGAAAGGGACTCAGTAAACGTTGATGACACGGAAGATGTTCGGGATACTCGGACAAAAAACGCACATCCATTTTAGATGAGATGGGTAACTTGAAGAATTTCTTGCCAGCTTCCACTGCATCTGCTATAGTGTCTTCTGGTATACCATGGTTCTTGACTACGAGACGCGGACTCAATTTGAATGCACAAGAAAGCGGTCTAGTCGGAGAAAGGACTTGCTATAAAAGAAGCCGACTGCAGCATCGAGATGTTTGAGTAAGAAAAAACAAGAAAAATACCGATGAATTCGTTTGAAGCACACCGTTGACACAAGCATCTCGAATTCTCTCCGCGAGTGCCATCCTTCGCACAGGGTTTGAACTTGATGCATCAGTAAAGTCACTAAAAGGAATGATTTAGATTTAGATTCGTCGCATTAGTAGTAGTAAGAATTGACTCACATAACGGGTATCTCTTCAAAATTATCATCCGTTTTTCGTGTTGCGAGGATCGACATCTTGGGAGAAGAAGAACTTCAAGAAGGCTCTGAGGAACATCACCTGGACCATTGCGCCACTCACTCGACCACGTGCAATTCTTCGGTCCGTCGATCTGAAGTTCTTTTCTTGTTCAAGTTCCAACCCGAACATTTCATAATGGCAACCATAGGGTCTGTCACACGACAAATCGCCGCACTGGAACTATCTAACAACAAACCTGGAAAGACGACCACTAATGCGAGACCTCCATTACATTCGAAGCAGTCTAGCCAAACAAACGTAGCGAAACTCTTGACGAAGTATGCTGCACCTAATCCAGCACATGCCCCTGAACCCAGCACGAAATTGACGAAAGCAACGACCGGAACAGCGATGCCTCCTCCAGCCACCAAGACGAAGACAACCGGGACGCTAACACACACAGGAAATACTCCTGCACCGACTATATCCTTTGATATCGGAAACTATGACGGCGGACTCGAACTCGAGAATGAAAAGAGAGGGGAGAAGATCTTTGGTGAGGCTGCTCAGGAATTGGCGTTAGATTCCAGTAGCGCTCAGTGAGTCTCAAGCAAAGTATTAAGGAAACAACGTCTGACTATCATCATAGGACTCCTACTCGTGAATGGTCTTTGCACAACTTCGACATGGGCAGGCCGCTGGGTAAGGGAAAATTCGGCCGGGTTTACATGGTTCGAACGAAAGCGGAACCTAAATACATCCTTGCTCTCAAAACACTTTACAAATCTGAAATCGTCGCGGGGAAAGTAGAAAAACAGATCCGCCGCGAGATAGAGATTCAGCAAAACCTTCGCCACCCGAATGTCTTGCGGCTATACGGATACTTTCACGATGAGAAGAGAATCTTCTTAATGCTCGAATTCGCCGGAAAGGGTGAGCTCTACAAACAACTTTCCAAGTACGGTTGCTTTTCAGAGAAACGCGGCTCGAGGTATATCGACCAAATGGCTGATGCATTGAGCTATCTCCATTCAAAGCATGTCATACACCGAGACATTAAACCCGAGAATCTTCTTCTTGGTCTAAACGGCGAATTGAAGATCGCGGACTTTGGTTGGAGCGTGCACGCTCCCGGGAATAGGAGAAGGACAATGTGCGGAACTTTGGATTATCTTCCTCCAGAGATGGTCGAAGGTAAAGAGCACAGTGAGAAGGTGGATTATTGGGCACTAGGCGTATTGACATACGAATTCTTGATTGGAAATCCGCCATTTGAGGACCGAAAAAGCGTTAACAGTGAAGTCCCATCTGGTTTAAGCTTTGATGCACGAGCTGACTGCTCCTCAGATACATATCGAAGAATTATGAAGGTTGATTTGCGATTCCCTCCCGGAATGTCTGCGGAGGTCAAAGATCTTATTACACGGGTGAGTCCCTTTTCGTACTGTCAGTGGATTTTATTGATTTCTTTGAACAGCTTCTGCAACATGAACCTCAAGATCGTATACCATTGCTCGACGTACTGCGCCATCCATGGATTGTTAAATATAGACCAAAGAACTGCAATAGGGGAAGCGAAGTTTATTGAACGCTACCAAAACTCTTGGGGTAACATTCACACATTTGTATACATCTCTGCGCGCACCAATCAAATTGCATTGACTATCCTTATTGAACAAGCACGTCAATGTTCCCGAGATATTCCGTGCAACGAACGCAAATATGAACAACAATGGCTTTCGGACTCTTTCGGAAAACCCTTCATCACTATTTCTGGTCATACACCGTGACGGGCGGGATCCTTACTCATCGCTTTCTCAGTCCCGGCCAAGACAATAGGGCACTCCGAACGATGTCGATGATCGATGAATCTTCATTTGTTCTTTCTTCTGAGAAAAACTATCAAAAAGAAGAAAGATTATGATGATTTCATGCATGTGTTCTACGAAAACACACGGTAGCAAGTTAACGTTCATATGTCTTAGGGAGAGATAGGTCACAGATACGAATTAATACCAAATGTGGGGCAAAGTGTGGAGTTTGAACCGGGGCAGACCAGGGCAGACCGCTTACTCTTGCCGAGTCTTGCGCACTTCTTTCAGCTGGGACTTAGCAGGACTTAGCTTTATCAATTCTGTCAATCTTGGTCATGTAGTTGTCAGTAACCGGTATCATAGGCTGAGTTACCTGAGTGAGCAATCCATGTGATCGCGACATGCTTGTAAATCCGTTCACGTGGAATCAGATTATAACTTCAGTCTTCGACCATTGCACTTCTACCCGTTCCACGAATTCTTTGTACCAAAACGTGGACTCGCAGGCTTTTCGGCTCGAGCACCTTTCCTCGCTTTTCTGCTCTACCTCTTGCTGGTTCTCTGGCTTCTCTGGATAACTCTAGATCTTACTCCTCACCTTCCAAACCTACTAAAATGGCACCAGTTCCAAAGAGTACCAAGATGCACTCAAAAGTTGTAAGTGTTATACTTTCAAATTTGTACGTCGCTATACAAGGAATGTCTATAGGTCATCATTGGCTCTGGTCCTGCCGGACACACCGCTGCGATTTACCTTGCACGCGCCAACTTAGAACCAGTTCTATTCGAGGGATTCATGGCAAATGGTTTCGCTGCTGGAGGGCAGCTCACAACGACCACCGATGGTATGATAATCTCAAGTTATTCTATCTCTAAATCCAGCTGATTGCTCCGTCAATAGTTGAAAATTTCCCTGGTTTCCCGACTGGGATTCTTGGACCTGAACTGATGGACAAATTCCGTGAACAATCCGTGCGATTTGGAACGAAGATCATTACGGAAACCGTGTCCAAGATTGACCTTTCTCAAAGGCCGTTCCGATACTGGAGAGAGATGCAGGAAGATGGGGAGCCGGAGACTGCTGACACAATCATTGTTGCGACTGGTGCCAGCGCAAAGAGGCTTGGTCTAAAGGGTGAAGAGATCTACTGGCAGAGTGGGATCAGCGCGTGTGCAGTATGCGATGGTGCTGTTCCTATCTTCAGGTGTGTTTTGGGGTTCCCCCCCCTGTGCTGAATAGTGCGCTAATCGAAGTCTCCAGGAATAAACCTCTTGCTGTGATTGGTGGAGGCGATTCTGCTGCCGAAGAAGCTACCTGTACGTTCCTATAATTTAATGAATCATGCTCATGGACTGGGGAGGTACTGACATTCCGTCAGACCTAACTAAATACGGTTCTCACGTTTATGTTCTCGTTCGTCGCAATGAACTCCGTGCTTCGAAAATCATGGCAAAACGACTTCAAAACAACCCCAAGATCGTATGTTTCTAGTATCTTTCCTCGATGCTATACGTTTAATGATTATGAGGTAGACAATGTTGTGGAACACCGTAGCTACCGAATGCCAAGGGGATGGTGACCTCTTGAAGAATCTTCGTATCAAGAACGTCGAGACTGGTGAAGAGAAGGACCTTGCTGTGAATGGCCTCTTCTATGCCATTGGTAAGTCCAGTGCCGTTTACTCTGTTCCTCGGTGTTCGGCGACATCTCACTGGTTTTTGCACAGGACATGAACCCGCTACTTCAATCTTTCGATCACAGTTGCAGACGGATCCGGATGGTTACATTGTCACTGTGCCTGGTACGACACAAACATCTGTCAAGGGTGTATTTGCAGCTGGCGACGTACAGGACAAACGTTACCGGCAAGCTATCACCTCTGCGGGAAGCGGTTGTATGGCCGCTCTGGAGGCAGAAAAACTGATTGCTGAGGAAGAAGAGGAACTCAATGGCGAATGAAAGAGTGCATATATCTTACTTTTTACTTTTAGAATTTTAGCTTGTTGCTTGTTTTCCGTAGACTCAAATAAAGGAACAATGATAGTTGTATAGTATATGACTGTACCTAGGAACAAAATTCTCTTCCTCGTACTCCAAGGACACCTGGCCTGGCTAGATCGAGTGGGGCACAAACTCGCAATAAATTATCATCATATTCTACCGATTTTTAATCGCTTTCGGGAATTCTGGCTTGCGAGACCCTACAAACTACTCTTCGGAAATTGAAGGTGCTACTTTAAAGAAAGCATGATTTACTGTATGGAATAAAGCTACATTATATTGTGATAGACCTATAGATGGGCAACAAGGGGCAACATGGGGCAACATCTGTCTCCCAAATTTTGTAAGACGAGGAAGAAAGCGCAGCGACGCAATTAAACCGGGAGAGATGGATAATTTCCTGTTGTGCATAAGGATCATGCCAAGGAAGAGCGAGCTTCGATGCATAATGCATCAAGCTTCGAGCCTTGTCCCGGCGAGCACATAGTCATTGCCAGCAATTGATACGTTCCATCTCTGGCTTAGTAGCAAGGGTCAGTGTATATAAGGGTAATCCATCTCACATTCCACGTATCTTCCTAGGCATGGTGACATGTCAGTTGGCCTCGGGCCCTCGGAGCCACGTACCCTGGACAGGTTGAACGGAAAATTGTTCCATCCAGTAATCAAGTGACCCCGGGCTGCAACCCAATTAGGTGCTTTCGCCCTTTGACTCTTCCAAAAACACATGCGCTCCGGAGCTTCGTCAGTGCAACAGCTCTCTCCCTGCTCTGCACCCATGGCCTTTATTGTGTACCATCATCAGACTTCTCCGCGCGAAATTTTTCATTTTCATTTTCATAATGGCTCTGCAGGATGCTCGACGACGCCTTTACGAAGACCAAGTCATATTGCATACAAATCCTCCGAAACTCATGGTGGGCAAGCTCAGCAAACCAGACAATTTCGGGTGGCGATGGTTTCAGTGCACGGATACCTTGCAGGTACGACATATAATATTTCCATCGGTATTTTGTTCTGACCCACCTTTATCTGATAGATTCTCCTCCCACCCGGCATCGGTATCCGATATAACGTCTTTCTGAGGATGGAGCAGAGATTGACCGAGCTTCCCTCTTCACATACCTCCATTCAACGCTATAATCGTGCACGAGAAGACTTTATCAACCAATGCCTCTATTCTAAGCCAGAATACCCTGTGAGGGGTATCTCGCCTTCGATACACCGCTATGCCCTTGAGCCAGGATTTGAGTGCTCGTCCATCGATGATATAGTGGCGGACGAGGAAACCAGTGCTGACTCGATGTCTACGACTACTTTCAACAAAAACCTTGTTCCCCGCTCGCAACTGGGGCTCCTTGGAACAGCTAATGATTGGGGTCGTAGCTGGGCTAGACTAACAGAAAATACTCAGGTATGTGCTTTATATCATTCACTTTGCATGTATTGACTTCTCCACTTAGGTCTTGCTCCCTGCTGATGTTACTTCTCAGTATCATCTATTTCTTCGGTGTTCCATCTTATCCGATAATCGTTGGGCAGGCTGGGAAAGCGCCGTTGCCGATTTCGCAGGAGCTTGCACAAAATTTGCCAATTATTTGGGAAAATATCAAGGAGATACATTATATGTTCTAGAAAGGAATATGGCTGATCCAGTGCTTTCTTCCATTGCTGGCGCTTTACGGTCGTACTACCATGATGTCGCGGAGAAAGCCTGCTTATACGCTCAGTTAGCACCAACTGATGCCTCTTTCCGTGATACTCTAACGAAACATTTGGAACGGCGTCCTAAACGCAAACGCTGCGTGAAGCTTGAAATGGTTCTGGAACCGCTTGCTGAAGTGCAAGAAGATGTTGCTACAGATTCCGATACAAAGGGTGGCGAATGGGGATCAGAACCAAGTCTGCAGTTCTCAGTGACAACAACTGTCCTGTGCCCATGTGCCAGTGTCGAGATTGAGTCACCAAGGGGAAAGAAAGGTTCAGGCATTGGGAGCCTCCGTAGGACCGCAAAATTTCTATCGCATAGAATGCCTGCTAGATTTTGCGAACGATTGATTGCATTGGTAGCCCGGTCCATCTAGGAAGCAAATAATGGAGATAGCATCGTCTGTAAATTATCTATATACTTATATTTCCACAGATTTCCACATTCATATTGATTCTATCACAGAACTTCCAGTACTCAACGCAGCCTTTGCTCTTTCCAGCTGTCATCACTAGCATCTTCGATCAGAAATTGATACCACAGATATGCGATTGGGGCTGTGCTGAGGTGCCATAGAGAGTGGGCATCGAGAATTAGAGCCCAAGGAGGGAAGTCTAACAGTTCCAAAGCCATCGCAGCAACTATTAGAGACACAAGCACTGCAGGCTTGTAAACGAAATGTGGTCGATATCTTTTGGAGCGACCAGGGAATCGCCGCAGAAATGATATAGAATAGGGGAAGGAATAACACAACCATAGAGCATTGTGCGCCAGGCCGATGACAAGGTTGAAAATGACATTGTAGGAATAGTCGAAGTGTTTAAGAAGGGAGAGATATGATATGTGTCCCAGAAATGTCAAGACACAAGCAGCAGTCCATAGCCTTAGTAGAGTTTTGTCTTTTGAACGATGTTCATGGGCCAGAGTGAGAGAGCTGGTGGGTGCATAGAAGTGAAACAATCGAATGACTGTAAAGTACAACGCGACGAGGATTGTCAAGGCAGCAGAAAAGTAGTCCATCTTTTCAGTAAACGGAGTATCTATAAAAATTTGTGGTCTCGTCAGAAGAATATCCATTCGATTCAAAGGACGCTGAACTCAACCTCGTGTATGGAAGATAGAAGACCATATCCAAGTGTTGATACTGACGAAGGACCAGCCCATATAGAAAACCTTCATCGGATGCGAATCGTCCAGTCTCATCCGCAGTCTCTGTGCACCCTTGACATGTACATGGAGATTCAACAACGAAAACAAAACAGAGGCAGGTTCCTGGGCGACAAATCTCCAAAATGGCCACTTGCCATAGTACTGATGTATAGCGAGCCCAGATGCGATATTTTGAGCTGTGATTTCGTGCATACACAGATATTTGCAATTGTCTGTGCAGGTCCAGCGCGTCAACCTCAATGTCAGAGACAAAGACTCAGCAGAATTTTCGGTGCATTTAGTGTTGTCACAGTGAAGGAGGCATCGTTGAAAGTCGTCGGAGCGATCTCCTGAAGATGCTATAGCAGGAATGATTATATGCGAAAAACTAAGGAAAATTGGGACCAATTTCATTGGTGGTTAAGTTGGGGCGTCTGTTTTTCGCTTCAGGAACACGAGATTACTATATCCTTAGCGCCGTGCATGCACGGCAAATCCCCGACTCTGAATGGTTTCATTTTCATGATGAGCAATTATGTCGAACTGTTGAATATATGTGATTCGATATGGGTTCAGATTATCGTTGGACTATTGTATCGTTGCGTAACGGACGTACGGAGTACATCACAAAGTACACAAGAACTTGCGTCCAATTCTCACAAAACTTGAATGATATTTTCCACTGCTACCACAGCATCTTTCACTCCTACGGATGAATAATTACACACATCTGCAAAGCCTGTATGTATACCCGCTGCTGGGAAGTTGTCTGAGCTGCTTTTGGCTATGTAGCTAAGCCAAACATGCAGGTTTTTGCAGATGCATGAAGAGTAAGTTGCCTCAAGAATTAATGGTTCCCAGTAATATGATTTGGTGAGAACCAGAGTGGAATAGAACAGTATAAAGATACTTACATGAATTGATTACAAGTGAATGAATAGCTACAAAATAATTTTACAAACACGGACCTCCTCTTTCAGAGTCGGTGATTCGTATCTTGTTTGCTGTTAGAGCCTGAGGATCAGATGGGGTGGATTATTTCAGTCTCGCACATTTAAATGTGCAGATTTAGATTGTTTAAGAAGAGGCTCATACCAATGTACAATTTCTTCGAACAAATGTGCATGTAAAGCAGCCACCGTTACCGCGATGGACATCGCGCAGGTTCAAATGCATACCTTGTAATACGAAGACAAACATAGAAAATGAGAGCAATTATTAGACAACGATAAAACGAAGAGAACATGCAGAATTAACAGAAGAAAACAAGTAGTGACATCGACATGTTCATCGTCATAAACAGCTGGCTCAATAAACTTCATCGCTTACAGGTTATTGTCTGGAGCCCACGTCACAGATTTATATTTCCTTCGAAGCTTGATCAACCCAGAGTTTCCGGCAATGTTCGGTGTTACCGTTACAGTGGGGGTGTAGTCGATGATCCTGGAGGTGGAGTAGTAGACGAAGGTGCGCTAATGATAGGGGACCTTTTGCACCCTTTGGACATTGACTCAACCTTCTGGAAGGGGTCAATCGACGATGGTTGCGCTACGTTGTTATTGGCCCTGTTCTATGTTGTTTGTGGGTTACCGCGCGGGGGCAGTTCTGCGTTGAAAGTCGTCAGCTTCGATATCGCTTTAGGAGCAGAGAAGAACGACGAATCGGATTCGGCATCTGTTGTAGGCGGTGTTTTGATTAATAGTGAGGAGGTATCTTTCTTACCTGGTATGGGCTTGGTGGTCGTCGCAGGGTCCACAGCGGGTGTCTTGGGTAGTAGTGGAGCTTTGGTCGGGGTCTTTGGTTTTTGTTTTGTTGGTTTGGTGTCTGGGGTGTGTGTGTTTTCGGGCGGGTTAGTCGTTTACATTGGTACAGTGTAATGACATGACCTACTGTTGTTGCTTTGGATAATGTTCACTATGAAAGGGTTCGTCAGCGTTCGCAGTGTTAGATGAGTGGAAAATTTCATTTGTATTTCCGGAGATCTGGCAATCTTAAAAAATGTAGAGGCTAGTCCGAGGATCTAGATTGGCAAGATTAGATTCATGCAGACAGTGCTCATCTAGTCAGCATACCGATATAGAATATTTCTAACATCTCACACATCGTAAGTCCTCTTTCTTGCTCTATGAGTATATTTGCAGATGTTATCCCGCAGATACCACTGGCAAAATAGTAGAAGAGAATACATTTGGTATTCGTTACTCTATAGTTTGTTGAGAATTGAGAGTATAAGGTCGGTAGTTAGCTTAAACGGCGAGGTTCCATCAAGGAACACCCTGATGGTACTTCGAGGAATCAGCTTCGAACATAGTATTATGAAAATTTTCTGTAGATTGTCAAATCGGGAAAATGTTTAGGATTCACATCATTTAACATGTGATGTGCAGCCAATCAAGCAGAAGTAAAGCTACCGCAAACCTGGTGCTGATAGATTTTTTGGGACATTTGTATTGAATTGAGAAATAAGGTAAGTCGACCAACTTCGATTTCTTAAAAGGCAGGCCAAAATATGTATCGTGCGTTTACGCCCATCCTTATTTCATTTCCATAGCCTTCTGTCGCGATCATGAACTCTGCGGTGGACGACGATAACAAGATGAACCACAACAGTATCGTGGTGTATCCAAGTAATAACGGCCTCGGAGAAGCTCGTCCATCGACAATTAGCGCTACGACTACTAAAGGCACGGAGTGGATGACAGACGATGTGAAAAGAACATTCATTGTTCAGTTCAGAAAATATGGGACAGTAAAACAAAGACGATTTCTCAATCGGAAGTATAAAGACGTTGTAAGTCTCTACTATTTAATAACGTTATTGCGGTTAAATATGTGGTTCGCCAGACTTGTGAACGATGCGAGGGTGCTGGCATTAAATGTGTTACATATCCAACGAGGATCAGATGCAGAGGCTGTATGCCTACTCGTGTATGTAGTCGGGTCGAGGTTATTACTCGATTCCGTGTCATAGGCGACATGAATATTACTGCTGCTCAATACCAGGACTTGTTTTCTTGGTACATTCAGGTCAAGAATCAGGTCGACTACGGGCTGCCAAAGAATGTGCGCTGCAGTGTCAGTTATATCTATTCATTTGTTATACTGACCGTCGTCATTAGATCCGGTTTTGCTCAATGTACACGGACTCCGAGACATTCAAAGACACTATAGCTAAAAAGAGGATTTCGAATGAAGAGGCGGTAAGTCCCTTCGATATATTGTATTTGATATTGTTCACGAAGAAAATTGAAGAATGTTAGTAAAGAAGAAGGTGAAGACAACAAATCTGGTGAAACCAATATTTGCAGGCTGGAGTTGAATCAATGCTCAATGTTGAATGAATCACATTATAATGTACAAGTCAAGAATTTCGTGAACGAACAAGTGGTAAAATATTTTGATTGTGTATAGTTGGTCAGTAGATTTGACGTTTGGTGGATGGTAGATTATGGATCAAGGCATTGATGGTATCGAATATACCAGTATTGGATCTAGATCAGGACAACGCATTCCGGACGAGGATTTTCACCCAGAGACACATATGTTGCATAATTCCGAGGTTAGTCATACAACTCATATCGTCGTAATTGTGTCGTTCAATTAACGTTCATTGATAAAAGTGCTCAGCCATGAATCAAGTTATGGATTGTACTGCAACCATTGGAGCTATGAAGAGTGTTAACACCCTAGCTTACGATCCGCAATCCATACTATCTGATAACCAAGATTTGGTTCAATATCGATATCCGTCTTCAGTGGTCACAGTAGAATTGGGAACAGCCTACTTTCCTCATAATTTTGATCGTATGTCATCAGTATCACTTTTCTGTCTGTTTTGGGGAATTTACCATTTACAGAGGTGACGTGTAGTTATGAAGATAGGGTACATGTACCTGGAACAACGTTTGGATCTGAATCATTTTCATATGGTAAATTAATTATGATTTTGATGAATTATGAGCTCATCTACGAGAGTTGCAGCTAATTCAAGCAGTTTGTTCAATGCTTTAGGGCAAGACAGCGCTAGGACTAAATCTGCCCCATATTCGACGGCGTTGATAGGAACATGCAATGAATATGTCACCAGAAAATTCGCTGATTAGCGTGGACCATGAATATTACTAGAGCAGAATCAATACAGGTTGATAGGATAGCTTCTATGTCATGGATAAAATCTAGAGGACAATTTGATCTCCAAGTATTCTATGTGTAACTTGTGAAGTATCAAATTCCTTTTTCTTCTCTGTATGTTGTATATAGCACTGTTTGATATATACTGATCTGCCGATGGCGTTGAATGAATATAAAACTGGTGATTTGTTTAGTAAACCAGAAAGATACAACATTCCGCCCTGTGCATCTGATATATCATGTGATGGATGATATATCTGATTGGGATGTTTCTGTCCACGTTCACCACAACGTAATCTATCTCTGCGTCCAGCTGTTGGCTCTAAAATACAAAGTGAAGTCACTTGAATTTGCCAATGTGGGTGAAAATAGGTGGAGGTTATGCTTATTGTGTGAACAAAACTGGCCTAGCTTATTCCCGCTGTCCTTCCCTCCTCCGGTGTCTGTGCGGTTGATGGCATCTGAGCCGTGAACCGCAGGACCAATATTTCCTTTGAATACGGTTCCGAGAACACCCAGATTTTTACGTTCCTGTGACACGAACTGTAATCCTATACACACTAAACTACGTATTCTCAATTTTCAAGGCACCATCTGAATTTCTTCACGCAATTTTTGAATTTACCTTGCAGACAGTCTTTTTGGCTTGCATCCTGGTATTAGTGTGTTTACAGCTTATATGACAATCCGGAATTCATACTTCTCATTGACATTGGGCCGCATTGTTTCATGGGACTATTTCTCATACACCGTGGTTATAACCTGTCATGGTGTGATGAGTTATGCAACATAATCTGTATATACACTGATGTATAGCACCATAGTAACAACAATGGTGACTCCAACACATACTCCTGCATTCCTACCCTTGACTACACTAAGTAACATCATCCTGGGCCTGAAAGAGATGTGTTTCTTGCAAGCCTTTGGGACATCCTCATCAACATTGGTTTCTTCTAACTTTTTAACCACTCCATATTGATAGACACAGTCAACAAATTAATTGGTTATGCACTCAAGTTCTTTAACCTGCTTCAGGAAATCAAAGATAGCATTGATTTTACCTGCAGCCTGGCTTTGCTTGGGTACTTCAATGTGGATGGACACAGAGTCATACATGAGGTCTGGGACAGAAAGACTATCACTGGTATCTGAAACAAGAGAGCAATTTACATTTGCAGTGGGTAGAGATTCCAAGCTGGCAGATGGGTGTTTGGGGTGGACAAAGCAGGCTGAACTGGGTTTGGTTGTTCCCCTTAACCATATACATTTGTTCCACCAATTGACTCAATGACTGCCAGTGGCTTCCAAAGAGTTACTACCAGGCTTTTTAGTTGATTGTTACAAACAAGTCAAAAGCTTATATTGTGAATTTGCTTTGACATGAATTATGTGGTCCCCATTGAGTGGATATTCTTGTGTTGCTTTGAATATGTTCTAAGTCATGTTTTAAGGTCATGTAAAAGGTTAGGCAAAGTGTTTATGAAGGTGTAACTACAGTGAAGCTCAATGTTTGTCTCTGATGTTATTCTGTCCAAATCATGTTTGATCTTACATTTTTGTCAGAACCTTGCTGCCAAAACTGCAGTTTATATCACAATAAGACACCCCGAATATGTAATCCTTGCAGCCTGCATTGCTGTCTCAATCCTGCACAAAGAAACAAAGGAAAATTTCTATTCAGTAATCACTGATCTCTATGAGTATATCAATATTGAGAGAAATAAATCAGCCCCAATGGTATCAGAAGAAACTTATTGGATGGTTATGGTGCACAAGAAATTCTTGGCTCAGCTTGCTTAAATGAAATCATCGTCTTCAGCAATGATCATTAGGAATGCCAACAACATCTGCAAAACTTGTTTTTTTGGCTCATTTTCTGAGAGCAGCTGAGAGCGCTTCCCAGCAGCCAAAGCACCCAGAGCAGGGTTGAAATTTTGCTCTCGGTGCTTTGGGTGCTGGAGAGTGCTGTCCAGCCAGTACCCTTGCTCTGGTGAACATACAGGTTTTGCAGATGAAGTGATATGGAAAGTATTAACTCAGTTAGGAAAGCACAACCTCTACTGGCGTCTGGAGAAATGTGAATTTGAACAATGGCAAATTGAATACCCTGGACATATCGTCTTAGAAGGGAAGGTGAACATGGATGTGGTAAAGGTGGTAGCTATCCAGTGAAAAATTAGGAGAACAACAGCTGGGACCATATTGCCATATTGCCTGGACTACCACCTTGATCCTTCTTTTATTACCAGCTCACCTTTACCCTGTCTTCCATATTAACAAACTCTGTCCCTGGAAAGGTAACCTGCTCAATGGCAAAATACCAACACCACCAAAATCAGTGTACCTGGAGGATAAAGATGAACCAGAATATGAAGTGGAGAATATCCTGGATGGTTAGGTATGGTGGAAGAAAGTGGAATATTTAGTAAAGTGGAAGGGCTACGATGCAGGGCACAACTCTTGGGAACCTGCACCCAACCTCAGTCAGGCACCAAAAATTGTTTGGGCATTTCGCAACAAGCACCCGGCAGTGACAAAAGCTTGACCATCGAGGGCAGTGGTGTTAAGGAGGCAGGTAATGTCACGAAGTACATAGCCCCTATCATTTGCTTTCCTCACCATCTTCACACCTTTACTTGTATGGTACATCATCCCATCACTATCACATTTCATTGCTGTCAATCCCCCATCAATTACTGATTCATCTGACTCATGTTCTCCTTTTACCGGCTTCTGCCACTTTCCTTGCCCTAAATTGTACAGTTTTATACTGTTATTTCTTGCAGACTTGATTATGTATATATAGCCCCTCGCGGCATGGTCCCTTATCTTGACCTCTCTGTGATTATGTTGGGATCAGGTATGTGCTTACTTACTAGTATTTATAACTATGATACTCAGTACATTTATGTTATTATCTTGGGACCAGCTTGCCTTCAGTCCACTTAGTTGCTCTGCCTTGCCACCTTGTTTAGTTGCTGCACTTATTCAATCCACCTTTACTGCTTCATGACACATGATATGTCAGCCAAGGTGGTAACAAGCATACTGGAATTTCTACTATCTATCTTGAATCTTGACATGCTAATATCTACAATAATTAGTTTGGTGAAGAATCATGGCAAGGATGGGGTGCACACTTATAATTTATTCTATGCTCTATGAATTCCAAATTTCTTGTACATTTATTTACCCCATTTTTGATTTACAAATGTGTAGCCATCTTTACAGTATGAAGCACATTGAAGGTGATGGTGATTGGTCTCTTTTTTTGTCCTAGTGAAGCTGCTGGTCTTCATGAGGTTTATGGAGATGAGCTTGAGTTCTTTACAAATGCTATCAGTGGGAAGATCATGTGCAAGAAACCATTTCTGTTCAGAAATTGTGGTATTACATTTTGAAAGCTCAGATTGACAACACATTTATGTCATATAAGGATCCTTGCAATAGTATGTGATTGCACTTACTGACTGTGCCTTTGGTTGAGAATAATTTGAGCAAAATCTAACCAAAACAAACTCAGAGTCATCAAACCATTCAATCTTTGTACTAAAATTGTCAAATACTCTTTTTTGGATGAGACTGCTGACCATAATCTTGCATCTGTTGCCCTTCCAACCTACAGGGTGAAACATATATGGTAAACCATTCTATGACTTTGAAAAACTCCATGATGTTACAAAGTTGGTCGATCTCAACCTTAATCTTGTTATTGATTGCAGCTACTACCCCATGTCTGAGGTCCATTGATCTAATATGCAAACCTGTCCCATTGGCATTAGTATTCAAGGATTTGCTGACATCTTCATGACATTGAAAATGCCTGTTAACTCTCCAAAAGCCAATGAACTGAACATGAAGATTTTTGACACAATGTAATATTGTGCTTGTGACATGAGTTGTGAAATGGCAAAAATGGATGGTTCATACAAGATGTGGATGGGTAGTCCTACTCAGCAAGGGCAATTGCAGTTTAATCTATGGAGTGTTAGACCTACCAATCTCTGGGATTGTAACATACTGAAGGAAAATATTTCTAAGTATGGAATGAGGAACCTGCTGCTAACTGCAGCAATATCAACTGCCTCTACAAGTCAGATGCCCAGTTGCAACAAATGCTTTGATCCTTACATGAGGTTAGTATATGGGTACATTCATGGTGAATTATGCTGATTAGTTTTTTAGCAATCTTTATACTCAATGTGTCCTTGCAGGCAAATTTGAGGTTGTCTGCCCTTAGCTGCTGAGGGACTTGATCAAACTTGGTCTCTAGGATGGTGTCATGAAAAATGTTCTTCTTGCCCACCATGGTTCTGTTCCATACATTATTGCTATTTCTGACAACATGAAGTCTATTTACAAGACAGTCTGTGAGACCTCAGAGAACAACATTCTTGATATTGTTGCTGATCATGGCCTGTTGTCAGAGTTTGGATGTTCATGTCACCTTGCCGACTATTGGTCAAAGGATAAGCATGTGTTTCTACTAATGGAAGAAGAATTGAAAATTGGCATATATTACTTAAGGACAAAACCTGCAGCTCAAGCAATTCAATTTACCGACAATGCTGCTGTGTTTAAAAATGCCAAAATGCACCAGGCAAAAGCTGCAGCTGAGAAAAAGGTGAACTTAATTCCCTTGAAACCTATTGTGGTTGCTTTGACTGCCACTGAGCATAATTTTGTGTCATCTTCACCCTCTGGCATCTCAACACCCTCTATGTCTATGTCCTTTTTTGTTATTCTGTCCCTGATTGCTTCCGCCTGCAGTGTAAGTTCATTATTAGACAGTTTGTCCTTTGATGTTATACATAAGAAGGTGGCCAAGTTCAACCCAGAGTTCCTTTTACAACAGAAAGAGTGAGGATATTAGGAGGCAAAACTTCTTTGCTTGATCGATAGCAAAGAAGCTGCCTGATGTTGCTGGTTAATTGTGTTGACATGTAAGACAGGTGTAATTGGTATGGAAGTGTGTAGCTATGTATGAGTTTCATTAGTGTTTTTGGAAGTCAAGTCAAGAGCAAAGGGCATAAAATGTGTCTGTCATGTAACAATGCCCTTAATTATCCAGATCAATCATGCATTGAAATCTAGCATGGAACCACAGTTTTGCTAACATCTTTCCTTGCATGTTTTTCTATTTGGTGGAAACAGCTTGAATGAAACATCAACTGTGAATTTAGCAAATCTCTGGCTCTGCTTAATGCCTATGCATTAGGATCTTGCTGCATACGGGCTCACATATTGTTGTGCAATTGGCTCCTGGGAAGGGTTTGAGGCAAAGTTCCACCTCCGCTTCCCATCACAAAAGAAGGAAAAAAAGTCAGCAAAGTCATATCTTACCAGACTCCTTCCCAGTCTCGTCTTGCAAGGTTTTATCTGAGTGGTATGTACGCGGCATGTAATTGATCCGATGATTATATGATATGAACTTTATCCATAACTCTTACCTTGCAAGAGAGACTGGCATAAAGGTCGGTGGCGTTTTGGCCTTGTTTGGCCTCTTGCGATCACATGCCAATACACAACGCGCGACACAATACGTATATACAATGAGAAATATGATTTTTTTTGCTACTATCTGACCACTGCCTCCACTTGAGCATGTTTGCACCAGCAATACAACAAGTCTTCACAATTTTGGACTCGCATCATCTCACAGTATACGATGTAGTACGACAAGCAATTCACCATGGCAGTCACAATCTCGAGAGGATGAAGCACCATCGAGCCAGCATTGTTGGTCATCTGCGAGAGATTTTGGAGGACCTGTCAGCTTTTAGCAACACCTCTGCCAACGAAACAACATTAGACTATATGACGGAAATCTTTCGAGCCGAGATACTCCAATTGGTAGAGAGAAGACATGGATTTCACTTTGGGGCAAGTACAGCATCACTCGAACAGCTGGAAGGTTTTGCTATCCGAGACTTGGCATGTCGTATGCAGGAGCTATGCCCACTCTTGTCTAAACTGCTCTCAGTGCTTCTGGATGCTAATGGAAACCGAAGCCAACATTTTTCCCCCGAAACAAATGACACAGCTGACAACAACTCGAATTCATGTATAGATGAAGACACCTGTGATTGGGTTGATCCATGGGGGGGTGAAGAGCTTTCGGGTAACCAGGATGACAGTGAATTAGATGTAGAGCAGCCGGCTACCAGTGATGCTCCGAAAGTAGTAGGAAAGGACATCAAGTCAGATAGTGAGAAGGAGAAGAAGAAAAAACAACGTCGAACACAAGCATCAGCACAAAGATTCAAAGAGTTGATTACTATAGTAGGTAGCTGTCTCTTTGATACAGTTCTATGTTGATAGTCAATAGAAACATACTCTGATACTGGCCATTTTGGGGCACAGTACCAACCGAAACTTCAACTCGCTACAATGTATTGTTGGCCTTTTTCTGGAATCCAAGCAGGCTCCCGAGATCATCATTGAGCTGGTAGCACATATGGGAGTCTCAGTTCCTCTCGGAAGTCTACAGAACATGATTCAGTCCCTACATTCGAAGGCGAGAGACCAGCTGAAGAACCTACCAGGGACAAACAAGATCTACGATAACTTTGATATAGATTTTTCCAAGGGTCAACCGACTGCTGACAACATCAAGACCCATCTCAGTGCAACCGCTTGCACATTTGTCCCACTGAAAGGGGTTGATCGTGAAAGAGACCTGAAATTCACCCAGGCCCTTTGGGAAACCAGCGAGTATAACGAGAATGCAACAAATGTTGTCCAGCCGGAATTTGCTCATATCGCACTTCGGCCAGAGGATTCTTGGATGGCCAACAGCAATGCTGATAGGTCAATCTACAGGTATTTCCAGTGGCTTGTCCAGGAAATTCTTGTCAAGCACGGTGGCTTCGATGAGTTCAGTGATCACCTCGGGGAGCCCTTTGGAATTCAAGTTCTACCATCGGATAAGAAAGATGTTCAGTATCCTGGCATGTCTATTGATGCAGACGAGGGTACCTACGATGGAAATGCTGAAGTAATCGAGAATTTGCTTGATCAAGCCGCGGTTGCAACAGAAGACCTCGAAAGCTATGTCGAGCTGTTCCACGGGGATCTGGCCACTAAAGAGTGCATCGAGGGATTGAAGCGCATGCGGACCATAGAGAGAACCGCTAGGAACCGCCTCAGTTTTCTTCAATTCGTCCCCGGTCTCTTTCATATGAAGATGGCTGTTGCAGATGCCTACGCCCGTGTACATGTGACTCCAGTGGCCAACCGCACTGAAAAACTGGGGGTTAACGAATATCTTAATTACCTCAGGCCGAAGGCGACTGCGGAATTTACCTCGAAAAAAGGTCCATCTTTTCGTTCCATGCACGACACCATCCATCATGTCACTTGGACTGATATTCTTGCATCTGGTGCCATCGAAGCTCAGCAGCTTTTCAAGTTTGACTCGCTTGCCGCCTTTAAAGAAAGTAAACCAAAATGGACTCAGCTTGTCGAATTGTCAGAGGCAATAATAAACAACCATTTACCTGGAATCGACTTTGTAAAAAAGCGAAGATCTGAAAGGCGCGACCTGGTTTTCGAGAATATGTGTCTTCGGAACCAACATGGTCTACTCTACCTTGGCTTTTCAAGAGCGATGAACTTTGGTGATGTCGGCCATATTCTCCAGCTTTTCCACTTGTTGATCCCAACATTTACGGCCGTCGGAAAACACAAATACGCAGCACATATGACCAAGTTCCTGACGGAGCTAGACGTTGTTTACCCGCAGGAGCTTCGAGAGGCTATTCTGAGAAATTGGTTATTCAACAGCAAAGGCACGCCAGATGGTTTTCGTGCATTTGACTGGCTCCAGGAGCTGAATAACCTGTACACCAAGGTAAGCTTCATTCATAAATGAAAGAAAAAAACAATGAGCTTACACACCCATAGGTCATCTTTGCAGGCAAGGGACCTAACCATACAAAACAACTAATCTTCAAGCGGTCTCCATTGCTAGATGTCTATCGATCCATGCAAGAAACAATCGAAGACAGTTTTTACCTTACTCATCGCACGGTCCAACACTCAAAGCCGAAGATGGATAATACTCTTCGACGACTTGGAGATCATGTGGCAACGCTCCAGGGCCATGTTTTCAAACCCGGCCGAATGACTTCGATACCAGACTTGCAGAGGAGATGGACAATTCAGGATGTTTTAACAGAAGGATTTGCGATTCTTGTTACAAGAAAGAGTCTATACAAAAGTAATGAGGATAAAGCTGATGAAGTAGACATTGTAGATGTTGTCAGTGTCGACGGTGATGATATTGGGGTAGAGTAACATACCTGTGGTACACTATTTAACTGGCAGGGGAAACCTGTTCTTTATCGCTGGAGTCGGTCTTGGGAAAAAGTGGGCATTGTCGATTGGTCACTAGCAGCTGATTAGAGTTTGAAAATCACACTAAGCATTCCACGTACTGCGATGACCCACGGTTTGACAGCAACTGCAACGTCCCGGTGCAATTTTCCGGCCTGAAGACCTGCTTTGTGTTGATCCTGGTGAATTCGTTGATGACTGGTGAAGTACGGTAGATATGAACGGAGAAGGAGGTGGTAGGGGAGGCGGAGGAGGTGCTGGCAATGATGGTGTGTACGCCCGGATTTTTTCCAACAGCTTCGGTGCCAGCTCCTCTGCATAGGCCCATGTAATGAGATTGCAGAAGCTTTCGACAGTATCCAACTTGCCCTCATGTGCCCAGTCGACGATAGCGTCTACTGCACTGTCAGGCCACAGAGCTTCAGGCATGAGCATCGCATGAGGGCCCAACTTCCGAAGAAACCACGCGTCCCTTTCAACAGCTATTACCCTTCGCAACTCAACCTCAGCTTCTCCTCGAGTATAATCCTTCAATTTTTTCATCCTTGGTCGACTTGTTGGAATGTGTTCGTTGGTAAGAAACGGTGAGTACTCTGGTTCACAGATGTTGCAGCAGTGAGTGATAGCAGGAGGAGAGCAGCCAGCTCTGGAACAGCAAGAGGTGTTGACGTGACGTTCTGAGTTTAACCCGTCGTTAGTTTCCACGGTCATAGTAAGCAATGGGAAATGAATGGACCTAGCTCCAGATTCCCAAAGTATTCACTCCCGATCCCACGCCAACATTTCCCTGGACGGTTTTCCGCATTAATAAAATCATCCATGGCGCGCTCAATCTTGATTGGATAGCCGTTTCACATGTCTTGAGATCTGTAACTTCCGGCTGAGATTCCGGTCGACCTTTCTTCCGCATTGACGTGTCCCCTGCTCCCCTCTTCCGTTTAGGTTTGCCTGCATGAGCATAAGCCTCTGAAGCTGAAGCCGAAGCCATGAGCGCTTCCCTGACACGGGCTGCTTCAGCAGCAGCTTGCTTAGACGTGTTCTCCGCCTGTCTCGCAGCCTTGAAAGCAGCATGCTTTTCAGCATCAAAAAATTTGGGCTCAACCAAAACAACGGCTGTGCCCTGAAGCAACAGGTCACGAACAGCACGTCCCGCTCGCTGATACCAAGTACTCAGTGACTGCGGAGACCCGTACTGGACAACAATACCAATGTCAGGGATATCAATCCCCTGTTGAGAAAGTCGGTGAGTACATCATTTGAATATATACGTGAATAGATTCCTACCATCCCTATTGCATCTGTAGCACAAACACCACGTCATAGACCTGCCTTCAATGCGCCAATTTCCTCCCGCCGAAAGTCATATGACATGCCGGAGTGTACCCATGTAATATTGTTCATTTCATGTATGGGCAGACATGACCGCAGAAATCGGGCACCATCTTGAGCAGTGTTTCGCGAGTTGAAGAAAACAATAAATTTTTTGGATGTTTGCAATAGCGGTGCAAGATCGCGGTAGGAACTCAAGGGGTGTTTCATACGCTGTACACATAGAAATATGTTTTTCCAATCGGTGTCCAGCCGTATGGTTTTGGTGTCCTGACCGAGATGCAGATGTCCAGTCAATTTCTGAGCAATGATTGGCGGAAGTGTTGCCGACCCTAATTGGTATGGCACATGTCGCACCATTGTATATCGGAGCGGCCCAAGCTTCTGATATTCTGGCCGAAAGGCTCCACCCCACTGTTCAATGACATGAGCCTCGTCAAATACAAAGCTGATCACAGACCGCATGAATTTTCGGTTGCTGAGCAGATCATCAAAACGGCTATCATTAACAATACTTTCGGGACTGAAAATGACCACCCGGTACTTCAGTGAGGCAATGTCCTATTAGCTGGATCAAGATCTAGTATGATAGGATGGAGGTTTAGTGCGACGTACCTTATAAAGATTATTCGTGGTAATATTCCCTGTGACATTGAGAGCACAAAAACCCTTTTGCTTCAGTTCATTTTCGAATTGAGAGCCGAGATCTTTCAGAGGTGTGACAACTACGATGGTCCCTTCCGGTACAAAAACCAGTGCAAGCCAGTAGCTCAGAGTTTTTCCGGACCCAGTTGGTGCAATTGTTAAAGTGTCTTGTCCTCCGAGGATCATTCGAGCTGCTTTCAGTTGCCATAAGCAGGGTCGCACTCCAAAAACCTTCTCCACTGCTTCACGAGCATCTTCATCAGACTCCGGCATGGTGTGAGTGGGAGGCATGAGGAGTAAGGTGAAAGTTGATAGCCCATCTCATTGTATATACGTATCGTGTTGCGCGTTGTGTATTGGCATGTGATTGCAAGAGGCCAAACAAGGCCAAAACGCCACCGACCTTTATGCCTGTCTCTCTTGCAAGGTAAGAGTTATGGATAAAGTTCATATTATATAATCATCGGATCAATTACATGCCGCGTACATACCACTCAGATAAAACCTTGCAAGACAAGACTGGGAAGGAGTCTGGTATCTTACCAACCTGGAGGCAGAAAGAATCACTCACAAGCAAATAATGACAACTAGCAATGACACTAATCAGCCCTACCACCAGTGGTGGGCTGATTGCCTACTACATCTGGCAAAGGGTGCCGAAGTGAAAAAAATGAAGCAGTCGATTGGGATGGTTTGGAAGAACCTGCCCTACGCGCTGAAGAAAACAATTGACAAGGAGCACGACAACTGGATAGAGTTCACGGATGCTATAAAGAAGGTGAAATGGAATGTCCTGAAGGTGGAGGCAGAACATGAGCCTAGCAAAGCCGTTCCACTCCCCCCTGAACCAGGCTGGCCACTTCCTTCACAGCAACTTGAATCGCCTCTCCCCCTTCGCCTTCCTCAAGTAGGACCAGGCCAGCTTGCCCTATGAGCATGGGATGTCGCAAACCTCATCGAGTTTTCACAGAGTTAGATGACCCACACAAGAGTACGTTCTGCCAGGGCATTGCAGCTAAGGCACAACAACCCAATATACCTGAGGGAATGGCGGTGTGGAAAGCCGAGCTGTTGGACTGGGCATCCAGACATGGGGTGGATGGTGCCCTGTCAGAGATGACCATCATTCTACTAAATCCAGGAACGGAGGCTGTGTGTTTGGGAGAGTACTTCAAGTGTGGAGGAGCTTGCCACAGAATTGACATTCCCTGACCCAGGCCAGGCACAATCCCACCAGTGGAATCGGACTGGAGAGCTTACTGCCAAAGAGAGCTAGGGGGTAGAACAGCATGAGTACATGCAGTACAAATTGTAGGCCCGGAAGCCATCTTTGAAGGAATGGTCGATTCGGGAAATGGGGACGGGTTAACGTTCTGAGTGGTGAACGAGTAACCCTAGGTAATACATTGGTTGTGAACAATGTCATGAAGTCTGATGATGCGCCCTTTGATGCGCCATCAGCGGTGTGTTCCCATCAATCTCTTTTCACATGTTTATTGTACTTTATCACACAATCATCCCATTAGTTCCATTTGTTTCCATATGCTTCCATACAACTCCTCCTTATTCATCAATTAGTTCATTATGGTTCATTATCAACTCATTATTACTCATATATATTGATTCCTCACTCTTGTTCTATATTGCATCGTTATTTACAATCACTTACTCATTAGACAAGAGTAGTATATAAAGGACAGTAGACAGACCCTAGTTCCCCATCTCGACCTCTTGGTCATTGGGCAACTAGGCAAGTACTTGTATCCTTTTAGATACCACCTATCTAACTTGGTCACTGGGCAACTAGATTCCCTTTTGATTACTGGTGTGATTGGCCTCTGACACTATCCCACTGTTGTTCAAGATCATTACTTCTTTCATCTGTGCTTTGTGCTTGTTTCTGTGCCTCTTTGCTCTGCCACTGTTGCTCCCAGGCATATTCGGACCTCCTGCCTCCCGCTTCCTGCCTCGTCACAACATTAGGTTGAGATCATCTACTTGTACCATCAGCTTGGTGAGTTGATCTTACAAGGCATCTACCACATCTACCTTCGGAGTCAACATTGATTGCTCCAACCACTTTCACGCACTTGATACTGAAACTAACACCACTTGCTACTGGGACGCTGAAGAAGAAGAGTGGGAACCCTGTTCCAGACAACTGTGCCCTAATTGATATGAAAACACATTTGATGCAAGTCCGACCAACCATTACCAACCCATCCTCAGACCAGCACCACCTGCTAGGGTAGGACAAATCAGTACTCCTACTTCCACTCCTGCACCTCCACTAGCACCTGCGGAACCATTAGCTCCTGCTGTCACTGAGACCACAGCCGACCCTGATATCAAAATACAATCAATCCCTGAATAAGACATGTTCTCAGCACAGGATATTCAAGACGCGATTACAGAGCTTACAAAAAACCAGGCTAAGCTCCAAAATGTGGTCTCTGAGCTAGTAAGCGGCCTCAGCACTACCAAAAGTGTTGGTAAGCCACAGAACTACAATGGAAAGCGAGGAGAAGATGCCCGACGCTTCCTAGCTGCCTTTGAACTATGGGCCAACTTTATACCTGCTCTCTCCACGGATCGTAAAAAGAAAATCACATCTGCCATTACATACCTTGAGGGGGATGCAGCTATCTGGGCCACTCCTATCTCCGAGACCATTAACAGATCAAGTATAACTGGCTCAGGAGTACTTGAGACCCAAATGCTATGGACATTGATGCCACCACCACTCGATCTCCTGATGCCTTTCGCCGCTTCATGATAGGCCAATGTTATGGATGTGGATATAAGGAACATTGCAAGGCTGATGGCCACCATGAGTAGGACATCTGCCGACACTGCGGCCTCAATGGTCATGTAGAGCCGGTGCGCTGCCGTAAGTTCTTAGGACTCCCTGGAAGGAAGGCTACTACCATTAGTGCTACCAGCATTCCTGATACAACTCAGTCTGCTGCTCCGGGTACTGTCATTGCTGCTACACCAGATTTTGCCACACTACTAAAGGAATTTGCAGCCAAACAGCAAGTTCTTGCTGGGCAAATTGCCGAATTGCACAAGAATTTTTAAATTGGGAACCCGCCACTGCTGCAGCGTTGCTCCCCAAGTCGTACTCAAGGTCTCCATCATCTGTATATGCCTCTATCACCTCCTGTACTATTAGCGCACTAGAATTCAATGATATATCCTATTTCCGTGTGCCCATAGAGCTTAAAGGACGATTCCGGAGTACAACAAGTGCAGCCATGATTGATTCCGGTGCCACCGGTCTCTTCCTACACCAAAAATTTGTTAACAAGCATCATATCTATGTTCAATCACTACCTCACCCCATCAAACTCTACAATATTGATGGTACTGCTAATTTAGCAGGGCGGATCACTCATTCTGTTCGACTCCTGGCCAGGGTAGACCAAAATCAAACCCAGATCTTGGAATTCCTAGTTACAAACATTGGATCTGAAGACGTAATTTTAGGGCTTCCTTGGTTGTGTAAGGTCAATCCTGACATCAACTGGTGCTATGGTCAGATCCAGATCCCTGCAAAGCCAAAGATTCAGCATCATGTAGCTATTGAGGAGGTCCCAGAGCCCAAAGAACCCAAGGTGGGAGGAAATACAGAACAAATCCTAGAACCTAACAGACCAGAATCAAGCGACCTCCCTCACCCTGTTCCAAGAACTGAGCCGAGTCTGGAGACAACTGAAACTGGCACATCCTCGGGAGATGAGTTAGTCTTTGAAGAATCAGGAAGTCCACTGTACCGCCTGACTGGCAATTGCAAACAATGTTGTGCTTGGCTCCGTGCTGGGTTTATCCAAGAAATGACAGAAGAGCTATGGTGTGCTGCCGGCCACACCTATTCGCAACAGCTTGCCAAAGCCGCAAATAAAGATAAGCCCCAGAAAACATTTGAAGAGATGGTGCCTGAGCCATATCGACGTCATGCGAAAGTATTCTCCGAGAAAGAATCTGAACGACTACCTGAACACCAACCCTGGGATCATGCTATTGACCTAAAACCTGACGCCCCCGAAACTCTACGCACCAAAATTTACCCAATGTCAATCAATGAGCAGAAGGAACTAGATCGATCCCTGGAAGATAATCTCCGGAAAGGATACATCTGACCATCCAAATCACCGCTTTCCTCACCTGTTTTCTTTGTAAAGAAAAAGGATGGCAAACTGCGATTCATACAGGACTATCGATGTCTGAATGAATACACTGTCAATAATTGCTATCCTCTCCCTTTGGTTGCTGACATCATCAATTGTCTACGACAAGCCAAATACTTCACCAAGTTTGACGTACGATGGGGTTACAATAACATCCGAATCAAGGAAGGCCATGAGTGGAAAGCAGCCTTCTCCACTAACCGGGGACTCTTTGAACCACTGGTCATGTACTTCGGTCTCACCAACTCGTCAGCTACGTTCCAGGCCCTTATGAACTCCATTTTTGCTGACCTTATCGCGGCAGGAAAAGTAGCTGTATATCTGAATGATATCCTCATCTTCTCCGCATCCCTACAGGAACACCGGAAGATAGTTCATGAAGTTTTGGAACGATTAGCCAAGAACGACCTCTACCTCCGCCCTGAGAAGTGCAAATTTGAACAAACCTCTATTGAATACCTGGGCCTAATCATCAGCAAAGGAGAAGTTCGCATGGATCCTGTCAAAGTTGAGGCGGTTAAGAACTGGCCAGCCCCAACCTGCCTCTGAGATGTCCGAGGGTTCCTAGGCTTTCCTAACTTCTACAGATGCTTCATTGATGGATTCACTAAAAAGGCTTGAGCACTAAATGACCTCACCAAGAAGGGGGCAGGATGGTCTTGGGGTACCAATGAACAGGTAGCATTTGAGGTGTTAAAAGAAGCTTTTACCACAGCACCCATTCTAGTCTTCCGGGATCCCAACAAACCAACATGTATCAAAGTGGATGCTTCTGGGTTTGCAACCGGAGGGGCGTTATTATAACAGCAAGCAGATGGATTCTGGCATCCCGTAGCATTCCGATCTGCTTCCATGGACCCTGCAGAGCGGAATTATGAAATCTATGACCGAGATATGTTAGCCATCATCGAAGCCCTGAAAGACTGGCAGCATTTCCTAGAAGGACTCCCAAATCCCTTTGAAATTGTAACTGACCATCGGAACCTGGAATACTGGCGAACTGCACAGGATCTAAGCCGACGACAAGCAAGATGGGCCCTGTGGCTCTCGCGGTTTGACTTTACTCTCACACATCGGGCTGGTAAAGCGAATGCATAAGCTGATGCTCTCTCCCGAGTCTCTCAACTTGAGGTTACGGATGCTGATGACAACCAACAGCAAATAGTTTTACGACCAGAACACTTTCTCTGAGCTGCTACAGCCATTCTATTCCAAAACCCCCTTGAGGTGCGCATTCGGAAGGCAAGTGAGCGGCAATCGGAGGTTCTTGAAGGACTACGTAAATTGAAGACACACGGACCCCACAAACTTGTGAATGGTTTAGCCGAATGGGAAGAGAAGGAAGGAATTGTCTATTACAAAGGCCGGGTGGTATGTCCCACCTGATACTCAACTACACCGGGATGTTGTAGCACAATGTCATGATGCACCGACAGCTGGTCACCCAGGAAAGCACCGTACCCTAGAGTTAGTTAGCCTACAGTTTTGGTGGCCTACGGTTCAATCATTCGTTGATAAGTATGTGGAAGGATGCGACAACTGCCAACAAAGACGTGTACAGCCGCAGCCACAATCATCTCTAGAGCCTCTGCCTGTTCCAGGAGGACCATGGCAGGACATCGGCGTGGACCTCATTGGAGAACTACCGATGACACAAGATGGACACAATGCGGCAATCACCTTCACAGACCATTACTCCAAACTGATTCACTGCTTCCCCACTACAACCAAACTTACTGCCAAAGGAGTTGCCAACTTCATGGACTTCCCAGACGATTTATTTCTGATCAAGGACCACAATTTGCTGCCAACATCATGAAGGCCTTGCTAAAATGGTTGGATATTGAATCTGCCCTGACAATATTGTACCACCCTGAAACAAATGGCCAGACTGAATGAGCTAACCAAGAAATCGAAAGATACATCTGAATGTATGTTAGCCGACGTTAGGATGACTGGGACCATCTTCTTCCTACTGCCAAATTTGTTATTAAATCTCGAGTAGATTTTGCCCATGACAAAGCACCATTTGAAGTGCTCTATGGATACACTCCAGAGTTTTTATTATGACGATGAAGACCTCTAATTAAAAAATGACAATGAACATGATGAAAATATAATGAATTATGCAATATATAGCTACACATAATGATGATGATATTATCCAATGCATCCGGTCTGGGGAGAACATGGCCGACATATTCACCAAAGCTCTCAATGGCACTACGCACTCCAAATTAGTTCACCTCCTCGGACTGGATCATACAGAGTAGAGGGGTGTGTTGGGCAATACTCTGTACGAGTACATATGCATGAACCTCCGAGTACGTATAACCAATACAGTGTTATTATCTTATACTATACAGTTCATACATATCAGAGCACCGGTGTGCGTAGAATCCCTCAGTCGCTTGACAGACAAGTGAGGTGAGCTATAGCCAATTCTACATACACTAAACACTAACATACCCTAGCATACACTAACAGGTACTATACACAATATATCAGTTGCTTGACAGACAACTGAGCATACACTAACAGTTTGATCAGTCTATGTATGGTGAGTTATACACTCGAACTCACCTCAGTTGGTAACGGAACAACTGAGGGAGCTCAGGAGTCTCTGTCATGTGTGATATACTTGGAATCGTACAGTTTATGGTCATCATAGCATATACATGTAAGGCTGTGTCATGTACTCAAAGCAGTGATATCGGGCTATATGTATGCATATGGAATTGATCCAACAAATAACAATTGCAATTGAACAAAATATATGTAAGGTAAAGTACAAAAATATTCACAAGTGGAACCAAGAATCAAATTTGTACATCAGATCGCGGTTGGGATAGAGAAACTTTATCTAATAAAGGTAGCCAATGATTGAGAAGTAGTATCACAGCAATATTGTGTTCCACTGTGATAGCAACTTCATGTAAGATATCGGAACAATATTAAGAGTAATTACTTAACGGGTGGTAGAACTCATTCATTCTTGTCATTACGCAAACGACGAAGTACGTCTGACACATCGTCGGCGTTGAATTGACGTAGATCTTCAAATATAGATATGGGCGGTAATACAGGAACAAATGTTTGATTCGAAATGGAGCTATCAGAACCAAATAGATCAATTTCGAGGTTCGGAATTGAAGCAGCTAGAAAATTCTCCGGAGATGAAAACGACGATGCTGAATAAAACGTCGAGTCCCAGTGTGGGGGCCATTGACTGTATGACTGGTTGATTTGATTAAGATAATGAGAATCTGTGTCAAGTATAAGAAATCATTCTGTCCTATTTAATTTTGAATACGAACCAGTAGAAGTTGGATACGGGTCACCGCCCAGAACCGATCCAAGGGGAGTATGACACGAAGAAGAGGAAGAAGATGGTAAATGTGGTAGGAGCGAATGATGCGTAGATGGGTTTTGTGTAAGTTTCCGGGTCGCGTTTGTGTCATAGTCGCGTGTTTCGCTCAATTGACGGTCGTGGCGTAAATAATTGGTGGGAGTTACATGAAGGTAGTTGATATCGTAGTTTTGTCCGATATTATTTGGAGGGATACATTTCGAAGGAAATTCCTGTCTGAACCAGTATTGGGTATTGATATGTTAATGTCTAATGAGGGAAATTTACCGCCACTTACCCAAAGAATGGTGTCAACTGATTTCGGAAAGGCCATGCTATTCTGTATTCACGATGTCAACAATCTATGATATAATCGAACGGGATTGATACGTCACCTCAAAAGTAATGCTGATACTAGCTGAAACGAACCAGGTAATTGAAAGTGAGGACAAGAGATAATCATGTCGAAACGTACTTGATAGGGTAACCAGGTACCCCGAACCTGACTTTTACCATTTTTAACAATTCGCACTGATCGTGCAAGATCTGGTCGGAGACGGAGCAATTGCATCACATCAACTTGAGTAAGACAATAAGAATTAGTATTTATTATGCGTAACAGAATGGTTGCAGTACTTGAACAGTCTCCAACAGCTAATGGCATTACGGAGTGTTACAGGAGGATTGGCCTTTCATGAGTTAACGACGTACCTTTCCACATAGTGGTCCATAATATGTAACTGTCATCACAATCCATCATGAGGATGTATCCATTCAAGCAATACTGGAATACGGATCTAAGATGTTCATCAGTGCTTGCAAACGGATGAAAGAGCGAAGTACTTACATATATCCTTTTGTACTATCCTTGGTTGTATAGGTAGTTTGTATAAGTTGATGTTGAGCATGAGTAGAGTCATCGACATCCATGTCCCTTTGAGAGGCGGCAGTAGATGTATCGTTCTAGAGATACACCATGGTCAATGAACTATCACATATCAGTCGGATTGAGAACCTGTGACATACTAAACGCAAAGTGGTCATCGAAGAGGTTCGAATGGTGCTGAAGAAACTGGGGAATGAAAGGGTAATAGTAATGATGAATCCATATACTTCATATATGTCAGATAATACGCTCTGAAATGACGCGTTCTACCTGCAAAGGTTATCAGCCCGACGAAACGCACGATATAGTCCGATATATGAGGACTAGACTATACATCTGTAAGTGTAACGTGTTACGTAGGACTATACACCTGTAAGTGTAACGTAACTCTGAATTCAACGGCTTACTCCGAATTGTTCTTTAGGTGGATCTATCTCGATTGCAAGCTTAAAGTTTGAATGTGTTGCACCAGCATTATGGTACATACTTGCCTTTAGTTTTCGTACAGTATCATATAATACAAATTATGTTACACACTGACACGTTGCGCAGATCCTTCCAAGTACCAATTCCGTTAAGAAAAGTACGTGCAAAAAAACCACCACAGTTTCTGTCAGTTTAGTGTTGTACATCCATTTCCACTTGCAACATATTGTGCATTGTCTCTCATTTCTGTATCTTCGCGTCGTGTTCGAAGCGAATGAGATGTCACCAATGGCGTATTTACTGCAGTAAATACCGCTACAGGAAGCGGGTATTCTCGATCCAACCAGAGGCGCCATTGCAAAGCATTACCCAATGCACGTTCACATCTGCTGATTTCCCGAGGTGGTAGCTGACACAGCGCCCCCCATGCGCGATTTGTATACGACTTGTCATGCAAGAATTTGGTTGCAAGTATGATCGAGGATAGAAACGTTCGTCTTGGGCATAAAAGAGGCGAAGGAAGGAGAGGGAGAGGCGGAAGTGGAGAAGGTAGACGTTCCTCGTCTATGATTTGGTATGAAGTATCGGTGATGTTGCGTGCATGGACATCATCATCTCTAGAATCATTCACGACGGATGTAATTCGAGATCTTTCGAGGACATTATCAGTGGTGACAGTAATCCGAGTCGCGATACTTGTTTCGACATGCTGATCTTCACCAGAACGAGCGATATCAAATATCTGGAACCTAACAATTTCCAAATATCGCAAAGCGACCAAAAGGACCGTCATAGACGTATGTGAGCGTCTCAGTAGTTCCATCACAAATCGTCTCAGAGACAGATAGTGGCTACTGCCGGAACGAGAACGAGGTGATGTATGGTTTTTCGAAAGGACGGTAGAAGAATAAACAGGTGGTATGATATAAGAAGGCCAGTTATCGTGTAGTATGGTCACGATGTGATCTATTAAACTTCAGATATAGACAAATATGAAAAGGGATTGACTTACTTAGAACAGTGTCAAATTCTTCGCGGCGGCTATCGACGTTGGGTGGCATGTTCAGTGAAGAGGGCGAGCTCTTTGAAGGAGGTGAAGACGGTCAAGAGATGAATGATTCAATGATGTCGAGATGCTCGAACCACTTATGTACAATACTATGGGATAAGATCCTAGTAGAACAACGAATGGTTAGAGACCAATTATAGTAATGCGAAGCTGTGAGACGCACCATCAGAGCTGATATTTGGTAAGACACCGAAAGGAAATCTGACATTGATACACGCTGTAAGTAGTAAGTTTTTCAAACTGGTACTGAGAGAATTAGTGTTTCGATTGGGCGATTGCAGAACTATAGCGACACGTACAAGTACTTGATGACTTTCATCAGTATGTATGCCAGACGAATATCGTAGGTCTATGTGAACGAAATAGTGTCATTTGATATGCAACGGCCGCAAACCGCGACCTAAAAAGTATTCCGCCTGTTACCGAATCTATGGTAGGTCCAAGTTGAAGAAGAATACTGAGCTGGAAATAAGATCAACCTAAACAGAAGACCAGGACCCGACCGTGCACAGATTGAATTTGTCGCACACAAAAAGGGGACTTCGTGTCGTTACGGCATTAGAGCTATTGAAACTTTTGTATTGATTACTACTGCAATTTTTTCTACTTCCACCATCTGGCATCTCGTTCAATACTTCGACAGACTGTACCCTTTATTGCAACACGACGGTCTATCTCTATTTGGGATATGTAATCTATACAGATTCTCGACATCATGGGTGATTGTGAGGTTTGCATTCTCATTGGTACGAAGGAGGACACTCAAAGGACCGCGCCGCTTGCAATTGCACTCCCTGTTGCATTCCTACAGTGAACCATGGACATCCAGTATGAATATGTTTACTACCACGATCCCGTTTCCGAATCAGATCGTCACAAACGACAGTCAAGGAATCCTTACTCTAAACTGAAAACGGTACGTGTTGTTCAACATAAGTAAAACATTGAACTAAGTCATACAGCTGGCAGATCTTGGAGAACCTAAATGGGTGACTGAAGAGTTGAAACGCACCTTCCGTGCGTTGTATTGCATGAGGATTTCTAGAGAACAGAAGAGACAGTTAAACATCAAATATGGCAAAATCGTAATTATCTTTGTTGTGTGTGTGTTTCGTTCAATTCACGTTCAAGTTCAGACGTGTTCGGCTTGTCACGCTCAAAATATACAGTGCAAGATAACGGAAACTACTCTTCACTGCGAGTATTGCGGCACTCACGGGAAGTGCAGTCGCCTCCCGCTTCTGAAAAGAAGCCATGTATTGGACGCTATGGATTTATCGGAAGATCAGTATAATTGGCTTATGATATGGTACAAGATAGCTACTCGTGAGGGTGTCCTTCCGCCAATGACCAAAGTGCAAAACGGTCGAACGAACAACGTCAGACATTTCCGTGTATCTGCCCAACCTATCATTGTTCGCTGATTAACATCTTAAAATAGGAACCATTCGACGCAACTCTGAATGATGCCTACTATTTGCAAAATGTAAGAACCAGCTTTCAATTTTGATTTTCGTTGATAAGTTCGTCGCATTCACAATAGGATTCTACGTCACGTGGAATGGATCTTGTTCCGCATGCGAGTATGTCTTGCAGTGAAGAGCAGGATTACGAGTCCGGTGCAGAGCAGGATTACGAGTCCGGTGCAGAGCAGGATTACGAGTCCGGTGCAGAGCAGGATTACGAGTCCAGCCCGGAGCAGGATTACGAGTCCAGTGCGGAGAAGGATTACGAATTCGTTGCGGAGCAGGACCCCGAGTACATTGCGGAGCAGGAATCCAGACCGGAGGAGGTATACGAGTCAAGTACAGAGCATGGATACAGGACAAGTCCAGAGCAGATCTACAGGTCAATTCCGGAACAGATTTATAGGCCAGGTGAGGCGCAGGTTCACGACGTAAGTGCGGGGCACGTCTACGGTTTGCACGAGTCAAGTGAAGAGCAGGTCTACGGTACAAGCGCGGGGCAAGTCTACCATTCATACGATTCAAGCGAGGAGCAGGTCCACGGAATAAGTGCGCGACATGTTTACGGTTCATATGACTCAAGCATGAAGCAAGTCTATGGGACAAACACGGAGCAGTTTTACAGGCCAAGCGCGGATCACGAGTACGGGCCAAACGCGGTGCAGCGTTACAGATCAAGTGCAGAGCGAGTACACCCAATAAATTCTGAACAAATCTACAATTTGAATACGACTTCTGAGGAATGGCAACCGATGTTCGAATATTATTCTAAAGGAAAATTTGGACCCACTGATAAAGGCAAAATCGTTCCAGTCGTTTCGGTCCGTCCTTCAAACGACGGCGGCGTTGGTCAGATCGTTTCCTCGGTATATTCTCGAGACCATGACGATTCTATCTATGAAACATTGGATTCGATGTCATCGCGGATCCCATACAAGGTATCTTCTACGAACAATAGTCGCACTCTCGTTCAAAATCCCTCAACCGCTCGTTCCCCTTTTCGTAAGCGCTTGTAATTTTGTTAAACGATTTATGCGTGCTAATACAATTGCAGTTGCGCCAGCGATTGAACACGAGAGCTCTTATGACTCGAGTAAACTTTCATGTTTTTTTTTGTTCAACATATTCGTTAACGATTTTCAACAGCTCAACGATATCCACAATTTGCTACTCAGATGGAGACATTCGTTCAAAATAGCAGCGCATATAATTACCGTCATCAAAGTTGTTCTTCTTCGAACAATTGTCTGTCTCAGGATGTACGTGGTCGATCATCGAGCAATGTCAACCAGTATGTTACCGATCTTTTGAACCTCGACCTCATTGATAATGTGGACAGTTCAAACAACAATGAATCTATGACAATGTTCAGTGTTCCATCTCATATATTGGCTGAGATAGATGACCTTGTCCGTCGTGATGTTTTTTCTACCGACAAGTAGGTTAGTGGTTGCGTCTATGACAACAAAGACGTGTACGACGAACGAAAAAAAAAAGAGGAACGCAGTGCTCACGACGATATTGATTACTATGTCAAGTCCAGCTACTAAATTTGTATGTGCGAATGGATGTAGAGAATTATGTAGATTGAACAAAAGTGTACATACGTAGTTCATTCAGACGTTGGATCTCGACCCGATGTAGCGGTCCATGACAATAAATTTTACGGAGTTATGCAAAGCGCAGTATTTGTGCGGGGTTGACGGGTACAAGGCGACTGATGCCAAGCGCCTGGTTTTTCCCAATTGGGATTGTTTACCTCCCATGTATCGCCGTAATATTGTACGTTGTTGCATGATAAGAAAAGTTGAGAGCGTACTTACGGACAATTGTATCCAAAACACAGCAAAACATCACGAGTATCCTTGCTTGCAGATGAACTTACAACAACAGTACGCGATAGTACGCGCTGCGGTTAGTTGCAGATTCGACTTGACGGTCTTTATGTACCTGTATTACATATCGTAACGTATTAGTCATACAGGTGTATTGGTATATGCGATGTAATACTATTGATCTATAATTAGACTGATGATCATTCTGATGTACAGAACCGAAAAAGGGCAAGTACGTGAACGACATTGGCGCGGCTGAACATCATCAAACAAAACATTTGTCGAAGATAGTTTATCTCTACTGCTGAGACTTAATGTTTCGCTGCAAGTGGTGTTTAGGAAATCAAGATTTGCGTCTAAGCTCGCTGCATAAGACTTCGTCGTCAAGGCGGTCGTCTCTCAGAAATGAGCTCGTGACGGTGGTTGTAAGCAAGATTTCGATGCTTAGGAACAAAACGGAGTACGTCTAACTTCATTCTCGTTCTCAAAAGGATGAAAATATTGGCTATAGTAATATGATGCGGATAATAAGCTTTTATGTTGAAAGCAGATAAAGTCGCGAAACGGACTGACCGATATTCAGCGGATATCTATCATCATGCGTTGATCTTCCATTTGAGTCCTCAGTTGCTATTCAGAGTCTATGCCGTTTCTTGAACAAGTCTTGGACATACGTATAGGTCTCTGACGGTGTAGTTGAAGAGATCTTAGACGCAGGCGGAATTCGCGGTAGGACACATTAGTGATGAAAACGTAGATGATAGCAAACGATGTCAAGTGAAGTGGTGAATCAGGTGCTGGGGGAAACGATCGACAGTGAGGTCGTTGTGGTTATCACTGTTAGCGTATAGCATCGTTTGTATGAGACTTGGAAAGCGTCTGGATAATTGTTGGTTTTGCAACGTAAACATAATGGTGTAGATAAAGGTTGAAGTTACGCACATTTCCTGCAAGACATCCATACGTTTTTGACCATGCTCCTCTTCGAAACCAGAAAGACTGAGTAGATTTCGTTGAACGAACCTATATCGAAAGACCTAAACACAGTTGAGGAGTGCTTTCAGGATTTTCAACACGGACAGTATTGAGTACGATGGCACTGGCTCAGCGGCTCACCTGAATCAAGTTATGATCGGATACAGTTCAGCACAGTAATCGTTCTTTTCGTGGTAGGTTTTGCCAAAATATCTAGAGTTTCTTGATTGTTTCAGTTGAAAAATTCGCAGCGAACACTCACGATATGGTTCTAAATCCTAACACAGGTTTGTTGTACATTTTTTGAAGTCTATATGCTGAAGCGAGTGCGTTTAGATTATAGTGCAGCTACATTGAGAACGTCGAATAACACACTAGGTAGATATCTTGAATGAATTTGTGATTACATCGTTCTTGGACACTGTAATGCCAGCAGCTTCATGTGGTATCTTCATAAAAAAACTTTCGTTGTATAAGTCAAGCACGCACCGTATATTCCGCTTGGTGAAGTATAACATCTTTCAGCTCTCCATAATCTCATATTTCCGACAACGACGTGATAGAATCTCACCAAAAGGCTCAATGTTGTAAATAGACGAGTTGCAGTATATGGAGCAAGACCATAACGGTCGTGGGAGCGGCTAAACACCTCAGTTCTGTGCACTCATCAAAAAAATTCAGCTAACAACACCGTATGGATATTCATGTACAACAGCTCGAACTGCAACAAGGATTTAACGCATCTTCAACAAAAGACAGCGAATAAGTGACTGCTTAGTCAAATGTTTCGTTCGCATTCACCGGTATCCGCTCTTGTATGACCACTATTCGTACGATATTGACGTTGTCCGAGCTGTATATCATAAACACAGGTGCATCCCGTTGCAATTGGCCTGCGACATAACGTATGAATAACAACAGTTAAGTTTCAAATGCAAAATATCTAACCTCCTTACGAATAATCGATGATCGACACCTTTTCTTGATCAAGCAGAAGTTGATACACAAGCATAGGGTTTCCACCTGAGTCAAGAATTGTTCGAATCAATACAGAAAATGTGGTATGTGTAGCATCGTCTTATGTGAAACCACATTGGTTCAAGTGATATATTTTGTCAGACATTACAGCGCGTTTGGACCTTCTCACTAATCGAGTCGATGACTTGCTCAACATCATATAGTGGTTATGTTTCTAGAGAGGATGTAACGGAAGTTAGACAATAGCTCAGAACGGTAAAGGTACGTAACTTGGTACGTTCAAACGAATGCAGTCGACTGAAATCATGAACGTAGCGATACCGCTTAACACAATTGGAGTTCCCTTTGATACGTTGGATTCCTTCAAACATAATGCTGAACCCTGTTGAAACCTATCTCCAGCGTGAGTGATTCACAACACTAATTGTTACCAAAGTTCATATCTTGCAACTTTTAGAGTATTGGAACAACGTCGTTTACACCTTAACTTCAAAGAAGGAGTCCTCCTCCACTATTAGTTACTCATCATCTGAAACCGACTTTGAGTTGCATCAAGGTAATGACTATAGATGTCGTAAATTACTTACTATCGATCCGATATCTGTCCATAATACTGACCGTTTCGTGTACAGACATACAACGCAGCAGTCTTGTACGTGTCCGAGTGTCTAACATCGGACATAATACCTTGCATAACTGTATCCATGCCTCCGAATTCCGTGCGCGCTGCTCAACGAATGCAGGCACGACGGTAAACGGTCGCACGTAAGTAGCATATGGGGCATACCTTATGTTTATCAGACCGTTATGCCACGGATTCAAAAAAGTATATCGTCATTGCATGCGATGTTTCTTAGATGGTTTCTGATTGATATTGATGATATAGTTCAACATCGACGACATTCGACAAGATCGCCTTTCATTGAGTGAGGTATTCGATGACCACCACAAATGTTTAGTTGAAGTGGCAGCTAAAACACCTGTTAGCTTTTCAAAGGTAGTCGCAACAGCGTTGAACTGACGTGCCAATACAAGTGAAACCGATTGTACAAGTACTATGCTTACTTCATTCAGCAGCTTTCTATGATAGTTGTTCTATCGGCGCACCACGTATGTTACTCTTTCATGCATTGGATGACAACAACTCATCAATTCCCCGCATATTAGTTGGTTTGTGTAAAATTGTACCGCAGTTAGCTTTTAACAGTCGTCTTCCTGCGTGCATGTCAATTATATGTGGTGAATGCAAAAGATTGTCAACACCTTTCATCGTCATTACAGAAAACTCGATACCGACACCGGATAAATTTGAATGAATGAGGAGATTGTTCATGGTAAGTCGAAATACGACGTAGACCACTTATTGATTTAATGAATATTCGGTGAAAAGGATATCATATAGAACCGACTTACCTGACTGGCGCTGCTAAGAAAATTCAAAGGAGGATTTGTTTCATGCTGATCTATTGAACTTCGTATTATCAGGGATAAATTCGTGAATTCGACAGGTTATACTGAATATTATTTGCAGGCTGATGACTATAAATTGCTGGATATGGAGCTCGAATAGGAAACCAGTATCATTGGTGTCGTTAAGAAGTGCTACAATGCGATGGCGAAGATATGTACCTGTGAACAAGTGTTCTGAGCGAATGGTCACGGCGACAAGGAGTTCAACCGAAGAACGAGGTATGCAAAATCATCGATGCTCGACTCATCAAGGATTGAAAATATCATGGTAGCAAGCAGGGCATTGTGTAGTAATGCAATGACCTAGAATCGGTTTGACTAACCCTGTTTCCATAAACAGCGATTAAGTTATTTTGTTCTTTCACCATCCGTCAACTACATTAGGAAGTTACCGCTGAATTCGTATATAACGAGGGTAGTGTCACCACGACGTACAGATAGGTCGTTGTTTTCCTAGGTTATATCGGTGTATTACACTGAGTATCTTGTTTTCGAAAAACAGGCAATATGCAAAACAGAAAGCAAACTCGCACCGTTCTGAATCCCGAACAACTCCAAATTCTATCGGCGGCCTTGAACAAGGTAATTCACTAGCCTCTGAACACGTCCATCGTGCTGATCCTGCTGCAGGCAATTTACCAAACGAATGAAGCTATTGCTCAGCTGGTCAAAGACACAGGGTTGACGTCTGCGCAGGTGAAGGTAAGTACGTGTTCTAATTTCATTATTTCATACGCAGATGCATGAGTTCTTAGACTTGGTTCGACGTGAGTTCCACGGCCAAATTCATGCATAATTACAACGTCCCAATGTTGCATCAGAATCGAAGGCGAGTCTTGCGCCAAAACGAGTTTGAACGACAACGCATCGCAGTCGAGCGACATCAGTACGTTTGCCACCGTGCCAAAATACCATTAGCTTCATTTTTTCTTAGCGGAGATAGTTTCTACGACCCAATCTATGTGGATTCAGACGCTGCAACCGACGAAAATTCATACAAAACGTCAACTAGATATCCCTGTCATCCGACTTCATCACTTGAATATAACATTGACAACCCCTCCTTGCCGTCTATTTCTTCAATGTTTCCCGAAATATTCAATAGCGAATATGATTATACGCTTCCTCCTAACGTTCGTCCAATCGAGTTACCGACCAAGTTTTAATTAAATGATCAAATTGTATTACTTACCAGTGCATAACATGAGAAAAGGGCGATTTGTCGTACGCGTTCGAGTTTTTCACTCATGGGATCCGTTGGTTTTCAGCGTGCGCGAGCTTTGGGAAGACGAATCAGCAAGGCGCCACAGTCGTAGTTTGGATCCTTCTTCAGAGATCCCGGTCGATTTCAGCGGTTCTTCTCGAGGTTCAACCGGTAGCTGGGTAGCTGAAGCGATTTACTGGGACGACGTTGGTCGTCGTATCGAACAGGAGCGAATCAAAGCGCATAACATTAAAGATCCATAAAGCTGACAGGAAGCTGTAATGACGACTGTCGAAAGTATTGAAGCGTTGTGGGAGGAAGAATATAAGACTTGGAAACCACGAGGAGTTCGACTTGATCGAGACACCCACTCAGAGACGGAATTCACTGCAATAGTGGACTCGCTACCGGCGAG
Source organism: Lentinula edodes (assembly GCF_021015755.1). Taxonomy (NCBI): domain Eukaryota; kingdom Fungi; phylum Basidiomycota; class Agaricomycetes; order Agaricales; family Omphalotaceae; genus Lentinula; species Lentinula edodes. The sequence goes on from NW_025764338.1 coordinate 216,996, forward strand.
GATAGTGTAGAAGATGATCTAAACATTGATGTTGATGTTTCGTTTCTCTCAGTGAAGGAGCCGCCCACAGATGACATGGAGAAGGTAGATGAAGACGATTATCTGGACCGATGGGAATACAATCAGCCAGGGGACGAGTTTGATGATGGTGATGTTGGCGATGCTGTCTCGCAGAACGGCGATCACTCCTCCGAAAGCAAAGAAGAAGAGGAAATTTTGGAGTAAGGGTTCGATCCTATAATTTGACGAAGCGGGCTATACTCAGATCATAGGTGATGAGCAGTGCTTTCTGTCTGCGCTCTCTTACTCAAGTTTTCTCTTTTATAGTGGCAGAGGGTCTCTGAAAGCAACAAAGTGAATACAGTGCCTTTCCCTGAAAGCCCCGTAAGCTGATGATGATTGAAATGTAACACGAAAGGAGGTCAAAATTTGGCAAACCCAAGCCAAACGGTGATGCGGTCATTGGCGAACCTACTCCAATGCCAGTCGTAAATCAGCGTCGTATTCCAGGTGCTGTTTTGACTTCAACAATCCATTGCCATCTCTTGAAGATTCCGTTCACGAGGCGCCACTGCCAAACCATTGCCTTGAACCCCCCCGGAGCACTGACTGGACTTGTATTAACAACGGTCAAAGTTGCTATCTCACAGACAATGTGGTCTCGGGCAGAAATCCTTACACCTAGAACCATACGTATATGTACTCCAACCCGTCACGCAGTACTTGTCAACTTTTATCTACCGTCGAGGATTTCGGGCTCAAGAGCAGGATTCATCGTGCTCCGTACTACTCCAATGAGAAAGATGCGTCGTCTAGACCGCGTGGGCATGCTGCTCTCGTATATAACCTCAAAGGTGGTGAGGGAATCGCTCTTCTCGATGATTAAGTGTTAGAATTTGGCTCCAAGAGACTAGCAACGATGCGTTTTATAATCTGTTGCAAGGTGATCCGAGCATAGGTGGCTGGGAATACTGCTGGAGCTCCTCCCAGTGTAAAGGAGATTCGAGCGCGGTTTCATTCCTACTTGAAAAGACAGCTGAAACAATAATTGCCTAAATTTCCATCTCGTATACAGGTCAGCTCATCTACTGATACCTCAGGCACTTCCTAATTTCCGCAGATCCAAGGCCCTACGCAAGTAAAACAGTATGGTCTCAAGGCTTCACCAATAAAGATAGAGGGTGATGCCTCTCGAGAAAAATAGGATATGAGTATGCTGTCCTTGAAAGTCTTTGGTGAGCAAGACGACTCTCAGTTCTGATTCATAGTGATCTATATTTACTACCAGTGCCGTCGAATATTAGGAGATTACCGCTCGCAGAGAAAAACGGTGACAACTTGTATACTCGCAAGCAATACCTTCAAATTGAACGGCGGTTTAGAACTTGTTGCGTTGTTCTATACATTCGAAATGGCCGAAGACGAGGCTGACTATCGGATACACCGTGTAGCATGTGTAAACTCTGCACAAATGGATGCTGCAATACTTCCAATGATCGCTCTCGAAGCGATCTGGTCAGAACTAGATCTAATTAACTAGTTTATAGATATTGTCATAGACTTGGATGCGGATATTATAACCGGATTGGATGTTCAAATTTCTTCCTGGGGTTACCTCGCAGTTAGAGCTCGCTCATTTGGTAAATCTCGAAAAAGTCTAGAAATCCACAGACCAGCTAATAATACATTCCAGGTATTGGAGGAATTACTTGTTCGTTCGTTTCCTCGTTATTCTTCAAATAACAACATCAAGTGGGATGCAAGACATACAACAACCTTCACAGTAGCCAAACGCCACGTCTTTACTTTCTTGCGAATTACGCGTTCCGACCTTTTAGGCAGTCCGCATAGCGGCATAGACGGAATTGTAGCGCAACAGAAAATGACTGAAAATTGCTTGAAGTGAATGCTCCTTTACCAATGTCGGGCCACGAACTAATGGTCATTCATAAGTACATTGTTTCAAACACAGGATTTGAACAAAATAAAGGAGTATCGCTACGATTTTTAGACAAAACTGGAGAACAAAGCACCCGTTGAGGATTTCATTTTTACGATGGGAAGCTACAGGTAAACAACTTGTATATCTCAAAATCATCTGCTCGAGGTCGTCGTGACTTTCCCGTAACAAAAAAAGAACCTCCTCCACCCGGAGTAGCCGTGACAGCGAGAACAACAGTTCTGGATCCTGGTGAGGAACCTCGGTATGGCGAACATGTGTCCTATGTTATTGCGCCGGAGAACCCGGTTCTAAACTCCGAGTCACGGGTAGAGCTATAGATCCCTTGAAATTTTTGCCCAATCCGTGTGTAGCTACCTTTTTCGGGTTGGCATTGTTTTACTCATTTAGCCTTGCAGTCACACCCAACTCGACAGTACGTATTATATATCCAGGTGCCCATTCCACCACTGGAACGTATCTTCGATTCAGATGTTATGATCCCCCAATGGTACAACGAAATGCCCAAAGCCAGACGTCTGAAGTTACTTTGTCCAGCAATCGTGGGTACCCTCAGGTGATCGAGTTGGACCAGTATAACATGAATGAACATTTTGACCGTTCCGAATGTCTTATTTCCGGCTCTCCTGCACTGCAAGGTCGGATCCTTCTACTTTGCATCCTTTCAAACTATTGAATGCCCCCAGCCTGTGTAGCCAATGCCGGAGACAGCCGTAATCAACCCTCTTGGGTCTCTCGAGTCGTAATTCGATCAAATGAACAACGTTTAACTAACAGCGCAAATGTTGTGCATCTTACACGGGAACAGCGCTAGATGATGCAGTCCATTGTCAAAATCTCAATTGTTCTTGGCTTTATGCTCGCCATGGAGCGCAAGCTAAGATAGATTTCCTTCGGAGTCTACATGTCCTTGTACAACAACTATAATAGTAAGTGACGATCGTACATTGACTTTCCTTGCACTATGCAGTTTGTTACCCTCCTGTTACGCTCCTGGAACAGCCTGGACTGATGCTGTAGGGCCTGAAGGAGGGGTTACGAGTCTGGTCGGTTCAGGAGACCAATTCGTAATCAACGTTTTGATATTGAGCCGTAGCTTGTCAGTTTCGACAATAAAGTTAGATGTCTGGCTGTCGCACCAGTGGGTGTGTTAATATCGTTCCCTCGAATTCCTAATCCAGCAAACTGTGCACCTTTTTGGCGAGCCGCAAGTCCAAGAGTAAGGAAGATGGGAATCTAGTAATATGTTAGCAACGACAGCAAATCATGAATTATACCAACAGTCGACTGGACAAGCAGAAATCAAATTGTAAAAAAATTAACGAAACCTCCTTGTTCGGTTCTAAGCATGCAAATTATGTCGTAGAATTCTGAAGCTTCAAGAAGATCAGTGGACTGCACAATATGTCAGCTGAAACCAAATGCGGGAGTTGGAGAGAAAACACATACGGCTTGCAAAGACAAAAAGGCCGAGCCAGCATTTTCTTGTGCGTATATACCAAATAGGAAGATCTGAAGATTGTAGGCTGGAGCTGTGAATCCAGAGAGGAAAAAGGAAAACCCTTGACACTGACATTGAATGCCATTAATTCAGAGAACGTATACAACTCGCGGGCAAGGAGCAAATAATCATCGCTCCGGATAAGACAAGTTTGGAGGGATCATGGCCTTGGACAAAATCCATTATGTTCTGTGAGTTGGAAGTAGAGAGGAAGGACAAATTATCTGAAGATCTGTGCCACGACGGTCAAGAGAGAGCTGTTAGATCTAGATACAGTGCGCCTAAGATAAGCGCTATGGAAGTCACAGCGTGGTGTCATACCTACCACAAGAAACTGCACAAAAATTGAGCGTTCTTTTCGCCGTCCAGTTACATTATCGCTCGAAGCATGCTTTTACTCAGGCATTGACTACGGACGGTTTCGTGCCTGATTTGGTTGATTATGCTCCTTCTACTCCTCTTTTTGCGCGTCGAAACTCGACAGCGAGCGTCACGTCTGGCGACCCTCAATTCCGTCGTGCAATTCTCAGCCACACAGACTAGTGCATTCTTCGTGCCATCCATGAGGTAAAGCAAGGCCTATTACAACCGTTTGAAGTGATATTGGGCAATTACTCCAACAACTATGTCTTCAAAGAAGACGCCTGCTATTCTTCCCTCACAATATTCTCCTCTGGCACGAACCGCACGAGCCTTTTCCAGAAAGACGCTTACCGTGCTGTGGTTGTTGCTATTTGTTCTTTGCACGTATGATCATTTACTGCCACTAGACACTTGCAGCAAAGCGAAGTCGCAGAACGGCTATGTCCCAGCCAACGCCCAAGAAATTCTGCAGGAATGTAACACCATTGATACACGTCCTGATCCCTCAACTCTATCATCCTTTCTCCAGAAAAGAACCGTCTTCGACAGATATGACCCTAGAACGCGGAACATGTCGTATCTCATTACGAATGCTACGATATTCTCTGGTGTAAAGAACGATGATGGCAATGTGTAAACCCTCAGAGGAGATTTGTTCATGACGAAGGGGATCATACGTGCCTGAGGAGAAGACATTTCGTGGGACTTGGTCATGGAAGTGGATCCACGCAAGTTAACGGTGATCAGGGCAAACGGAAGTTGGGTAACACCTGGACTAGGTATGTATTTCTTTTCTTATGTAATTCTACGTCGACTGAGTTTAAGGATAGTGGATGTTAACTCTCAGCTCGGGATTTTGAGCTCACCCACTGTTCGTGGTAAGCGCGGAATCATTGCATTCCCCTACTCTTGCCCTAACATACGTCGCAGGCTTAGATGATTTGGGCTGCAGAAAAGGCCCCATCCTGTCATGGCTACGGAGCATCGATGGACTTCATACCCGTGACAATGCTTTCGAATTAGCTTTGGTTGCGGGAGTCACTTCTGCCCAAATCCTCGCTGGAACTTCGAACAGTATAGGTTTCGTCTATTCCTTTACCTATACATAGAGTATACTCTTAACCTGGCGCAGGTGGTCAGGCTTTTGTGATAAAGCTCCGTAGAACCACTGAAGGTTCACCACTTTCAATGGTCATCCTCCTCACGAGCTAAATGCTACAGGCTTTAGTAAAAAGAAACCCTCGGTATAGCGACATTTATTGTAAGTATCCGAGTTTTGATACCATCTAGCAACTAGATTATCTCAATGTACTTTTACAGCCAGTGTTGCAGCAATGAGACCAGACGTTACGGGAACCATATGGACATGATGTGATCGTTGCGTTCAGCTTATCATGAGGCTCGAAGGGTTATGAAATTACAGGACGCGTTCTGTGCTAAAGCTGAAGCTGGTTTATGGGAGTCTGGTATCGATGGTTTTCCTGAAAATTTTCAATGGGAAATGTTGGTTGATGTTTGGAGAGGAAAAGTTAACATAGGCGTTTAACCCCTACAACGCTTAAAGAACCTACTGTATGACGCACACGCCGACCTACTGTCACCAGTTCCCTTCCCTTGCCTCCAATCAGTGCTGCATCAATCTGCACTCCAACCACCGGCACCTGTTCGCGCGAATTTTTTAGCTCAGAATCTGAACACAGTGATAGTCAAAGTATATGGTTGAACAATGACAGCTATACTACAGCCCCTGCAACCCCTTCAGAGTATTCTCCTACCTTTTGGGCGTCTCCCAAGTGGATTTACAATCAGCCCCCACGCCTCCCCCGAAACTGTTCAAACGTTCAGTTACTTGTATAATTAAATGTCCACATTCGTCATTCTTTCCGGCTTCATCCTCTTTCCCGCCTACATGTCTCCTCGTGCGTCCGATCAGTTCATTCAGCAAAGAAATTCAGTCCCGGCTGTTGCTACACACACTAGTAGTACGTTGCCTTCAGATCTATATCCATTCGTTGGAAGGCGAAAAACACGGTGGAGCAAAACGTCGAATACCGGCGCGATGACTAGCTCTTCAAGCTCAACCTTCATTCCTTCTGAGGAATCTACCCATTGATTCGTTCGCTGACGTCCTTCATTCAATGTGGCACACGAAGTCGATATGGATCATTAAATGGGACCGGCTTTCGAGAGTTGAAGACTTGTGTCACCTTTGACTACGAAACCTTCGATGGATCCAGCAATCAACCGGCACAACTTGAAGGACGACATCCGAAGATATCACGCATTGATGGAATTACTATCTACAGAAGTGTCGTATATGCAGGATTTAAGGATCCTGGTTTCGGTGTGTTTTCAAACCTTTTTCATTTCGTAACAGCAATTTTTGAACGTTACATGCAGATATATCACCGTCACATCCATACTCCTACTATGAAGCGTTCGTCAAGCACTTCTTCGACTTTCGGCCTCAATCCTCTGACGCTTTAGGCCTCGCGGCTTACATCCTATGAGCTGTTTTGCGCAGGTCATCTAGAAGCGATTGACGTCATCCGGCGTTTCCCCAATGCGCATCCTACTAACTGAGGAGCTTTCGAACAAAAATGCTGCGCTTCAGCGTTCGAGATGTTGAAATCCTCTGACAATACTGTTCCCGTCTCCATTTCGCAACTTCATTCGACTTCGCAATCAAGACGAAACTCTACTGCGACTGTCGATGACGCTGTGCGTTATCTTCGTTCGGGTGCAATAGCCTTGTCAAGTACAAAGACACATCTAATCCTCGAAACAAATCTCGCCTTGCGTTCTTTAACTATCTTATCAAACCGGTACAGCGGATATGCAAACATCCTCTCTTACTTCTTACTCGACTAGCCTAAATCGAGTGAACCGTTATATGAGTCCAAGATATGTGTTACTTGGCTCTCAGATAGGAATGGTAGTCGACAGTGCGGCTCAGGCTATGCAACATGTAGCGAGTACCGTTGGCGAGGCCCGACGGCGGCAGGACGTTGTTGCGCCATCTGCACCGATTGCTTCGCGCTTATTATACTCTCACATCTTACATTCGCCATACCCTTCTCCGTTGCAGGCTCTTACACCTGGTTTTCTTTCGTCGCTTGGGCCATGGCATATCGCCGGTTCATTAGATGTCATACATCAGCGGTCAACAATGCAGTCCACAGGCACGGCAAATATTAACGTCAATTATCTTGGTACGTTCCTTTATCGCAGTGGGTACTTTATTCTTACCAAGGTCACTAAAGGTAGGACATACGAGCATAGACATTGGCTCAAACTGGACAACTTCAAAATCATCGAGGCAGTACAATCTAAACGTATGTCGTTCGTGATCATCTCTTATTATCACTGATACTGATACGAACATAGCTTGGCTTCCATGCTAGTTTCGTTTCTCTTGCAACGGGCACGAGTTTGAATTTGCCGCAGCTTGGCAACAGGAAAACGAAGCGTGGTTGACTGCTGTACGAATATCCATCGCCTATCCAACTTCCAGTTGAATCAATGAACCAACTGCTAGCATCCTCTTAGATGGGAAATGGGAGATCGTCCCTTCCATGCTTGATCATCCATACGAGACTATCGTTCCACTTCCTATCATCAACTCTGTTCCTGAGCTTGCCTCAGATAATGGCGACCAGCTTACAGAGACATTGCTCGATGCTTTGGCTACCGAATCCCAGATGCTGCAAGCAGGTGATACCTCGAGCCCTGAAGTACCCTCCATTCCTAATCGTCGATCTTCCTCCACGTTTGCTCAAGCGTTTACCATGCATACGAGTCCCGAGTATGAAACTTTCGTCATTAGCCGTAATCTTCCTGCTGCACGTGCTGAGATAGATGCCGGCCTGAGCAATGTGATTTCCGATATATGTATATGTCTTTCTACACGATCCCAAGCTGCTACCCAGGAAGAGTAACTGTTTCAACCACCACACATCCCTCCTTAAAGTTCTTCAACCTACCTCGCTCAAAATTTAAAGCTAAACTCTTGATCATCAACAAAATCTAGTCTGAGCATGGCCAAAGATTGCCTTCGAAAGGGTGAAAGCGTACCGGTTCCACGAAGGAAAAGTCTTGCTCAGTTGGTTGACGATCAGTCTTTAACTAAGAACATAGCATTGCGAGTTTGGTCTTTCACTACGCGGAAACGTGCTCAGAAACTCAATTCGACAAGTAAGGGTTCTGAGTGAACCGCTATTATCTGATCCTCCCAACTCCTCTCCATCCGCGGACGATTGCTTTACGAAATTCTGCCTTGGCGGTTTGAAAGCAAGCTTTGAATAGATACATCGTCTCCGCCACGTACAGCTCTGATGTTATTCTCCGATCGTTATATCGTATATTGAACTGATAGGTCGCTTCCTCCAATCCAAATTGCACGGCGTTCGTTATTCCATGAAGAGACGATATCATCAATGCTCTTCCACAAAGTACAGGTTCCAACCAAGGCTGAGCTTGACTCAAATGCCCTTATGAGCTCCCAAAAAGTCGTCTTCTCTTCGTTTGACCATTTCACCCGTACGTTCAAATTTGTTCTTCCCAATAACCTTCGTCACTACTCCTATGTAAACAAATGCAACAGATAACGATTACCTCCCAGAATGGCGGCACCCTCTTCACGAGAGACCGAGTCCATTTGGTGATAAGACCGATCGTGCTTAACCCCGATGGGTCATCTTTGCGACTAGCTCTGACGGCCGGCCTCTTGGTAAGATCGGCATCCACTGTGAAAACGGTTAGTACATTGTTGAATTCACGGATATGTTTATCACAAAATCCAGCAATTATCTCTCTAAGACTTTCAGGTTGGTCAAAAGAGGCAACCTGGACGTACTCTCGAAGATCAATGAGAGTAACGTCAGGGACGAAGGGACAGTATATGCGAAAATCGGTGGGATCGTTCGAAACAGCTTCTAAGGCAGCTAAGGCCAGATTCATGTCGGTAAGTGTACGCTGAATGTCGGTCAAGGAGTGAATTTTGCCTGATTCAACAGCAGGGAATTCCCGATTTTCGGAAAGAGTGTTGCCGGGAGGTGTTGGGGTGTGTACAAGAGTGAGTTCAACAGGGCGACTAGGAACCATGTTATTACCTCTTGAGTATAGAAACACCATGAGCAAGTTGTGTATAGATTGACCGAGGAATAAAAAGGAGGATCGATGTACTTACTTAGGGAGAAAGTGGTGCCCCAACGATCGCTTCCAATACACAGCTCTTCCCAGAACTCTGACTTCCGATAACTACTATGCTAGGCAGTCTCTGCGAATTGCTGTGATCGATACTCAGAAGCATCTTTCGAATTTCAATCAGCTCCATCGTTAAGTTCATCAAGCCATTTGACTGACTCTCTAGTTGGCCGTTTCCAGTCTTCCAATGCAAAGGGGAAGACATCGTCGCAGCTAAGAAAGTTGCGATAGTAGCATTGTCGGACGGAGATCGCTGTTTCGAGTCAGAGCTTTCATCTCGATCTCGCTCTCCATCCCCTTCAATGTTGTTTCCGGTCTTGGCTTAATCGCCCTCAGTAAACAGGTACTTCAAGAACTGCACGGCGTGGAATTCAGGAAGTCCGATGCAAGAAACACACATTCTATCCTTAAACCAATAAACCAATGGCACGGTTATGAATGTGATCAATGAATACTTGGAGATCCGTAAATACAATTCCACAGTCAACCCAAAAGGCAAGTGATGCTTTCATCGTCGACCTCTGCCCGTGATTCGTGAACTGAAGAAATCGAGGGTGAGCCAAGGCGAGAAGCAGAGTCAAATCCGTTGGCATGAGTGTCTTGTTCATTCACATCGTCATCCGAAGAGTCAGAAATCATTGGAGTGGCAGTAAATGAAGAACCAGAGCGAGAATTACCCATTTTTGGAAATTCCGAAATTGCATGGCAAGCAAAAAAGGTACGCGAACATGTTTCAGGTTCTGCCCAAGCGTTCGTTCGCGGGTAATTTCGGTCGGGAATACCGATTCGTCTTGTTTCGTCAGTTAGGGAGCGTGGCGTTTTAACCTTGCGTTTTAGGGCTCCCTAGCAAAAGCCTATACACGAGTACGTATCTTAAAGGCTTGAGGTCGTACATATGTACACTATTTTGGGAGTCTTTACAGAGGTTACGACAGTAAGCGCCGAGCGGCACAAAGAGCCACGTGGGTCGTGACGCGTTTCTCTACTAGTACCAGGCTTAAATGCAATCCCTTCGTATTAATTGCTATGGCGAGAGGTCGCGGCTTTGGTCTCTCCTCTGCGCGAGGCGGAAATCATGGCGCTTTCCGCGCTTCAAGCTATCGAGGAGGTTCTTGGAGAGGTAGGGGACGAGGAAAAGGCAAAGGAAAGCCAGACGATGTTCCGAAACGCGAAGATGACGGCACACAACTGGCGGAGAGATTCGAGGCGGTCAAAGTTAGTGATAAGATTCATGAAAAACTCGAATTCGGATTGGTACAAGAAGGCGTAGTCAAAAAAGGCTGGTTGGTGAACATGCATCCGGTGCGTAGCATTTTGTTGGTCGTTCGAATCCAATTCTGAGATTGCGCTTAGACTCTTGTCAAAGACGCGGATTGGCCATCTGGGAAGGCAGATGTGGACTATTACTTTATTCAAGACGATGGACAAATGTTCAAGTGCACGCATCAATATGAGCCTTATTTTTATATCGCTTGCAAGGTCAGCTCATTTTATAAACATTTACTCAATATTCATATTCTCTCAGACCGGTATGGAAAATTCAGTCGAAGAATGGCTGAACAAAAAGTATGAAGGCCTCATCTGTCGCATTGTTCGCGATCGTAAAGAAGATCTTAAACTTCCCAACGATCTCATGGGCCACCGTCGCCTCTATCTACAGCTCTGCTTTCGGAGCGTTTCAGAGTTGCTTAATGTCCGTCGTGAACTCCTCCCCTTGGCTCTTGCCACTGGTGCCAAACGCGACACTGTAGACGCGTATGCAGAGGTCGTCAACGCGACTTCCACGGGTCTTGCTAACATGGATATCGCGTTCGAAGAAGAAGGATGGGGTAACGCTGGTTTTTCCAAGAATGCGACATGTCGTGAAGACTCCCGATAGGCTATCATTGATATTCGTGAATACGACGTTCCTTATTATCTACGAGTGGCCATCGACAATGACATTCGTGTCGGGCTCTGGGATGCAGTAAGCTTTACCGCTGGTCAGCCCGATTTCCGTCACATTGCTGAGCGTGTAAAACGTGCGCACCCAGTGGTCATGGCCTATGATATCGAAACCACCAAGGCTCCGCTGAAATTTCCTGACCAAGCGACAGATCAAGTCATGACGATTTCATATATATGGTGGATGGTCAGGGATATCTCATCGCCAACCGGGAGATCGTTAGCGAGGACATCGAAGATTTTTGAGTATACCCGAATGGAAGGTTATGAGGGTCCTTTCATAATATGTAATGAACCAAATGAAGTGCGCACACATTTTTACTTCCTCGACCATCTTTGTTCATGGCGTGTTTGGGCTGAGACCATCAGACGCTTCTTTTCCCATATTCAAGACGTCAAACCCACCGTGATAGCCACTTTCAACAGCGATTTCTTTGATTTTCCGTTCCTAAACGCACGCGCAAAAGTCAACGGAATAGGCCTATACCTTGAAACCGGTTTCGCAAAGGACTCTGACATTGAATACAAATCGAGAACTTGTGTACATATGGACTGCTTCTGTTGGGTGAAGCGTGATTCCTACCTACCTCAGGGAAGTTAGGGCTTGAAGGCTATAACTGCCTCAAAGTTGGGCTACAACCCTATAGAATTAGATCCTGAACTCATGACTCCGTAAGTACGACTCGTTGTTCATTTCTTCAGTGACCTGATCTTCCTAATAGTTACGCGCTAGAACAACCTCAGACACTAGCGCAGTATTCTGTGTCAGATGCAGTCGCAATTTACTACCTGTATATGAAATACGTGCACCTCTTCATCTTCTTTCTTTGTAACATCATTCAGCTGAACCCCGACGAACTTTTGAGGAAAGGAAGTAGCACTCTTTGCGAAACTTTGTTGATGGTACGTCCACTGGCTGTTCCCTAGGGCTTCACTCAACCCGTCTGAGATAGGTTGAAGCGTATCGAGGTCAGATCATAATGCCGAACAGACACGAGGAGGATCATGGAAACTTCTACGATGTACACCGCTTGGCATCGGAGACGTATGCCGGCGCTCACGTAGAAGCTCTTGAAGCAGGAGTCTTCCGTAGTGATATCCCCACAAACTTTGAATTCACGCCTTCTGCTGTTCAAGAGGTAGGGTACACTTCTTGTGGTAGCGAGGTCGTGGGCTAATGATTTTTAGCTAACCAACGACCTTGATGCCGCCCTGACGTTTTGCATCGTGGAGGAGTCTAAATGTTCAATAGAAAAAGTCACCAACTATGAAGAAGTCAAAACTGCCATCCAATCTGTCCTCGAAGCCATGCGCGATAATCCAAACCGTACCGACAATCCCTTGATCTACCACTTGCATGTCGCTGCTATGTATCCCAACATGATGTTGTCTAATCGTCTCCAGCCCGATTCAATCATTGACGAATCTATTTGCGCTGTCTGCGACTACAATCGACCGGGAAAAACGTGCGACCGCAGATTGGAGTGGGCATGGCGAGGAGAATTCTTTCCATCCCACCGTGACGAGTATAATATGATCCGACATGCGCTTAACCAAGAGATTTTCCCTTTCAAACGTCCGAATGATCCTCAACGCCGATACGCCGATCTTTCGCCTGCTGAGCAGACTGCGTTTTTGCATAAACGATCGGGCGATTATTCACGAAAGGTTTACAAAAAAAACCAAGGACACGAAGGTGGAAAACCGGGAGTCTATCGTCTGCCAACGGGAAAACCCGTTTTATGTCGACACTGTAAGGAGGTTCCGAGATCGACGATACGAGTAGAAAGGTCTGCATAAAACATGGAAGAAAAACCTCGATACCGTTATCAATGAAGGGCGCTCCCTTGCAGAGGTCGACGAAGGAAAACAGATAATCGTGTTGTATGACTCCCTTCAACTCGCACACAAGCGTATTCTGAATTCTTTCTACGGATACGTAATGCGGAAGGGTGCTCGCTGGCACTCGATGGAGATGGCTGGAATTATTTGTTTAACTGGTGCTACCATTATTCAGATGGCTCGAGCGCTGGTGGAGCAGATTGGGCGACCACTAGAACTAGATACCGATGATATTTGGTGTATGCTCCCAGGAGTCTTCCCCGAAAACTTCAAGTTCAAGTTAGACAATGGTCAATCAATTGGATTCTCTTATCCTTGTACAATGCTCGATCACCTCGTCCACGCCAAATTCACCAACCATCAATATCACGATCTTCATCTCGAGACTGGGGAATACAAAATTCACAGCGAAAAGTCTGTTTTCTTTGAGCTGGATGGACCTTACAAGGCAATCATCTTACCCTCTTCGAAGGAAGAATATAAGTTCCTGAAGAAGCGTTACGCCGTGTTCAACGATGATGGTTCTTTGGCTGAACTCAAAGGGTTTGAAGTGAAGCGTCGTGGTGAACTACAGCTCATAAAACATTTCCAGTCTCAGATCTCTGAGAAATTCCTTCTTGGGTCGATGGCGGATGAATGTTACGAGGCTGTTGCGCAGGTTGCAGACCAGTGGCTGGATGTCCTGTTCAGCAAGGCGGCAGCACTTACAGACGAGGAGTTGGTGGAGCTTATTGCTGAGAATCGTAGCATGTCGAAAACTCTGGCGGAGTATGGCGGTCAAAAATCTACTTCTATCAGTACTGCCAGACGTTTGGCGGAATTCTTAGGTGACCAGATGGTCAAGGACAAAGGGTTGGCTTGCAAGTTCATCATATCCGCCAAACCGATTCGTGCCCCTGTCGCAGATCGTGCCATTCCAGTTGCTATTTTCTCTGCAGAGGAAAGCATCAAGCGGGTGTACCTCCGCAAATAACTCAAGCATAGCAGTCTCATCGATTTTGACCTTCGTTCCATTCTTGATTGGAATTACTACATTGAGCGACTGGGCTCTGTGATTCAGAAATTGATCACTATCCCCGCTGCGATGCAGAAGGTTTCCAACCCCGTGCCTCGAATTCATCACGCAGACTCGCTACATCGTCGAGTCGCAGGAACCATTGATAAAATGAAGCAGAACAAGCTGACAAACTTCTTCAGACTAGCCGTCGATATAGAAGCCCAGGAAGAAGAGTCGCAGCTGATGGACATTGAGGACTGGGGTGGTGAAGGTCCATCTGCTCAAATACTTCTCGCTTCGTCCGAGCCTCACTTCGTCCGGCAAGATATCCCTGAGCCAAGTGTTGCCAAAGAAGACAAAGCGCTTCCTAATCCCATGATTACTTATTCTGCCTGGTTGAAAGCGATGCGACCTCGTTGGAAACGTAGGCGTCAAGGACCAGACCCTACATCTGTCGTAGTACGTTCTATGTTCAGCAATGTGAAGGTGTGTGCGGAGCGAAGATGGGACATTGTGCAAATTCGACCTACAGGAACCTTGGGTAGATACATGCTGTGGCTATCGGTCGAGTTATATCTTATACCGCTGCCTATGCGTATAGCGCGATAATTCTATGTGCACCTCCGCATCCCGAAAGAACAGATATTTCGTACGGATTTCTGTTCCTATGAGAAGGTTTCACGCAATTTGCCTCGAGTCCTTCCTTGCATTAATCTGTACAAATCACCGTTCGAGAGGACCTTTATCGCGAGATCAGCGAACACTTCATAGCCCCTACTAACGATCCGAACGTTGATGGAGTGTTTGAACTGCAACTGAGTGCCTCAAAAATTCCTAACTATTGTACACTTATCATTTCTAGGTTCCATTGGTAGTGTGCGCTTTGCTAAAACTTGGTTGCATTTGTGAGTCTACGGACAGCAGCATGACTCTGAATCGCACGGAAGCTATCGAGTTTGACTTACATCAACTCGAACCGCATTCTGTAACTCGAAACTCTAAACACGAACACCTGAGGATTGTCCTTTCTGGACTGGTCAAACTTCATATTGTTGATCCTGCTACTCGAAAGCATGCCATCCCTCGTTTACGAGAGGGCTACACGGACATCAAGAAAAAGCGCGACGATCATTTCGGCAGCACTTCGTTCGTATACCCTGACACGAGAGATTTCACCACCACCTACCATTCAGCTGATATAACGGCTCTCAAAGCCATTTATCGCGAGCTAGATGTTGCCGAAGACCAGAATTATATCATTGTCTTATCGTATAGTAAAGACAATTCCTATTTTGAAATGAATGTCCCAAAACTTGCCAGCCTCCAGGTTCCCTGAAGCAATTGACTCGTTACAACTTTGAGAACATTACCACTATTACAAAGAATTCTGGATTGCACCATTTATCTTCTAATGTACCTTCTTCAACAAAGGCATATCGATGATTCATTACTTGTACTCTTCCTTCAGCTCAACTCAACGAACATGTCTTCATTGATTTCCCCTTCTTCAACCCCTACATCCGCCAATCCTTTCTTCAATTCAAGGCGTTTAGATTTTCTTAAATTACCACTAGCCAATGCAACGGCACTTCGTTTAGTTGAAGTAGTCGAAGAATCCTTCGTCGTTTTAACGCGTAATTCTTCCAAGCGCATCTTTTTAGCATTAGCCAAAGACTTCGCTTTCGCCATTGTTTGTTCCAAACGGAGGACTTCTTCTCGTCGGGCCAATTCTCTCGCTTCCTCTGCTAACCGACTTTCTTCAGCAAGACGATCAATATCATCAGCCCGTTTAATTGCTTCGGTATGAAGTAACAATCGCATATCATCTTCGTCTTCAGGTAATACGCGAAGTTTGCGTATAATGTTGGAGCAAATACGATTCGGCTTATTCACTGCTTTCCCATTGCTTCCTTTAGTGATATCCCACCTAAACAGTTCGTGAACATAAGTATCGGTTCGACATATTTCAATCTACTCACAAATGGAAGTTAAATTCAACCGAAACAATGCGACCACATGTAAGAACTCGTTCATAATCCATAGGATGCACTACTGCTCCTTGCGAGTCATACACCTCTGGTATGTGCATACGAACAGCAGATAAGTCGTGTCTTTCCGCAAGGGACCTAATCACTCCGTCCGAATCTGGCCAATGACCTAACAGCCGTTCACCAATTTCCACATCTGTAAAGACAACGAGATACATTGAACACAACCATCATTCGCACATCCAACACATACCATTGACATCCTTGTCTGTCAACAATGCCCTCAGATTCTTTTCTTTTTCAGATGACTTCAACTTTCCTAATATGGATATGAATTTTGATTTGCAGGACAAGATAGAAATTCCTAACTTGGATCTGGCAATCGTCCACGTATATTCATCATTGTAGATGATTGCCTTGTTCTCCGACCAGGGACATTTTGGAATATGTTTGTTGTTTTTCCCCGTAGACCGTAATGACCAAATTCATGAAGATCAACAAATGTACTCATGTTGATACTTTGGTCAGGATACAACTTATCTAGAGCAATCGTCAAAATAATAATCTGAAAACTCACACATAGACTTACCATCAACAACCTTTACCGAATCGAGATACTGCACGGTTGCTTCTTGCAGAATATTCAACAACTTTTCAAAACGAGAATTATGTGCGGCGTATATGTTTGCAATTCGATCCGAAAAATCCGGAGATGCAAACACTTGGTTGAAAAACAGTCGTGCAGAAGCTCTTCGAAGTGAATCCAGGTTTATCTAAAGTAAACAGATTAGTATGTTTTTGATACCGACTATCTTCAGAACGTACCTCTTGATTGTACACATTCATATCGAGATATTCACCGCATTTTATGTCATCTGCATACGGACTGATCTGAGCTACTACAGCAACAGATACAACTTCTCTTGCAGAATCAACAAGCCACAAACCACCATGATCGGATAAGGATGCAACACGTTGCATTGACGTAGTTGAAGCCTCCGGAAGTGGACAATTAAAGAAGACATCATTGAAAAAGTGCATAACCATGTTAAGTGGTGTCAGCAGCGGAGTATTTTCCGCAATCAATCCTTCCACTTGATCATATAATGTTTGACGATCGTTGAAATCCAGAGAAATGAAGCTACGCAAATCCGATGCCTGAATAATTTCACACAAAATCAAAGCAAACCAAAAGCATTCAACATACAGAGCAAAGACAATCACATTTCACTCACCACAGGTCTACCTGAATCTTCATCTAAAACATCCTTTAACACAACATAGCTCAATTCGACCGTAACACACACACCTTCAAACTGTAAATCCATCGACATTATCTTGGTAAACGAACAAAAGACAATATTTGCAACTGAAATCTGTAGTTATACCAATTGGCACTACTATTATCTACATATGTAAAGACACATTTATGGAATATCGCTCGTCGCTAAAAAGCGACGAAACGAACACTAAACAGGATACTTGTAAGTAAATAAAGATGATCAAACTGTAGTATTCAATTGGATCGATGTTCGATCTAGGAAGAAAAGACGGAAGACATATCAAACCGAATCATCTAAGATCTAGATCTGGTATAGCCCAGAAAGTAGCGTGGCACCTTACCATAACCAGTGTACCCCTGCGGGTACCTACACCTTGCTTGGTCACATCGTTCGTCTCTTATTTACACGCTGCGACACAGGTGGAGCTTAGAGCGTACAATGCCTAACATAGAATTCCCCCGGTGTGCAACTATGCCTATGAAAAGTAGCTTTCTTCGGGAGTGTATGTATCGGTACTAAAACTGCAGTGCTCATTCTAATACGATCATGTTGAACAATACGTTACTGCTTCTGAAAAAATCCAACCATCTCTGCAAACCAGGTAACTCCGCCGGATTGATTTGGGCTCCGGGAATTGACAACGTTAGTGAAAGTTGTGTGGTCGAGGTTGTAATTGCAGTACTTGCATTATCCTCGATGGTCTTGTCACTGGATGTAAGAATCTGCCTCATGTGACATGCAATGCACTAACCAGCGATGATCCCTGATAACGTTCTAAAATCGTGAACAACAGTGTAAAAAGTTCGTGGGCCGTATCCGATGCTAAGACGCAGCCGGTTTGGATTGCTGCTGATAGTACTCTATGATATGTAGCCCACATTGGGTTCTTCTTCGTCTCCTGAAAGACTTCCGCGCGTGACAGAACTTGGCAGCACAATATTGACACATCACCGCTGACATTGTTTAGACAACCATGTCGGTAATGTGAAAAATGGAAAGAGGAATGGCTTACTGTAAGTGAGATAGTTGTTCAAGCCGCCCCAATGTAATCAATTTCGCCATTGTCGAATCCCACAGCTGTGGCGCAATGGTGTATTCGAATTTTGAGTGGTTCGTACCTAAAGGCATGTACGTGAAGCTGGTGGTATTCAAATGATAGCTCATATTCCAACTGTGGGCTTCGATAAAGTCCGGTTTCGGGTCAGCAGTACCGAAATGGTCGAATTTTATTACATGACAATGCCTGTCGCCCACTGAACGTGCACATAAGAAAGACAAAGCGCTGTCGGGATTGGTGGTCATCGCAATCGATGGCATATTGAGGAAGGTGAAACCCAGGCGGCTGAAGTTTGCAATATGAACGACTTGGTCATCTGTGGTTGTGACGTCCACGCTGTTGATAAGTGCGATATCGTCGACCAAAGTCATCTGAGGAAAGAGACTGTACGCTGCACGGTGGGTGAACACGTTCATCAGGCATGCTGAGCTGAATTTCAGATGATAACTTGATACAAATAAGCCCACGCACTTGAAGGTAGTGAAAACACAACTTCGAGGGGTGAACCTGAGGAAGCAACCAATCGAATGTGTTTACACCCTTTGTAAAAGGACCACGTCTGCACGATACCAGATAATACCTCTTGAAAGTCGGCCATTTCATCGACATCGTCGCTTCTGCTCTGGCGCAACAATTCCTTCGCTCGTACAACGTCACTTTCGAACGATTTCAGTTGCGATTGCTCGGGTTCATAAGCATACTCCTTAGCCATATACCACAGGCCCACTGATAAACAATGATGCAGTTGGCAGACGGTATCAAGAGGTGAACGCAGTGAGGCTTGAGTGAAAAAGTTCAGTACAGTGGGTCCGTAGGCGATCAAACCCGTATCTGCCTGTGTGCGGACTTTATCTTAGGTAGAGAAAATAACAGCACACGAGTCTTCACCTGTAAGTCCTGGAGCTGACCGATTTCGGCGAACGTGAAATATTTTCCGTATGCACGTTGTACACTATAGTGCCGCGTGGTGAACTCGGACACGATCGAGTGGTGTAACTTGCAGCACAGGGAAAAATTAGCCACCACAATAGGGTCCCAGTACGCAATAATTTCGTCTCGAATCTCGGCAGGACTACACATAGTGTGTTCAGAATGATGAATAACGTCTGATAGAAAATATTACAGATCAGGTATTGTTTTTGTTTGAGGGCTGGACGACATTGGAAAAGACGGGATGGAAAGAAAAAATGTTAAAATTTCTGTCGGGCGATGCTGTGTTTGTGCTGGATGGTGGTAGTGATAAGAATGCAGTGTATTGCCCGAAGTCATGAGCGTTTTTTCGGCAATTCCCGTTATCTGATAATCAGTACGTTAAAGTGGTCAAAGTTGAATACAGGGGATTGATAGACTGTTTAGTACATAGATGGTGGACGTAGATATGTAACTAAAAGTGCTTTCCGTTACCCAAACCACTGAAATCAACATCCTGTACAAGAATTGTGAGTTGGTGGGCAATCACATTATAGTGCATTGTCAAAGGTGTTTTCCACAAGTGAAGCTCCACCTCTGCCTCGACGAAAGCCCCGATTTCAACGTAACCAGGGTGCCAACCTTTACAGAGTACAGAAGATGTTGTTGAGTAAGATTTGGCAGGTGGGAGTTGATTTCCGTGTGTGTATGCCGGAGACCTATGTCGCTGTATTAGGAGTTTGTTGATTCAAGAGAAAACGGACAAACAACACAGCAATCACTCAATTGCAAGTCAATTGTGTCACAGTCAAGTGGTGTCCAACTTTGTATATCGCATGAAGGCTGTGAAGATGTCATTCGCAAAAATGATGTTGATAACGATAACACATACCAAGTTGCTTTATTTGATATCTTTATACAATTGCTCGCAAAGAGACAACAACTGATTATAATAGTTGCCTGAGACCATGTCATGCTGCTCATTGGGATAACCGAGTACTATGGTCGGATACTCATTTACGCCCTGAACGTATTCTGAGGTATGTTCATGAATGTTAACTCAAATAAGTACATCACTGAGTTCCTTAGTGCAGGACTTAATGTTGACTACAATTCTGAACAAATGAGGACAAAAAGGGAACATAGACGCACCGCTTTCATATGACCATTTTGCATGGAATTGGTTTGAACCATACACGATCGGCGTTTGTTTACGGCCATACTCAGAGTGCATCTCAATGTGACCAAGTAACAAACAACTCTGGCTGGGTTCAGTGATTTGTGTCAAGAATTCGTCCATTGTGGGTTATGAGATAAAGTTAACCATGGTGAGTCTTATAAAAGGCCGTTTGAGATACGCTGATATGGAATGTTTCAAATATATGAAATGACCGAAGGAGGAATGCATATACACCAGGTACAGACATACGTGCAGTATTGTCGCCACAAATCCCGGTGCATTTGACTCAGTAAAAGAAAACATGAATAGCAGTAAATTTGAAAAGATGACGAAGGTGTCAACTATGTGACTTTTATTGTGTGAAAAATTGTAGGGAGGAGGATTTGAAATGTAAGGGAATGTGTCAGCTTTGTGACTTTTAGGGCAATACCTGCTATTGTAGACTGAGTGTCAGTGCCTGTCGCAAAGCAATCGACATAAGTTAATCCACCGTGGCCAGCAGAGCTATTTGTTGAGGGTCCGTATCAATCTTAGCAGCTTTAGCCGGCACCGAGGGGCCAACATCATCAGGCACTGCCCTCTTTTTTCCCTTTCCCCTGCCTTTGTCTGTGCTGTTGGAAACTGGATAGAATGGAGGAGGGGGCAGAGGATAAGCTAAGCAAACATTAGAGCATACAAACTTGGTTAGAGAGATGTAATGATGAACATGAAGGTGGTTGGACAAAAAGTATTTCACGTTGGTCAGTTCCTAATGTTATGTAGGAAGGATTATTCGACGTTATAGGAACACCTGAGATATGTACAACGTCAATGAGTTGTGCGCATGAACAAAGTGATTACATCCCGTGAATGTTAGTGCTTTGCACGAGCTTCGTGGAAACATTGGCATTGGTGTTCCTGCATGGACTACTTGCGACTTCCGTTACTTGCGGTTGTTCACCTAACTGCACAGATGAACCTTACATAGCGGACGGGTAAGAATGTCTTCATGCAAAGTACAACATACATACTTTTATCGGTGTCATTGAAAACATTGCTGGCATTGTCCTTGGTGATTGCACAACTTGGTAGTCTATTGTCACAGTTGAATTTTGGCATCACAACAGAACTCTATGTCGGGGTTTCTGGCAACGTACCTTCAGCAACAGAGCTGATGAATCCAACAGGATCCTTACCATTTGGGACAGAACTAGAGATGTTGTTCATGTAGTTGAACTCCTCCGCCATGACCTGTACTTTGAAGGCCTGGTCTCCGCGTCTGTCTTTCAAAGTGAACGGGAACTGCAGATTGCCATGATTCATACTGTGAACATGGTCCTGCAGAGTGATATGGGACTAAGTGATTGGGACAGGTGTTGCATGCGTGCAATATTGACAGTGTTCATAAGCCTGGTTTCGAACTCGTGGTCAAAGGTAGTGGGCAAAACACCATTTTGATGATGGGGTATGGGTAGGTTGAAGTCACTATGTTGAAGTAATGTTTGACCAGAGTCAATGTATTTGAAGTTGTTCTCAGTAACATTTGGTAACAACTCTTTGTTTGCAAGAGGTAGTTCCCCTGAACAAAGAAGTGCATAAGCAACATGACCCGTGTCTAAAAAAAAGGCTGACTTACGGGCATATGACGATGAAGGAGGTACCATATTAGCTGCATGTTTCTGTAAGGTAGTATTTTGAGCAGGTAGTGATACCATGCTACTGAGATGTGTCTGCTTTGAGTATCCTGAAAGGCGAGACGGATGGGTACACAGATGCAAGCAGTAGAAGGAAACAAACATGTTGCATTGGAAGATCCAAGTGTATAGCCAATGGAGTACCAAAGGTACTGCCAGAAGGATTGTACAATGTGCCATGATTGCCGCAATTGAGGCGTCCAATGTGGGACCGGTACTACGACTGGTGAAGTGGTCCGACTGGTTGTTACCTATGAAGGTATTGCTAAAAGCGGATTTCACTTTGGCAAACAGAGCACGCACTAGTACATAACTTAGGAGGGAGGGGTGAAAAGAAAAATAAAGTGCAACTCACGTTGGTTCGATGGTGAGCCAAAATTTGTTGATCCTGGTCTGAATTTCAGCAGATGAACTCACTGGAGAATGTGGTATGTTACTATTGCAGCTGGCATACATGTTTTTGGAAGGATACGTGTTGTTCAAAGGTGAGTTAACATTCAAAGGAGTTACTGGGGTCAGAGGGTGATATGTAGAGCTGCGGCATGGTGGAGTTACCACATTGTACATTTGGTTGGGAAGTACATTGTAATTTTGTTCAGGATGAAGAACCACTACTTGTTGAATGTCAAGAGCAAAACTCCAATACTATTCCTGACCAAACTTCCAACCACGAAGGACAAATGCAATGTCAACAGTAGCACCACTCAGAGCATCAGGAAGCATGGCCTCGGTGATTGTAGTTCCAGTGTGATCGATGAGGTTGAAGTCAAGCATGGTGATATATGGTGCCAATTGCGTCCAGTGAGCATTTGATTGTTGGTGAGGCAAGACCAAATCTGCAAGGCAATCTATTATTACCAGTAAGTAATTGTATTATGAAGGGACTGAGAGATCTCACCATCAGCAGATTCACCGTAACCCTGAGCCTTGAATGTACGAGTCGTTAATTGAAATCAAAACCGATGTAAAAGGGAAGTACCTTGAAGCACGGTGCACCAAATTTAACATGAGTGTCATCGACATTACCACCATCATCGAACCATAAGTTACAGCTTGGGTCTGTATTGCTTTTGGTAAGAAGCTTTGTGAGCTCTTTCAATTTTGATATCACAGGGGCCCAGTCCTGAGGGAAGGGACCTGCTTGTGCCCGGCCCAGCAAAGCAGACCGATGCAAGCTGTTGATTTTTATTTATCTGTGGCTGTATTGGGAGTAAGCAGCAAAGAGATTGATTTTTTTAAACTCATAAAGTTTGCCTGCGCCGAGACACATCCAACCATGTGCAATACAAACGGTTGAGGCTTTTCACGTCCCAATCATTGTAGAAGTGATA
Source organism: Lentinula edodes (assembly GCF_021015755.1). Lineage (NCBI taxonomy): Eukaryota > Fungi > Basidiomycota > Agaricomycetes > Agaricales > Omphalotaceae > Lentinula > Lentinula edodes. Next base: position 240,229 of record NW_025764338.1, read on the forward strand.
TTCTGGTCCAGGAAGAGCATTATCATGTCGGCTGAGATAAGAGTTACTGCTGTGAAGCTGTTGGTGGTATAAAAGCAATTGGGAGTTATTCTTGATGAATTGTGGCTGTTGCTGGGTAGACAGTTACAACAAGAATAAGAGTGGGGGAAGGACAGATCTTTAGATTAATGCTCAAATTGCAGACTTTATACAAGTCTTTACAGGAAAAAAAAATTCCAAAGCACATGATGATAGCGGACACAAAAAAAAAATAGCATGCTGGTATGATCCGTTGCTATGTCTGAACGCAATGGTCAGTAGCCTGTATGCTTCAAGGCAATGGGGTACATGCGAGGGGCGTTGGCGGATGGTAGTCCATAGACATTCCTTAAAGGTTGTCGCCAAACAGTAAATAACACACTGTGTCATCCCAACGTTGACATTCATCAATCCACTTGAGCAGTTGTGCACTGAAACAACAAAAGTGCACATAAAAGAGGCGTGCAAATTACACCAAGTAAACCTGAACAGTTCAAATCTTCACTTGAAACGCACAATTGTACAGAGGCTGGAAACACTTTGTGTTGATATCATTATGCCTTTCATACAAACCATGTTGCAATTGAACAATGGGAAGAGACCAACAATAACACATTAAGACATGGAAGGACCCCATAGAAAACAGTCTAATTTTTTCAGTGCATGTCCTGAAGCTAAAGTTAGATATCGTCATAACCCAGATAGTTGTGTACTGACATTTGTTGTTAGACAGTAGAACAAGTGATAAAAGGACCATTGTACACGGTACTGACAGAGAAGCAACGGTGCAGCTTAGTTGATCAATACATAAATTGAACAAGAAATGCCAATACAGAAGTAGTTGTGTGCTGTGTATGAGCAAGGGAACTGTTGAGGGCTGATGTTGAAGAGAACAAAGAGCTGAAGTTTCGAAATGTGCACCTGCTGAAACCGGAAATTCCCCATCCAGCACATAGGTTGCATAACTCAATGCTCCTGTACACACATTCTTTCACAAATACCATCCCTCGGTATAGTTGTTGTGAATGCCTATGAAAATTAACAGAAGGACAACGGTCATGGTTAGCACTCACAAATCAGATATGGGTAGGAGCAATACCATTTGAGTTGTGGATCCTGACACTACCAGAGAGGGTGTTGGTATCCAGATTTTTTTGCAGCGGCATATATTGTGAAGCTGTATCCCAAAAAGCAAGGTGGTAGATCATTGCCTGTGGACCTGCTAACAAGTGGGTTGAAAGGCAACATATCTTTGTACTTTTTGAATACACAGGAGATTGTGGGTATGGTTAATGATGGGTACCTACCACCCAGGCCTTCGATCTTGGCAGTAACAATCGTGGTTACATTCATAGGGCTGAAAAATGTACCATTGAAGGCGCTCGCACCCATGTTAGCCATTCACAGGAGATGAGTGACTGATGCACTGAGGTGGTTGATCACAAATAATCCTTTGTACTCAGGAATTGAGATATCGGAAAAAAATTTGTCGTTATTGCCAGAAGATGGCATACCGGTAGAGATATGAGGAAACATGAAGTGGTCAGATCAAGTAATGCTTCTGGAAAAAGAGCACACTGGGTATGTAAATGAGCATAATGATGCAGAAGATATAGAAGAAGGGGACCTTACAGAAGACAACAGTGCTTATGCAATAGGTGAGTGGATATAAAAAAGGAGTTGTTTGTAATTTTAACCATAACGCAGGACCCATGGAAGAAGAAGAAGTCAAATAAGTCGACAAGGATTCAAATGATAAAGGAGGTGCGACAAAGGATGTGCCCTTTAGATAAAGCCTGTGTCTGAAGTAACTTGCAGGCATGATTCCTATCCAAGTGCATGGCATCATCAATGTTGAAGGCAATCATATAACACACACAGAACTGATTGCATATGCACTCACAAATACTTCAACAAATTGTTCAAATCCGGAGGTTCCGCAGGGACATGCAGTTTGTTTTCCAAGTGTTTGGCATTCTGCAAAAGTGCCAGATATGTTCATTGGCAACAATAAGAATGACACATGCAGAATATGTACAGCACCACACAGGAATCAAGAAATTGAAGCCTGCTGATTTCGCACAAGCAGCAGAAGACGAACGAAGAAAAAGACCATATTCAAATCCCGTGATGAGAGCACTGTGTTCGCAGATATCTGCAGTCTGTTTGCAGGTCATGGGCTCAAACTAAAGCTGAGTCAGTGTGCGTTCACAGATTTGGTTATGATGGTCAATCCACCTTCATTATAGCTCACACTGAAACCTTCCAATATCTATCATCCAGTCACCCAGGTATTTGCTAGAGAGCGAATCGACTTTGACAACTTTCAACCTAAACAGGGACCCAGTAGCACAGTACGTGTGTGAGAAATATTGCGGTGGATCCATTCGCAGCGGCAAGGTTTTTTCATTTCATCATGAAAGTAACATTAGAGACCCTGTTCAGAATAACAGTGTGACAAAACCGATTTAATTGCGAAATTGGGATCTTTAGCAAGGTGAAAGTGTATGTTGGCATGATGGAATTGCAGGGTAGAGGCATGTTACGCACCTGGTATATTTTTGGATGGTGCACTGTTGACTACTGCCATGAAGGACTGTCTGTGGTCAGAGGCTTTTCACAAGAAGGTGTCCGAATTTGTAGCGAAGAATATAACCGCTGACATTGGGCTCAACAGCCAGGATCTTATGCAGTTGCATACAACCCCGTCATTATCCTTTAATTGTCCCCTGTTGCCAAATAACCCGGAATATATGATGAAGGTGCGAGATGAACAGAGGTTGTTGACATGATCATTGCAAGTCCATCACTGTTCAATGGGGCACTGTTTGATTGTCAAAGGACGGCGTCAAGTGTGCAAGAACCAAGTGCCATGGCCCATTTCAGACTCCAACTGGATTAAACAGGCAAATGGGGGATGGTACAATCTGTAGGCTATGTGAATGCGTATAATAGCACAATCATGGAGACACAGATGTAACAACGACATTAAGCTGATTACAAATGGAGAGTAGACAAAAGACATGACATTTTACTTCATGGTGTATGCATCCAAGAAGCAACACAAATCATCAAATGAGTCCATGATACTGGTGAAACGGTATGCATATCATCAGAAACAGGAGTTGAAAAATCCAGATTACCAACAAGTTGGCCATTAATTGATCACATGATGCACACTGTCATTGAGTTGAGAGCAAGAACTCACTGCCCCCAAACTTGATGGGTTGGGGTGACCGTTACATTTCCCACTTTTCCGTACCAATCTATCTGGATGGTATATCTGCTGCATTGCAGCAAACATTTGAAGCTCTGCAGTCAAAGAGGTGAGTTTTCTGGATTCTAGACAGAAACATGGTGCTAATGAAAGCAAATATGGATGAGGGTGACAGCTAACGACAGTAGTGTTGGTGCTGTAGAAGCTACCTGGGATTCAACTGCAAATGTAAGTTATTAAACACAAACAGAAATGTAAATGTAAGAAGGGCACTAACAATCAAGCTAGGAAGACAGTGTGCGGTTGACAACACAAAATGGAAAGATCACAGTCAAAAACCAGCTGCAAGGTTATTCGAAGTGTGGCGACGGTCTGGAAGATTATAACATTTTGTCCTACTTTTGCAACACATATGAACAGTATTTGAGCAAATCACATGAGAACAACTCTGAAGAAAGTGCATGCGCATGTGTTAGGCATCGATATAAATACAATTTCCGACCAAAGCCTGGATGGGTAATACATTTGGAAGGTCACGAGACAATGCCTCAGTTTGTTGGACGGTGGTTTTCCCGCAATCACCATACAGAAGACAGGTTGTTGTATAAGCTGATGATGATGGTTGTGTTGAAGCCGTGAAGAAAATTGTCAGATTTGGTGGTTGGGTTCCGGACTGTGGATGAAGCTTGGGATGTGTTTGTGGATCAATCTGTATGGAAGTATGACATGTTTCTTGAAAACGTGTAGTACTTCTATCACTGCTCAGACCAGTCAGCATCAAAGCAGGAAAAGGAGTACACGGCATACAAACCAGCAGAAAAAGATCAACAGCACATTGGCATTGATGTAGAGGATGATGACGATGGCGGCATAGTTGCAAAAGAAGCACTATGGACAGAGGAGGTGTTAAGATCATGTACACCGTGTAACCGTGCCAAAGCCACAAGGTGTCTAAGTGCGGAAGACGAGTGGGACAGTAGTGAAGTTATTAACAACACCGCCGTTACGCCATTAGTCCCCGGAGATCAAGAGTAGAGAGAGAGGAGCTAAGTAGCAGCCAGGTCAGAGCGGCGGAATCGCCGGTGACGAGGAGCGAACCAGAGAACGTCTAAGTCCTGAGGTTATAGTAGAGAGTACTTCAAGGCGGAGAGCCTGAAGACTTAGAGGAGCACAGAGTTAAGGAGGGAATCTAAGTCGATAATTAAACTGAGGAACTACAGTAGCGTACAGGCAGTATTTATATCTACAGAACGGCGCGGCGGTGCGGAGCGCCAGACTAACTACTAGGAGCTATACGAGTAGTACCTGCAGGGTAGAGTAAAAGACAATAAGGAGAGACTAGAACGAAAGAGTAAAAGACAATAATGAGAGACTAGAATGAAAGGGTATGTGTAGCGAGAAAGAACAATAGGGAGAGATTACAATAAGGAATGGATCTACGGAATCCCGAGCGGCGGAATGGAGGCCCGCGGCATGGACTTGACAGTATACCCCTCTTAGGCTTGAGCCCTCGAAAGCCATTAATACCAGGAGTTGGTTAGTCACCAGAGAAAATTTTTTAAAGGCCGTCAGCGTCGGGAATTTGGTCCATCAGTCAGCAGGAAAATTTTCAAAAGCCGTTGGTACCGGGAATTGGCGTTGGTCATCAGTGAAAATTTTTCGGTTCACCGTACACCAAACACAATTCGAAGGAAAATTTTTGCTGGTCCATGCGCAGTTTTGCCGTATAAAAGGCCCAGAGTTTTGCCGATAAGACCGAAGTTTCCCAAAAACTCCTAAGTCCACAATGTCCACTAGTCGCACTACCACCACTGTCACCTCGACCGCTGGTTCCTCAAGGTCGCGCCTTTTACCACAGCCTCCACCACCACCTTCCGACTCTGCCGCTCACGAGGAGGAAGACCTTGAGGACAAAGACGAAGACGATATCATCAGGAAGGCGCAGGCAAGGGTGGAGAAGGTGAGAGCGAGGAAGGCGGTGGAGGCCGCAAGAAGGAAGGCTGAGGAAGAGGCTGCAAGGGCGGCAGCGGAGAAAAAGAGAAAGGCGCAGGAGGCACAAGAACGGGCCAGACAGGCTCGACAACAAGAAGAGGAGGTCGTAGAGCGGAGGAGGTTGTTGGCCGCTGCGGCGACCGCTAGGAGTCAACGGGGGACCTCTCCCAGTGAGGTGTTGGTATCTCCGCGGCAGCCCGTGGTAGAGATTTGGAGGACAAAGAGCAAGGGCAAAGGAAAGGCAAGGGCAGAGGTAAGTAGCCTTTTGGCTATTATTGCGCTAGTGCTAACTTGGAAAATTCTTTAGCCAGTCGGCGGAGACCCGGACGATGGTGATGACGGCGACGACGACGACGATAAGCAGCCCTGCAGACGATGCAGGGTGAAGAAGATCTCTTGCCAGATGCAGGCTGGCAAGAGAAGTTCAATAATATGTAAACCCTGTCACGATGCCAAGGTCCGGTGCTCGTACTCCGGACAGCCGTCCATGGGGAAATGAGAAGGAGGTTCCAACCCCACCGGCGAATGTCTGGCTGTCCTTGAGAGCCAGATGGCTCAATTACTCGCTGATAATCGGCAGCTGCGCGATGACAACGTCAAGGCCAACTCGTACCACCGACACTTTAACCGCAAGTTGGATTGGTTAATTACGGATGCCGCAAGGAGAAGGAAGTCTCCACCCGAATTACCAGAGGCCGGACCATCGGGTGTGTCGAAGAAGAGGCGTAGGGTCGTGGATAGTGACCAGGAGGAGGAAAGGGAGATTGAAGGGGAAATGGAGAAGGACCGGGAAGAAGTGGAGGAAGGAGAGGAAGGGGCGCCGGCGCCGAAGAGGGCGAAGGCGGCACCCTCCGAGAAAGGGAAGGAGAAGGAGGTAGTGGAGTAATTGTATCACGGACATCGGACATCGGCCCTGCGGCCCTTCTTGTAAACTTCTTGTAGTCCTCTGCCTCCTGTACAATTTTTCTTCTTTTTTGCTTTTGTATATAAAAAAATGTTAACTCGATTTTGAAATCGGAAAGCAAGTGGGCCGCAAAGCGGCGTAAGAAATAATTAGTTTTTGAAGTTTAAGTAGCTTAAGTGTGATTGAAGAACAAGTAAAATAGTAACTAAGAAAACGAAATAAGCAATTTAAGAAAGAGAGGTAAACACTCAAGTTGCTATTATCATGTTTACCCTCTAAACACACAAAGTAAACTTCGGCAGAGCATGGCGAAAGTGCAGGAAGGAATAAATGTTTTTGTGATCAAGGTCCAGGTTTGTGAGGGTATCGGGCGTGGAACGCCGGTACAAGTTCGTCAGCGTGTAATTCATCAGCAGCAACCCAAGAGAACTCATCGTTGGTACCTTCATAACCGGCCCACCGAATGTAATAACGTAGAGGACAACGTTTGTACCTTCTGTCCAGCTTGGAGTCGAGGATTTCGGCAACGTTGTACTCCTCTTCACCATCAACTTCAATTGGAGGTGGAGGAGATTGAGTACGATTCGGAAAAGGGTTCGGTGTAACCGGCTCCAGCTGTGAGACGTGGAAGATCGGGTGAATGCGGCGAAGATAATCCGGAAGCTTGAGCTCGTAAGACAGAGTACCAGGTTGACTAATGACCTTGAAAGGACCAAGATATTTTTCTGAGAATTTTTCAGTAGGACGAGTAGAGCGAATGTGCTTAGCAAGAACAAATACTTCGGAGCCGATCGGGAACTCCGGGTGCGAGATTCTCTTTCTGTCAGCTTGTTCCTTGTAACGGGACTGAGCTAAGAGGATTTCCTCTCGAAGGAAAACGTGGAGTTCATCGAGGTTGACGACGAAGTCTCTAGCTAGATCAGACTTCATATCGACCTCGGGCCGAACGGTGATGTTAGGGTGGTATCCTTTGTTAGCGAAGAATGGAGTAATACCAGTGGAAGCATTGGGAGCGTTATTATAGGCGAACTCGGCGATCGGAAGTAGAGGCGACCAGTCATCTTGTTGGTAAGAACAATAGATCCTGATGTACTGCTCGAGAGTCTGATTGACACGCTCAGTCTGCCCATCGGCTTCCGGATGATATCCAGAGGTATAATGAAGTTCCATGGAGAGCGCTTTACCAAGAGCCCGGAAAAACGCCGAAACAAATTCGGAGCCACGATCGGAAGTAACATGATTAAGAACACCATGCTTAGAGAAGATGTGAATAACAAAAAGCTCAGCTAGTTGTTCGGAAGTAATGGTATCGTGAGTTGGAATAAATATAGCTTGCTTGGAAGATCGATCCACAACGACTAAGATAGCTGTGTAACCATTCGACATTGGCAGTTGCTCAATGAAGTCCATGGAGATGGAATCCCATGGTCGGACCGGAACCGGCAAAGGTTTCAACAAGCCGTAAGGCCGATGACGGCGGGGCTTATTGCGATCACAGATAGTGCACGAGGTAATGTAGTCACGAACAAAGTCTCTGACCTTGGGCCAGGTGTATTGACGACGTACAGCTTCTAGTGTGCGGTTTTGGCCAAAATGGCCTGAGAGTGGATGATCATGGAAATAACGAAGGACTTGAAGGCGAAGATTGCCGTGATTCGGAACATAAATACGGTCGTCAAGGCGTAGTAGCTTGTCACTACCTAAGCTCCAACGTTCATTGGAAGTATCTTTTGCAAGTTCCAAACCAACAACGGAGCTCGGATCGGCGGGAAGAGCGAGAATGATAGCCTGGTGTAGGGCTTCGATATCCATGATGATCGAGGCTCGTAAAACCGGGCCTTCCAGGAAGGTAGCTCGAAGAGACGCAGTGAGTTGTTCGTTAGTAAAGATAGGGCAAAAGTTATGAGGGTTCACTTGGGCGTAGCCGATATCCCCCTCTTTAGGGTAGACGTCCCAGCGTCTAGTTATCGAATCAGGTTTCTCGCCGAGTTTCCCCGGTCGGAAGCGAATGACCATATTAAATTGATGTAAAAATTCAGACCATCGGACCTGTCGGCGTGTGAGAACCTTGGTAGTAGAGAAATACTCAAGATTCTTGTGATCGGTGACGACGTCCACCGGATCACCCGAGCCTTCCAGATAATGACGCCAAGCTTTAAAGGCCTCGAAGATGGCCAGTAGCTCTTTGTCGTGGGTATCATAGTTGAGTTCTGCCGCGTGAAGCGTTCTGGAAAGGAAGGCTAGAGGATGAATTTCACCGTCAGCATATTGGATGGAAAGAATAGCCGCAATGGCATAGTCGGAAGTGTCGGTCTCCACGATAAGTGGGCGATTTGGCTCCCAATGGGCCAGTATCGGCGCAGAAGTGAAAGCAGTCTTGAGATTTTCGAAGGCCTCTTGACAGCTGCTGTCCCAGATTCAGGACGCGCCTTTTCAGGTAAGCCGAGTCATCAGCACAACAATATCACTATAATTGTAAATAAAACGACGATAGAAGTTTGCAAAACCCAGGAAGGACTGAATGTCCTTAACCTTCCTCGGAACCGCCCACTCTAGAACTGTCTGAACTTTCTCCTTGGACATAGTCAATCTGTCGGGAGAAAGAATATAACCCAAATACTCAACAGTATCCATATCAAATTCGCACTTCTCGGGGTTTGCGTAAAGCCGATGTTTCCGTAACCGCCGAAGAACTTCCTTGACGTGTTCTCGGTGTTCTTCTGGCGTATCAGAGTAGATTAGAATATCGTCAAGATAGACAAGAACACAGACATCGAGCATGTCAGAGAAGATGTCATTAACAAACCGCTGGAAAGCCGCAGGGGCGTTCGTAAGGCCGAACGGCATAACCTTCCATTCGTAAGAGCCGTAATGGGTCCGAAAGGTGGTCTTCCATTCATCACCTTCAGCGATTCTGACCAGATGATAAGCGTGAGCGAGATCCAATTTGGTGTATATTTTAGCTCTTTTCGGAGCGTCGAGAAGATCTGATATGAGTGGAAGTGGGTAATGATCCTTTTTGGTAATACAATTGAGTCCACGGAAATCGACGCAAAGGCGAAGTTTGCCGTCTTTCTTCGGGACAAAAAGGACCGGAGCACCGTGAGGAGAGGATGATGGGGTGATGGCACCAGTAGCCAGCTGTTTGTCAATAAAGTCTTTAAGGGCAACTAATTCCTTTTCAGACAAAGGATAAATACGGCCGAGAGGCGGCGAAGCGCCTTCTTCCAATTCAATCTTCAAGTCGTAGGGTCTGTGTTCAGGTAATGAATCTGCAGCAATCTCGTCAAAGACATCTGCAAACTCTGCGTACTCTTCTGGAATAGAAGGATGGAGTGGAGGGACAGTAGGAGTGGTTGAGGAGCGGTCGGCAGCACGGGCCGCGACCTCTGAGTGGATAGCACGAAGAAGAATGGGTTCCATACCAGCGTCCTTGCAAGCCCTATTAAAGACTGCAGCACTGACAAGTGCAATGTCGACCTCGGGAGTTTCCAGTTGAGCAGCGAATTGAGAGACCGTAGGGTAAGAATAGATGGGTTCAAAGGGGAATTTGGACGAAAGGGCTTGGCCCGTGAAGTCCGAGAGCGGGGACGAGAGCAAGAGCGAAGTGAGTCCCCGGGAGGGGTCTCCAGAATTGTCAGTGAAACCGACGGCAAAAGTTCCGGTAGCGGAATAGCGACCTTTGCAACAACAGGGTTGATAGCAGAAGGCACAGACGTCTGTGGAGAATCAAAGTGTGAAGTGTTATGGAACGTAATGTTTCGAGATGCCCAGTCAATCAATGGATTGTAGCGGGATAAGAAACTGTAACCTAATACTGCTTTACAAGATGAATCTAAATGAGTAACATAAAATGGTAATAGGAGCAGCTCGCCAGAAGGGAACCGAACGGCGATATCCGCCATGTCGGTAATGGGTTTAGAAGATAATGAACCATCAAAAAGGCGAAGATTAACAGGAGAGATTTTGGTCGTAGGAATGGAATTTTGAGAAACATAATGAGTATCGATGAAAGAGTCAGTAGAACCAGAATCAACAAGAGTAGGAAATTTAAGAAGAGCAGAGATGGGTTCGGCCGGCGCGGCTGAATCGGATAAAGGAAATTCAGTAGTTAATGATATTACAAGAGATCGTTCAATGGAAGAAAGAGCACACGCGTTGAGATATAACTCCCCAGGTGAGGTACGAACCTGATCAACGCAGCTCCTGTTTCGTACCGGGGAACAAGAGCTGCGGACTAGTTTTCCGATTCCTCTTCAACAACCTCAACGGTTGCTTCGGGGGTTTCTTCAACCTCGGCAGCACAGCCCTTCGATTCTCGGGCCTTTCGCTTGTTGCAGTCAGCGATCTGATGCTTACCACCGCAGAAGAGACAAAGGTTGTTCTTCATCCTTCTTTCCTTCTCGGAGGGAAGGACTTTCCCATCTGCACCAAGATGGTTGAACGCGGGGCGCTGACCGCCGGATTGGCCGGAATTCGAAGAGTTCTGGGGTTTACCATTATTGTTAGGCTTACCACCAGAGAAAGGTTTAGGCTTCGGCGTGAACGGCGCCGAAGAGCCAGATGGCTGAGAGTTGTTTTGCTGGTTAGTAGAACCAGTCTTAAAGTCCGAGGAACCCTTCTTCGGGTTCCAAGCAACAAAAGGCTTACCAGCCTCACGCTTCTTAGTTTCTTCGCGCTTCCAGTAACGGTTGTCAATACGAAGAACTTCCAGACGATAGGCGGCGAGCGTCGCCGGTTCGGGGCAAACACGCCATTTCATCCTTGATGCGCTCAGCTAAGCCTTGTTCATAAGCCCATTTCAGGGCAGCAGAATCCCAGTTGGTACTAGCAGCCAGGGTGTTGAACCGGATGTTATACTTCCGGATGTTCTCGGTTTCCTTCATCTTTAGGTTGCCGAGGGCATCTTCGGCCTCGCCTTGGGCGTCGTAAACGCCGAAATCGTCCTGTAGCTCCTTTACAAGAGCCGTGAAGGACGACGTCCAGGCCGGCAGCGAGTCGAGATCTGGGTCGAGAATATCCGGGACAAACCATTCTTTGGCTGACCCACTGAGATAGGAAAGAGTGTAGTTCACCTTCCGTTAGTCGGTGAAGTACTTTGGACGGTCATTAAAGACCAGGGCGAGATTGACGAAGAACGTCTTGAGTTTTCGGGGGTCCGAACCGTCGAATACCTCTGGCTCCTTGACCTTGCTCTTGGATTCAGAGCTGTCAGAAGGACGGCCGAGAGTGGCGAGGACGGTACCGAGGGTTTCAATGGAACCCTTGAATCCCGAGAGGAGCTCCAACATAGCACGTTGCTCGTTGGGGATGTCAGGAGAGATAGGAGAACAGGGTCCACCAGGACCACCAGGACCGCCGGGACCGCCGGGACCACCAGGACCACTGGGGTCACCAGGCTCACCACGCGGTAAACCGCCGGAATCGTCATCCAGATCGTCGTTGTTATTGTCGGCACCCGGATCGTCGGGGTCGACAGGAGGGTCTTGATCATCGTGATCACCAGCGTCCAGATTGAAGTGAGGAGGTGGGTCACGAGGAGATTCAGAAGCAGCATGACGTTGGGGTTGTTTCCCAGAACGGCGGGCGATGGCTTGGAGAATTGGAGAATCAATTCGAGTAGTTGAACAGCCCCGAGCCGGAGCGACCATGGGGGGTTGTCCACGGCGAGGGGTCAAGACTTGGACAGGTTGTCCATCACCAGTGTACAAGGTGCTGTACTCAAATTGTTGTTCTTCTTCCATGGCTTCAGGAAGAGTCGACGTAGTAGGAACTGTGGCTGGACCGAAACCGCGATTACGGCGACGTGGTTGACCGATGGCAGAGATAGAGTCGGAGAAAGGGGCAAATGATTGGGCTGTGGTGAAGAAAGTGTTTTCTTCGGAGTTAGCTCTAAATTGAGCTCGAGTTTTTGGAGGCATAAAAAATGATATGTCAGTACGATGTTAACGGATTGAGTTTAATTATACTGTTAAGATCATGTACACCGTGTAACCGTGCCAAAGCCACAAGGTGTCTAAGTGCGGAAGACGAGTGGGACAGTAGTGAAGTTATTAACAACACCGCCGTTACGCCATTAGTCCCCGGAGATCAAGAGTAGAGAGAGAGGAGCTAAGTAGCAGCCAGGTCAGAGCGGCGGAATCGCCGGTGACGAGGAGCGAACCAGAGAACGTCTAAGTCCTGAGGTTATAGTAGAGAGTACTTCAAGGCGGAGAGCCTGAAGACTTAGAGGAGCACAGAGTTAAGGAGGGAATCTAAGTCGATAATTAAACTGAGGAACTACAGTAGCGTACAGGCAGTATTTATATCTACAGAACGGCGCGGCGGTGCGGAGCGCCAGACTAACTACTAGGAGCTATACGAGTAGTACCTGCAGGGTAGAGTAAAAGACAATAAGGAGAGACTAGAACGAAAGAGTAAAAGACAATAATGAGAGACTAGAATGAAAGGGTATGTGTAGCGAGAAAGAACAATAGGGAGAGATTACAATAAGGAATGGATCTACGGAATCCCGAGCGGCGGAATGGAGGCCCGCGGCACGGACTTGACAGGAGGATATATTGGGGGCTCAGCATATGGAGAAAGGGCATGAAGAGTGGTTCAGAGTGACCACAATGGAACATGCATTCGATGCTGGGATCTTTCAAAGGCAGTATCAGTTTGACCCCTCAGTGCCATTGGCAAAGAGATGTACTGCACTGGACAAAGTGCAATATGAAGAGTGGGTGGATGTGCTAAAGGAATATGCAGTGAAAGACATGGTAGTTGTAAATGACAACATGGATGATATTGGCAGTGTCAGTGGCCATACTTCGTTGCCAGAAGTTGAACCAGTTACGGATACTCCATCCACAGGGGAGGGTGAACCGCGACTATGTGATATGCTGAATACGGAGCAAAAGTTGTTTCATGATATCATGGAAGACCATTTACATGTCACAATTCGCGGATTGAAACCAACACAGATGTTGATGATCCTTCAAGGACCGGGAAGCACGGGGAAAACCGTTGCAATTAATGCAGTAACGGAAACCTTCAAAACCATGGATCTTGAACCTCAACTAGCAAAGACCACTACTTTGGGTGTCGCGGCGACATTGATATCCAGTTGGACAGTCCATACCTGGGCAGGTCTGTCAATTGGAGGGCCGCAAGGTGAGAACTGGGTAGAAGGATCGGTGTACACTGCACAGGAAAGGGTGGCCAACATAGGACCAGTGGAGTACTTGATCATTAATAAGGTTTCGATGGCAACAAAAGATCTGTTGGCTAACCTTAGTGATATTGTCACACACATTCGTAGCAAGCTCAACAAACCTGGTGAAGGACTGTATTTTGGTGGAATAAATGTGATACTATGTGGGGATTTCCATCAATTCCCACCTGTGGCAAATGGTGAAGCAGCATTATACCATCCCAAGTGTACAGGTAAACATGCACAAAAAGGGCAAGAAATTTACAGTTGCTTCGACAAGGTTGTGACACTTCGACAGCAGATGAGGGTACGTGACAAATGATGGCAGGAATTACTGAATTGATTGAGGACGGGGTCTTGTACCAGAGAAGACATTGAAGTTCTTCATGGCCTGCGTCTCAACATACTAGACAACCCCAAACCAGACTTCCAAGGCCCAGAGTGGAGCAATGCAGTGTTGATTACACCGCATAATTTGGCAAGGAAAAGGTGGAATGCGAGTGCCATACATCAGCATTGTGCAGTAAATAAGACTTGGTTGTACTCCTGCCCAGCTAAAAACACAGCAAAAGGTTCCCCTTTGTTGACTAACCAGTGCATGAGCATAGCAAAGAAGACCATAAAACACACTGGTAATCTCACACATAGGGTTGAGGTCGCAATCAGCATGAAAGCAATGGTATTGCTGTGTTCTTTTGTCCCAGTGGAAAGACAAATGTGAAGATAGAAAGCATTGAAGATGGCCTTCTTCCAATCATACCAACTGAAGCGTCATTCACTATCGTTTTGCCGGACAGGTCAAGAAGAACGGTAAACCAAAGACAAGTAGCTTTGACACTGGGCTATGCATTCACTGACTACAAAGGGCAGGGCCAGACACTGGAGTACATCATTGTGGACTTGGAGAAACCGTGCAGAGGTCCAGATATCAATCCGTTCAGCGCATATGTCGCACTATGGCATAGTCGTGGTTGTGGCACAATAAGGTTACTGCATGGGTTTGAGGAGAAACACTTTGTAATGCATCCATTGGCGTCCCTGAGGGAGGAAGATGAGCAGCTTGATTTCAACACTGTGCACACAGAAAGGTGGTAGAATGAAGGTTGGAGGTACATGAAGTAGTTGTAAGTAGAAATTTGGTAATCATTGAAAAGAAGAACCTAACATGTGATTACAATGACAGCAAATGACAAAGTAAAATTGTAGAAATGTCCGAAGTGTTGTACAGAGTCTTGTAAACAATACATGATGAACAGATTGAAAGTAGCTCCCTGGATGAATTCGGACTACATGATGGATGGCGATGATTCACGTAGTCAGGCTTCTACGCTTTATTGAGCAGTGCACCATGGAAGACAGACGGTAGAAAGAGTGGGCTCTGAGTGGGGTATAATACGACAGCAGATTGTTTCCTGTAATTCCCACGATGTTTTGATCAAAATTGTGATCAATGGCCCGATAAGTAAACACCCCCTGTTAATGATGTATCCAAAACCTTTACAATGAACGCAGAATCTGTAAATCAGACTGTTTTCAATTTTGCTGCTAGACAAGGTCAGGCACTCCCACCACTGCAGAATATCAGAGCTGCTGAAACGCAGTGGATGTCCTTTGGAAAATGTGATACTGTGCGCAGGAAGCAGAGGATTTGAACACTGGTTTGAGGAAGGAAGTACAACTGAACCAGATAAAGGATGTGGTGTTACTGAACATATTTGAAAAGCATACAACTACACCTCAGTAACGTTGTCATACCATACCACGTTAATTCCAGGACGTTAACAAAGGTGAGTACTAACATCAAGTACATGTGCATGCAATTAACGCCGGTTCTGCCAAAGCACGCACGCAGCCGAACAAGAAGCAACAACATGTAAAAGACTTGCTGAAGGCAAGTGTACGATCATACCTCACAGGGGAACCTGAGAAACAGCTGTTAGTACTAATCCATGAACCCTCGGGAATGGGCAAAACAATGGTTATTCAAGCAATTGCGACGTTATTCAAAGATATGAAGTATTTGCAGCACTTTTTGGTTGCTTTTCCCACCGAGATTTCCACAAAAGACATCGGATGAACACACCTCACTCTCTCGGCAGTCAAGAAGGACTTGTTCAAGAAAAAGAGATACATCATCATTGACAATTGTTCAGTGTTGTCTGTGGAGGACTTGGGCGAGGGATCGATCCATCAATATAACCCTACAGTCCCTTCACAGTGAGTAAAATTTTAAGCTGTAGTTTCCATGATGCTAGATTCATCCCTGCAAACTGTTGTTCTACAGGAAGAACATACATGAATGGTATGCTTGATAACATAGGTAATTTGTTGATGTGTAGATTAAGTGTGTGTGTTTACAGTATGTTCTGTGTGCTCAATGTGAGTTGTTTACTTGCTGTATTCTCTTGTGACTGATTTAGCAGCTATGGGGCCCATAACCTAAAAGCCAGAGAATGAATGTAAGGACTCAGTTGTATAGCAAGGTGAGTGAAACAACTATATTAGAGTCTCTTAGTACCCTACAGCCCAAGAACAAATGTAAGAACTATGAGAGACATGTAAGTAAGAATAATGAAGTAAGTAAATAGAAAAGATATACCTCACTTATACAACGAGGTGGGTGAAACAAATGAGGTATTCTATGATAATACAAGACATAAGTAATGAACTGGATGGCATATAGGAGTCAAAGATAAGGTAGTGGTCAACACGGAAAAGGAAATGGGTGGGTATTGGCATACTGTGCATCAAGGCACATGGGTCAACTCCAACAAAATAATAGGGGTTGCATACTTTATGACAAGCTGTTCCAATGTCTGTTCCCCAGCCACTGGATAATGCCCTTCTGAAGTTCCCACTTTGTTAGAGGTTTCATCCCCAAATGACTGTTTTAGAACAGAGTCGAGGAGAAGTCATTGACCAGCTACTACCATAATGGCAACTGAACTGGTGGTTTGATTGAATTTGTGGGCATGTGTTGTGTTTCCATTAGATGAAGCACTTTTTTGTATGTTGGTTTCAGCTTTGGAAGTAGAAGGTCATTTTGTTGACATTATGGACATTTTGTCACAACAAGTCTATTTGTTAATGGGAGAGCTTGGTATAATGCAACACCTGGGTCAGAATTGGTCTTATTGGTAGAGGTGGTATAGATAGTCTACATTGTAGAGTGCTAGGAGCAAGGTGAAGCTGAAAAGGAGCTATGGGAACTGTGACAAATAACTGCAATGACTTACTAAAAGCAGGAGAATG
This sequence comes from Lentinula edodes, assembly GCF_021015755.1. Classification (NCBI taxonomy): domain Eukaryota; kingdom Fungi; phylum Basidiomycota; class Agaricomycetes; order Agaricales; family Omphalotaceae; genus Lentinula; species Lentinula edodes. Next base: position 256,807 of record NW_025764338.1, read on the forward strand.
TGAAGTGTAACCCTTAAGGTAATTTCTGGAACTTCCAGAGAGATCCCTAAGACAACAGCCAGCGTGGGTTAATAGACTTGTGAGCTGGTAAGCATTGAGCAGATTGAGTGCTATGAATCGTTCAAACATCAACATAGGATCATTAGAGTTACTAGGAAACAGGAGTTGTAGGAGTAGGAGCTCCTAATGGGAAATAAAAGCCTGGAAAGGAGATTCCGGAACAAGAGGCAGTTGTGGTTGGTGTTTCCAAATAGTGGAGGTGGTAATGGAAAAGCAATATGTGGTTAGAAGTCATGTAGAACTTCAACATCACTTAGAATTAATGTCTCAATATTTGTGGAGCAAGTAGGGAGCTTAAGGCAGGTGTAAAGAAAATTAGCTTCAAACAACGGACATTTGCAGAGGTTGGGTAATTACTTAAGATACTTGAACATAGTGTAAAAGAATATATTGTATCATGTAGATGATTGTAGAGGCAAGAAACAAACAGTAGAGGAAAGTCCTTATAGTTAGCAAGTACAAAGGGACAGGGACTGGACCTATGTTAAAGGGTGAGTGATCAAAATATACCATGCTGACATTTAGGACACTACCAGACTGCTCAAATAGCTACAGGGTACTTAACAAAGGAAAATTGATAATCTGATGCATGTAAAGTCAGCAATTAAGACTAGTTACTAATGGGAATAGGATGTTTCATGTAGTTGCAAAGGTCCCTAGTCCTTAAGGTGACAGTGACACTGGCATCTTAGAAGCTGTTGTGAGTATTGAACAATAGAATGAGGTATGAGAAGGTAGTGTAAAGGATTCTTGGGGCATGGAAAGGCAATGGAGGTTTCTCACAAGCTTGATAGAAGCGGGAAATGGGTCAGGGTGTGACACAAGCCAACTACAGTGTTAATGACAAACAGACCAAAGACTTATCAGTTTGAAGGTCAACACAAAGAGTGTCTAAGGTAATGAGCCTTACAAACAGCAAGGCTATAGCACTGATCATAGTTGATAGTGAAACTGAAGAACTAATGTACAGCACAGGAGTATTTATACTAACTAATTGACATATGAGGACAGAGTGATATACTAATTACTAGTGTTTATACATTTACTGCCTTCAATGTGCAGAATAAGACAACAGATATACACTAATCAACAATGTAAGTGTAATCAGAAAAAAACAACAATACAATGATTACAATCAACTGCAAATCTTGGAAAGCCAAGCATGGAGCCATGGTATTGACAACTACACTTCACTTAGTTCCTCTGTCTCATGTTTCACTTTGCTATCCGATTTAGTCACTCCACCTCTGTCACTTTGTGACAACATCATTTCTCAACATCAGTTTTTAATTAATGCAGTCATTACATAATGTAGCCTGCTTCTGCCTCATTAAATCTACTGCACAAACAAGCAGTGATTCTTATTGTACAAATTTTTGATCATTATTGCATATGCACACTTATATAATACTTCTATTGTCCTCTTTATAAATAGTGGTATTTATCCTTCTTCATTGCAGAACCTTTAGGTGAGACTCCTTACAAAAATGTTTTGTTTGATTTTGTTGGAGGTGAGTTGGCCTTATCACACTTCCCACGGAACCATATATATCAATATGGAATCTGCGAAATGATTCATGCTTATTATCACAGAACATTTTCCATTAGTGAGAGCACTCATTGTAGCCTGCTCTCATTACTTTTGGTAATGGTATCTGCTCTCAACCCTTAGCCAAATATCCATGTTTTACAGATGAGTTATGGATGGGTTACCTAGTTCATTTTCCTGCAAATAGACTTGTCATAATGGTTGAATTATAGCTATTCCCTCCAAATTCAATACTTACTCTAAGGGTAAGCTTTCAGATGCTCTACTGAAGCCTGATACTTATTCTTAGAAGATGCACTAGTTCATCGAAATGGTGGTTGCCCACCACTTTCATGAAGTGTTTGGCACCTGCTGCTTGCAGCCTTTTCCCCAATCATGACCATTGTATATGCTACATGTAATAATACTATTGAGTAACATATTGGTTTGCCCCTTCCCACTTGCAAATTTACCATCCAGTCATATTATCACATATATCTATTCAGATACTGCTTTCCATTGGCTAAAATTGTTGTTTGCATGCGTCAGATGCTGTATTTGCTTCATGTATGACTTACTTTATTCTTTCTAACCAATCAATGAGTTTACTTCCATTACTCTGCCAATCTCGATCACCAGTGAGGGCACAAATTTGAATATAACTTTCAACAAAGTTATTCACTGTGATATTTGGTATCAAAGGACGCAGATAATTTGTTTTCCTCCGGCAAGTAGGACAAGTTTCAGCGCCCTATCAATTTCAAACAACAATAAATGAATAAGAATGGAATTTTGTATATAACTTACTTGATCAAATAACCATTGATCGGCACATGGACCACAAATTGTGTGGCCACATGGATTGAGTAACTGAGCTGAGATACTGTAGCACATATCAAAATATTGTTCAATCAAAAACTAACAATACTTTCAATATGTCTTGGCAACTGAATATGTTTAGAATGATAATGAATATTTGCAATATATACAGCTATGAAGGAAACTTACATTGGACATATTAAATCTGCATCATATAAATTAGTCAAACTTGAACAATTGTTATGGTCGGCATTGTTGTTGTTGACAGTAGTAGTGGTCATGTCACTGGAGGCAAATGCAGTTAAGTACAAATCTGGATATGTGTTTGTAACATCTGAACAGTATAATTAGTAATGTAAATGGATTGATATTACCTGACATACCAGAATCAGTAAGGCTTGTTGAATCATCAGACAATGACTTTATTTCAGAGTTTGTTGCATTTCTTAGGACTTGCAAGTGCTGAACATCAATATCATGATTATTTCCGGTAACATTGTTATCATCAGAAATAGATGTCAGTTCTTGACTTGAATTCGTTGCCACATTTCCAGCTAATTAACATATCAAGTAAATTTTCACAAACATGTTATAATTAATTGCCAACACTTACATGTTCGCTCAAATGACTGTGGCAATAGCAAATATCCTGTTTCATTTCTTGATGAGACTGTGTATTGTATTTATTATGTGAATGAGAAACATAGATGATATTTTTAGCCTTACCTTGCATTGACTGTATAGATCCTTCATAATCATAACCAACCGCAAGGTGAGGATTTTCTTCCATGAGGAGGCTGCAAAAGATTGTAAGATAAGTATTTGGGCAGGTCTTATATCATATGCATAAACATATGTTATGTATATTTAGATAGATTCACTTTAAATCGAGATTACATGTTTGAATTAATCTTTATATGTAATGAAAGTCGGCAGATTCATTTAGTTCTTAATATGGTCTATACTACGTTACTACCATATTCTAATTCAACCAACCGTATATTATCATACTCCTGCTTGTCCTGTTTTATTTCAGTTGACGTATCGATTTTCCATGATGAATACAAGCTTTTGTAAGCCTTTGAGGCTCTTCGCTCACAAATTAATGAGTTACCAACCGTTAGTTCTGGTCATTTCGAAGTGGGAAAACCAACGCACCACTGATTAATTAATATTTATCCAAATTTATCCTCATCATATCGGGATCAATGTGTTGATCTAGTCATGCCTCCTTCTATTTCCTCGATAGCACTTGTCAATATTGACAAGCTCAACGAAGTATGGGAAGCCAATCAACGCCTTCCAACGCTATCGTCACGTCGTGGATCGTATATCACAAGGAAGCTATACCTTACCACCGTCAATGAGTAATGACGGGCTAAACAGAGGCAAGTACGCATCAGGGACTCGATTTATCTTGCTAAAAGTCCCACTGATCTGTCGGTAATCCTTCAGACACTGTATCAACGATATATGCAATCACACCCACAATGAAGCTAATTCTAGTTATCTAAGTTCTTTCTTCGAACGAAACCACATCCCTAGGGTCCGGATCGAGAATGCTGTTAGCAAAGGTCGTTTTTGACATTCAGTTCTTGCAGTAGACATTGCCACTGGTTTTGGTTAGTGTGTCGGACACTGATGCAGCTTCGAATGACTTGGTCTAAGCGCCGGTGCCGTCCACCATTAATTGCACATTATCAACATTTTAACGCGCACACGTTCGAGCGGTGTTAGATAGAAGGTATGAAACCAATCATTTTGATATCTATGAGCCCTCCCTTTGCGCCTCCATTCATACGTGACTCAACGTTGGATATTATCATAGGCCATCGTAGAGTCACTTACGCGCCTTCTCAATGAGCGCCTGCATGCATATTTCCGACAAGAAGGATGCCATATGAAGAGATTCATTGTTAGAAGCGTTCTGAACAAAACGTACTCTGAACTGAGCTACGATATTGTCTAGACAACAACGTAGTCTAATCGAGATTGGTTGAACAGTCCTCGACTGAAAGCATTCGCGAGAGCTTTGAACCCTCCTTCCTGTACTTGGAAAAGAAAAAAATCATGATGATCCGCCAGATGTTCATTATTCCTCCGTATCTCTCGTATACAGCGTATGTCCGAGCGCAGTCAGGGCATCTGGTCTCGTTGTCGGGTAGGCAGCTGAAATAAAAGATATCAGCGAGAATCAAGGAGGACACGCGGGAACACACCTTTGATGATAGATGTGGTTACACATAAAATGAATACTGCGCAGATCCAGTTGCCCACCACAAGCAGAGCAACGAGTAACATGAAAAACCCTCGGCTGCTCTGAATCAAAAAGCTGCTGAACTTGATTGAACTTTGCGACTGTTTCCATTCTGTACGAGCTAACCCGTTCCCATTCCTACAGCAGTAATCTATACATCAGTGACCTGGTCATGTACATGATAGAAAGAGGAAACTGACAGCTTATATCTCACCCCGCTCCCGACTTATGCGGTCGATGAACCATTCCTTGAACAGACCAACACTTGCGAACTCGTTGCGACTCAACACTTCTACAATGCCGAACGGTGGCAATGCTGTAGTATCTCTTTCACGTCGTCCATGTGGCGAAAAAAAGAGCACTGGGGATGAAATCAAAAAATCGAAGTACTAGGGTATAAAGATGTGGATGCTTTGGACCGTATAGCTGAAGATGCTTCAGTACTTACGTGGCACGCTCTTTGTTACGTTCCATCCAGATCCGCAAAACGTCTTCGGACATTCCCATATCTCTCAAAGAAGGACTAAACCCTTGATATATTCTCGGCTCAAGCATTAAAAAAAGGGCATGCGTGGTATCGTAGAGCATTGTTTCACTGCGAAAGACTCGGAGGGCTTTCTCCTTCAAAACTACCTCATCCTGAGGCACTGAAGATCCGAGAGAAGAGGATATTCCTGGAAGGGTGAGGTAAAATTCCAGTAATGTATTCCAAACAGCTACTTGATTGTGCCGATCTTCCTCATCGTCGATGTCAGGCGTCGTGCTCAACCGGCTTGGATCAGACATTTCCTTTTGAAAATTCTCACTGACACTGTCCTCATCTTCTCAACGCAACAGTTTCCAAAAAAACCACAAATGTGCCATGTGGTCTACAAAGTGCGCAAAGTATAAGCGCGGACTTGGCCGTTTCGATAGTGTCAAATTAGGTAGACGCGCAGACGTCAGTGCGATACCTAATATCATCGATAAAGTAGTGGGAGAAGACGAGATACCTCGTGGAGTGCCTGAGGCACCATCGCTATTCAAGCTGCCGCTACGTCTTGTGTATCTCCGACTCGTACGGTTTTGACTGACAAGGCAGCAACAGTGACATTCTCTGATGCATGCCTTGCAATGGAATTGCGATGGAGAGTAAGAAACGAAAGGTAGGAAGCACCGCCAAGTGCGGACTTCGACACAGCACTAATTCAATGAGCAGTTCTATAGCTTCTTGCGGAAGGTTACTCCGTACAGCTCTACCATAGCGGGCCAAGCTCCCTTCAGCCTAAACAAAAATGGCCATGCACGAATGATAATGGATAACCAACTGAAGGAGTAGTGCAACATACATCATCCATTACCAACTTCCTAAGATAAAGCAATGCCTCCGAATATTTGCCAGCGTCTTCTATTTGTATGCTCAAGTAATCTTCGTGACGCTCGTACTTCTTAGCAAGATAGCCAGCGTGCTCGAAGTAACCGGCTTGCCTACAGAAACATATCGCATTATCGAGTTTGAAAGGCAGTTCATCTGAGGCAATCGATTCCTCTCTCTTGAATACTTTGATTCGGTCTTGATGAAGCTATCCAGTTTCGACACATCCTTTAATTTTGTGTAAGTGTTCAGCAGAAGAGTGGTCTGAACTGAGTTGGCAAGACCTTGAGTGTGAAGTTCTTGCAGGTATGTTACCAGATTGTATATCCGTTGGGAATCCAGGAACTAGATGTCCCCCCTTAGTAAAATACAGCAGACCTTCCAAAACATGCTACCTTCCTTATCACGTACCTAGGTTGAACCCAACCTAGTGTCTTCACGTACTGGGTCATTGCACCATCGTAGTCATTCTTGGAAGGATACAGATGGTCACCATACTGTCGGTGAATATCCTCGACATGGCTATCATCAACATTCTTTGTCTTAGCAAGGTTCAAGGCGAGACCGTATAACGACCTTTTGTACAGCATATCCAGTTTGGCCGAAGTAGATTTCTCGATAAGATGGGTCAGCTAGAAAGATATAATCAGTGAAGCAGGACTACATGACTTTGCAGCATAGGTACTTCTCCGTTGTTGCACAAAATGTACACATCACCTCAAGGTGCGCTAAAAATCTTACGAACGCCTTGTGAGAAGGTTCCACTGTACGCAACGAATTTATTGGCGTGATCGAACACAGTGACCTGTCCAGATACAGTCAATAAATGGACGTATCGAATGATGCACAACGAACCTTGCTAATCTCGGATATATCGTCACCAGTGGCGCGAATGAAATTGCAGACGGTAGTAGAGGCAGCAAAAGCAGAGGCTACAAATGGAGGGGAAATAATGACAAGGTACGAGGAGTGTACGTGGATAGCGGATTTATTGCCTTCATAATCGAATGCGTTTCCCCTGCCTTCAATAGCACACATATATATGGCTTCGTCGCGTGCAACGATCATATTCGACTCGTTCATCACCGCACAGCCTAGTCCAGCGCCGATTTCGTCTACCACCATGACGGCAGAACTGCCAGTGCCGCGTCCAGTAGCTTGGTGAACAAGAACATGATTGGTCGTCACGATGAACAGGTAAAGATTGGAGTCAGTCTGGTCTGTCCGCTCTCTCGAGTACCTGAGGGCTGCGTCCGGAGCATGACTCAAGGAACGCAAAATGGGTTCACGGAAGCCTAGTTCACTGATAGATTCAGTGGGTGACTCATGTATCGTTCGTGGTTTGGGGACAATAGTCAACGATGCAGAGGACGCCAATGGTTAATCTAGATGTCGACATAAGAGGACTGTGCCGGTGCCAAAGCCTATGACCAAGCCGGAAAGATTTGCAGAGAGTGCAACCGTGGACACCTAAATACCGTCTTCCTTGATACTAAACAAGGCCTCGAGGAACTCCCGTTCAGCGGCAATAGCTTGATGAACCCATGCAAGCATGTCGCCGATATACCTCAGAGGATCGTGTGCATGGAGCTCAATAGGTCGAGGGAGACCAGAAGGTCCGCCACGCGTAAGGGCAGTGAGGAAGGAAGATGTCAGTGTTGTTTGACGGGTGAGTAAGAGCGCAGCCAGTGATTCACTGGACGAAGATTGTCAGACAAAGAAGAACAGAAATCCGTGACAAGAACGTACTTGAGGAGTTCAGGCCTCTTTCGTAGGCGACGGACGCCCTCCCGCATGATCGTGCTCACTTCAAGCTGAGAATCGCGTCCAACCTGACGAAACTCGTAGGAACACCAACGAAATATTTTCTCGTAGCCTTGTTCAAGTTGAGAGGCGGTAGATGCCATAATGTCTTTCCTGGCCGGAGATACTAGGTATTATGATCAGTTATCTCAATTGAGATTGTTTGTCGAGCTTACCCAGCTCTCGTTGGACCATCTTCGCCGGCCATTAACAGACGACAATCTTCTCGGATCTGTTCCGTCTTGTCCATAGCTTGAAAAAATCGCTTGCCCACTGGTACATCTCTAGATGTCAACGCCTCCGTTTCCTCCTCCGTGAGTGTAAATCGTGAAAGGAACAAGGAGACAATTGACTTCCGGTCCTCAACTTCTTGCCTTTCTTGCGCTCAGTATGTAGAGGACTTCGGAGGAGACAAAAAAGACGCACCTCTCTTCACGTAGATTACCTGCTCGTTCAAGAAGGGATTTGCTCGCTTCATTTGAAAGTTGGAGTTGCTTCTCGGCTTCGTCACAGCTTGTATGCATTGCCGAAACGTGTTTTTGAAGGGCAACCAGTCTGAATAGGACATTGGGTAGATGAATAACGATACTGCGATCGGGAAGTGAGTACACACCTCATCAACTTCACTCAAGATTTTCAGAAAATGTCGACTGCCTTCAGCCAGCCTGAGCTCCATATCCCGCTTCAGATTTTTCCTTGCCCTTGCAGCTGCTTCCCCTGGCGTGTTTTCTACTAATTTTGAGGTTCCAATCGATGATTGAGCGCGTTCTTCTTCATCGTCGTCTTCGTCTTCTCCATCTTCGAGCAACGCGCCATCAAAATGTGCATTGCTCTTGGGAGTTTCCTTCACCTTCGAGCTGGCATCTACGGTGGAGCCAGATGAGCTGCTATTGACATAGAGTTCTGAAAGTGTCTGCAACGCTTCCCGAGTAGCTTCATCGTCGAAATTGGTACCAAGAACTTTGTATAATCGTAAAGAGACGGGGTTTCGAGCTTGGGAGGTCCACGAGGTAGAACTCTTTCGCTGTGAGGATATCGAGGATGAAGAATCAGAGTACGGTATTGGTCCAGACATAAGTCTGACTGCCAATCGTAAGGGTCAAGTTCTATAGAAACATATATTACTCACTGGACGTGGTCTATTGCTAGGTTGAACTTTAACTGAGCGCAGAAGAAGGGGTGCGGTTGTTCGTCTGTCTTTCTTTCCAATGTCCCATATCTTTATGAGTGGTGACTGTGCTGTGTTCTCCTCCTAGCCGATCGTGGATATGATTGCGGGCAATACATGCAATGGGATTCGTACTCCAAGTGTAACCAGAATGCCTTTTTTCTCCACCATGTGTGTGACCTTTCCTCCTACATGAGCTAGCCAGCTGCTTATAGATTCGAAGTCGATGTCCAAAAGGTGAATTGAGCCATAGATATCGGCTACAAGGATTCCTGGGAGGATGAAGTGATTGTTGAAATTTCGAGAGTAGCCTGCATAGTCACCGGATCAGCCTCTGAGTAAAAGAAATTAACCTCGCGCACCTTGAATATTTCTGGAGTTTTATTTGCATCATGTATATCTTTCACCGGAATGGAATCGAAAAATGAAAACTGACGCCACTTTTTAAGGTCAAAGAATCAGTCGAATTACCCACAATTGCACGTAGGGTAGGACATGGAATAACCTAGAGAAACGGTGAAAGTATAACTCACAGCAGGCGCTGACGCACTATTATTACCAGCTGAAACGTTTGAAGCCGTAGAACCACACATCAAGCCAAAGTCAAAGCTAGACGTTCTACTACTCGATATCTTGACACTTGATACCCAGTAGTAGTAGAAGATAATCGGAGCCTGATTGTACCGAAATACTTGACTGGCGCTCATGTTATCATGTGATCTCTACTGTCACGGTGAGTCCCGAACACTCTTCTGGTCCAACTCTCATATACGCAGTACCATGTCTTTCCTTGGCTATCGCAAATGGCCTACGCCCGCAAGTTTTTTTTCACCAAGGGTTTGAATATGTGCTGAATGACTTGGCTTCGGGTCCTCAAGCCCATGTGGCCGTTCATGGCAGCGGGCGCTATCACTGTTTACTACGTTGCCAAAATTCAAGACATGGCTATCCGATGTGTGTGTTCCCATATTCTCGCTACAATCATAGCTCACTTTCCTTTGCTAGCTCCGGAATACGCCAAGGATCCTAAAAATCTGTATGCCACGCAAATATCAAACTCGTCGGCTCATTAGAAGGGTTCATACCTGGAGAATAGAAGAATAATTACTCTGGTCGATATATCTGTATGGCTACATACGGATGCTATTTAAAATTCTACCACTAATTTACTCGAGCAGTTCCATTGCGCGGTCGTCTGTCCACTTTCCGTCCAGATATTCCTCGGCAGGAGATATTTGCCTGCAACGAGGATGAGATATATGTCATGAATGGAATGATAAGCTAAGACCGCGGCCAGAAAAATAGTTTGGACATTAGGGATATCCGAAGTTTTGATTCATCGAACGTTAACCTCATGGTATCAAATAATCGTGAGTCCTATATTCACAATTGCAGCATAAGAATTAAGAACCCCGTTCACACAGTGGTTGCTTGTACATTCAATAGGGTTTTGAACGTTAGACGATTGCTTGGCGACTTCGGATTGATGCTGCTGAAGAACTCGCATTAATGAAGGGGTTTAGGTGGACCCGCGATATATTCTTGACGTCCCCATGCACAGATGAACGGAATTTCCTGGGATATGGGAGAAAGTGAGCCGAAGCAGGATAAAGAGTATCCTATGATCGCATCTTCTATCTCATTTATATATATAACTACATAGGGATAGATGGACAATAACTTCTCCTCCCATCAAAGCTATACTTATCATGACTGACTCCAAAGTACAGAATATCAATACGAAGAGCTCTTTTCCCGAAGAACGACTGGGCCGGACAGGGTTTGTCTTTCCCTTCACCTATTTACTGCGCATAAGCGACATATTCATAGATACGTTGAATGGGAGCAGTATCCAGAAAATAAGGCTTGAGGTTCAAAGGTCCTTACTGATTTACACCGATTTCAAAATTTCAATTCGTTCCTCTGCCCCCCACAAAACCGGTGCTCATTAGATACAGCGTTTGGATTGAAAAGCATCGTCCACTTTAGCTGGGATACGTTCCAACGCGAGAAGCCTGATCTTCTTCTACACCTCCTTGACTTCCCGTACAACGATGAAACAAAGACAAATGAGCTTTTACAAGGCAAGCTTACAGATAGCAAATATCATTTGTGAGCACGAATCCACCTCGGTACATTCACGCTTGTTAAGCCTGTTGCTTAGTGTTTGCAATCATGGTGAGTTGCCTAATGTTAACAGAGATGTTGACCAGCTCGAGATTGCTGGTCTGGTTAACGAACCTATCAAAATGTCATTAAAAGACTTGAAGGATGCCAAGAAATTTCCCTCAGTTTCATTTGCTCATTTCCATAAACCCTTGCTCGAGCAGTACATGAAGGCAAGCAGAGGTTACAGTGACTGTCCATTGCAGCGACACTGTAAGTCCTTCAATCCTTTCAAATCTTTTGAGCCCGAAAATTTCTATCTAGCAACACATCGAAGAAATTAACATATATCCCGGTGAAGGTGACCAGGTCATCAAAATGCACCTTGAGCTAAGTAACTGCTACCCATACCATAAAGATTGGTCGTTCGCTGACCTGTGTAACACAGGCGAACGCGCATGTGGGTCAAATATGTACTCTGAGTTGGCTAACATTATCTAAATCTCGTATTGCAGAACGACAACGGTTTACCGAGGTGTTCCCCTCAAAAAAAGTTCTTAAACTCTCTTGCGATGGTGTCCTTCCCGAATGCGAACACCTTGAATTTATCAGCGCAGATAACTTATCTGAAGTACGTGGAACCTTGCATCTTTCATTCATCCGATACCGTCTATCTTACTCTTCGCCTTCACCAGGAAGAATAATGTATTCAACTATGCCGTCTCAGTACCTTTGCGTAAACTCCGTGCTTCTTCTGCCACCGAAGTCCTTGCTTGGGACATGAATGACGCTCCTCTGCCCAAAATTCATGGAGCGCCACTCCGCCTTGTGGTCACAGCATATATCGGTGCTCACAACTGCAAATGGGTATATAAGATCAATGTATTGAAGGAACCAAGCATGGGACCAGTACAAAGACAGGAATATCTGTATTACACGCCATAGGTATGACACGATGAACGGTTTGGCTTAGTGCAAGCATTAACCTCATCCTAATTCTTCTACACGGATCGGGAAACAAAATGCAAAATATTCCAATAGATTCTCGATTCAGAACATGCCAGTTTCGTATGTCTACATTTCACAGTTGATGTTTTGTGTAACTCAGTCAGGTCGCCGTCATTAGGAGCGCCATAATATATCCTCTAGATAAGCAAGTCATCGTGCATTCAGGTAAAATCACGACGCAAAATTCGTCGTACAGCGGAGGCGGAAACTGGATACAGCGTGTCAAGGTATCCAATGATGGGTAATTTTTATCACGTTCAATCCTCTTTCCAACCAAGTAAAACGGTGACATTCTCAGAGGTTCAATCTGGTACGCAGTCGAAGAACAGAATATGACTACCAACGTAACTCCTGCTGCCCTCGAAATTTTGACTAAAACCTGTAAATCTTTGCTATCAAGCACTATTACGCATGGAGATCATGGAAATTCGACCTCGCTGTTGTGACGCAGAAGGGTGGCTTGAACTTTGTGTGCGGACATGGGATTCCTCCAACAACACTGAACCTACTTCCATAAGGTCTACTGGTCTTCCTCTCTTAAACGTTCCTTGCATCTAACAATGTCGCCTAGTACCGCATGAGAGAGGAAGAACACCGTCTGCGAAACGAACAAGAGCGTCTGCGAGACGAAGAAGACCATATAAAAAGATACCTGCACACGAAAACCAGTAAAGAGTTCAAATCAAAATGTGAACACCTCCTCATCCGCAAACACTCTGAGCTCATGTAGGCCAGCTTACAAAAGCTGCTCTACTTCTATAAGACGAATATCTTCAACATATATACACTTTGCTGTCCCACATGGTCTGAAGCCTCTCCGCAAACAATTCCAAGCTCACGCAAAGCAGACACGTCCGACCACTATCTCAAAGTCAGTCGGAGAAGGTGGTAATGCAGACATTACTGATTTGAAGGTATACATTGATGGTACATAAGAAAAAATCGGTGGCTTAACTGATACATTGTAACTCTACTCTACATCTTTTGACGCAATACGATGATTATATCATAATTTGCGAAAGAACGTATCCACGAAGTCATCCTCGCCCGATTAACGCGTGTCTTTGGAGGTCCAATGTTTAGTACTAACACCAACTTCTCAACATCATTTGTATCATCACTCATGAAAGGATCATCCTAGTAGATATCTTCAACACAGAATATGAACATCCATAACAGATACTAACCAGAGTTACCCCGACGAACTGGTGACGTACAACTATCAACAACTCTATTAGTTGTTGAGCAGTCGCAGGGTTCATCGTCCATTCACGGTCGTTCATAAAATTGAATATTTTCTGAAATTCAATCCAAAATGAACTCTCGATGACCGGTCGTTGATTTGACTCTCGAAGAATGATCTGAATCGCCATTATAGCAACATCAGTCCTAAGGATAAAATTAGCATATGCTTGTATCTTATTCTCGAGGCTTTTTCGTACCGTAATACGCCTGATCTGATGAGGGTCTTTATAGAAGAAAGTTGAGTTCTAACCTGAGCAAGATTTTGTGGTCCAAATACGCAGTTGACAACTGCTCCTGGTATATCAAGAACAGTTATGTTGATTGTGTTGTAATTCGTCACATAAGCCATGGTCCAACTATTCAGCTCCAAAAAGTCGACAGCATCCGTGCCAGCATATGGTCGACGAAACGGTATGCGGTAACAATGTTTGTCACCTATGTATCTCGGGGTCAAAACAGATATCGAGGACGACGGATCGCAAATTAGCCTGAACGTAGGCCTGTGCATGATGCTAAATCCACGATTTTTGTACTTCTGAATCGGATACATTTCTCGTTGGGTTAAAGGCGGTTGAGTGTCAATGAGCATTGTCGTCTTGTCTTCTAATGTGAGTTTAGAGAAAAGACAATATGCCGCTCGATGTGTCAAGACATTCATTACACAGGCTAAAACTTCGTTAGTATGTATACAAAGTCATTACGCATAATATAACCAACGAACTTGAATGGAACGAAAAGATGCATTCTAAAGGTGCATCGCATGTAGCAATGAGCTGAATTTTGGAGGAGCTTCTCACAAAATCCCAAACTGCGGCGACTGTATTAGACCGATACTCCTCTGGATCTGCATCAATGGTGGTGGAGGTGATAGATGTTTCCGCGAAGGAGTCAATGAATTCAACAGCTTGACCTTCTTTGCACTGGTACAAGTAACCATGAGACATTAACCATTCTCCAGCAACTTTACAATGCTGGACGTTGCAGAATGCATCCAGGTCACCATCATAAGCTTCTCGATTGAAAAACTCGAGAGCGATTGAGCCAGAAACCAATAATCCAATCGATTGCTGAGAAGCAAATACAACGTTAAAATCAATTATCACCTTCAAAATCAAAGTTCATACCTGCAACATTTGAAACTCTGCAATCTCCTCAACACTGAAAAAATTGCGATATGCATGTTGAATGCTAAAAACCCGTTCCTTGTATTTTGTGACATCGATTCGAGATTGTTTACAAGTTTTACCAAGGGCAACCAGATCTGGCAAAGGTATGCAGTCCATTATGTTATCGGACGTCTCTAGAGGTCTTGTAGAATGAAAAAGTGTTCAGTACATCGGTGAAAACAACGGTAACGTTTGTCGACATACAGCAAATAGTTGAAGGCCATTGAGAAGATAGAACACGAATCATCTGTTGCATTCCAGCTATATTTAAGCAAATATCAAACCATCTAGCAACGACTAAAGCTGTATGAAGGTACATCGGACACAGAACTATGAGTAAACCGTATTCTTCGCCTTCATAAGTCGTATTGGTAGTTGAAAATCGAAGGATGGATCATATAGATGTACACGGACTTCGCCGACGTACGATGTACAAATCGGAACTAACATACGTACGAAATACGATTACCGATTTCGAACCAATGTACGTGCGAAATACAAGTACCGATTTTGAACCAACGTACGTGCAGACTACGCTTCCCAATATGTATTGCAAGATACCATTGATTCACTCATGTCGACTCTACGATGTACGATCTTAGTGTCTTAATCAATATCCCACTTATAACATGCCTGAGAATATACTATACCTACCAATTCATCCTGTAGAACATATAGCATTAACATAACATCAAGTCTCCAGTTCTATATCAGGAACTAAATACAGAGCACTGCTGGTATATGTATTCGCCTCGCATTCATGTGTAGACTCTCATCGTCCATGCTACCCATCAAATCATTCGTAGCCACCAACACTTTATTCCGCTTCCACTCAATACTCAGTCGCTTACCCGCTGACGTATGGTGGTATATTTTCACAGTTTACGATATCGACTTACGTCCTGTGGTACTAATTTGCAAGTTCATGCGGAAAATGGTCGGAAATATCGTATTTCGATCAGTATATTTTCATCATTTGAATGAACTATCTCTCGCGAAAAGGACCTGGGACTTGACTAACCGAAATGTCATCGAAAATATCAAATATATTCGACTTGGGTCAATACACAAGTCGGATACTGCTTTGGGTTTTGTCCATTCTCGTCATAGACGCAGATGGATTGCATCCTGGAGACGATCATCGACGTTTTTACCATCTTTCCATCGCTTAACAGAGGTCATATTGGCAGGTGCTGTTCTACCGAGCACCTTTGTCAATGATCTGTCCAATTTGCGACATCTTCATAGTCTCGAACTCAAACGCTGCTGTTGCGAAGGCATTACTGACTTCAGTGATGTGAACCTTCCTATCAAAAAGTTGTATTTGAAGATGATGTGTTGGCACGACAAGAATCAGGACCTGGAGATGATATGTTCATGTCAAAAACTCATCTCGTTGTCCATTACATGGCATAACACAATGAGTCGACAATGGATTTGGTCAGGAAAAAAATTACCAACCACTGTGGAAAAATTAGCACTGTCTGCCTCACGATCCTTTTGGACCAATGTATCCCCATCCTATTCCGACACTATTGACTGTATATTCACTCTCTTCTATCAATTCCCCAACCTCACGGATCTCACGCTGCCTGATGGCATGGGGTGCATGCCACATAACTTAAACAAGCACTGGTCATTTGGTAAGAACATCAGGTACTATTTTGGACCTGTACGGTTTCTTGCATACATTGCATCAAAATCAACCCTCCTCACTGATATCCATATCGTGAACCATTGCTTTCATACCGTATATGCCAATGAAGACATACCCAAAGATTTGGTTGTTGAAAATCTCCATGTCAACGTATCTATCTGGGACAGCGAGGCTGTACGGATTCTTATGGAGAGAATATCCTGTGTCAAGTGCCTATCTCTGAAATGGGATTGGTTACCTAGAAATATTGTGAGTGCCACCAACTTTTTACAATACAATTTTGACATTATTGTCATAGGATAAAATGTACGATGATTTCCTCAGTCATTGTAAACATTTACGACAACTACACCATCTTACACTATCACCGGTTACTTCAATTGAAGAAACATTATTGATACAATTTCGACTTCAGTGTCCAACTCTTACTTCTGTACATGTTGGACATCAACAATGGATGTTTTCAAATGGATGGACACTTCAGAATGTATCTCCTTCTGTTGTATAAATAAAAAAATGTGAATCAAATGTATGGAATTCACTAATTTGTAGTGACTTTGGATATTCAATAGTGTACCAGAAGATCAATGTAACAAATCATCATAGATTGTAATAAACAGCAAAATTGAATGTCAATATTGGAACTCTGGTGATGATCTCTGTTGCTGGAGGCTATGTATATAGAGTACAAGTGTGAATCAAAACTATGGATTGTATGGTTGAGTAGTGAGCACATTGGGAGGAAGTCGGAGGCCTTTGGGTCCGAGCCACAATGAGATTCTGCTGAAATGTGTACACAGTCAGCTGCGATTCCCAGTGTGTAGGAGTGCCAAACACATCCAACAAACATGGATAGCCTAGCTGCAGAAGAGCACTCACATCGTACTGGAGGCATTGTGTACTGAACTAGTTCCTGGTGAAGCTCTAGCTGTATGTAAGGTGCCATGATTTCAGCATGCTTTTGAAGGTAAAGTAAAAAGGCGTCACTCTACCACCTGTCTACTACACAAACCGCATTGAAAGAAACTCCTTGGAGCAAGTATTGGAGAGTAATGCCAAGGTGTATGCTGTGACCTTGAAGGACAGGTAGGCCTTGACTTTTGACTATTTTGTTGATTCATTACAGGAACGTGTGTTTTGTGAGAGGCCTGCGTGAAGTTTTATGAAGGTAAAAAAATATATAGTCTGAACCGCCGGGCCTGTTGATTGTGAGGTAGTTCCAAAACCAAGAATCTGGCTCTGTAGAGCTGAGTTGTCAGGAATAGTAAAGATCTTTGCATTCAAGTTGGCTGCTTTTGGTAGATGAAATGTATAGGATGGTGGTTTCAAAGCCATTGTGATTTGTGGCTCTTCAAATATGCAAGGGATTAACATGCTTGTCTGGGGAGAAATTGTTGAGGTTGGGTACCGTGACCTCACCACCCTTGCTGTGCAGTAAAAACTCACTTCAAGCAGCATCGAGGGGGTTGAATGGGTTGAGGTTTTGTAACAGTTTTGAGATGTAGTCTGGGGTGATTGATACACATTTCTTCCTGCGGGCTCAGTCAATTTGAAGGTCTTCAGCACCCTGGACAATGGTGTTGAAGGAGGTTTTGTCAATTATCCATCATGTGCCATGCACGCAGACTGTGAACATAATTCTTTACAAAAGTTCCTGCATAGTTGCCACTCATGGTTGCTATCCAGGCATTTAGTAAATCTGCACTGCAAGGGGCACTTTGGCTTTCCGGAATATGACCAGGGTCACAGAATATTTGCACTGGCAATGGAACAGATGTGAACTTTGACTGCTAGTACTGTAGTTATTTCATAAACGCATCTGAATATATGATTTGTGTTTTGGTTTCTGCTCCTCCCATTCCACTATCCTTCAACGACTCCTTCATTGTCTCCCCAGACCTTGTACTGGCTCTTGGGAGCAGCTTTGGAGATAATGAGTATGAGGAGGTAAAATCTGACTGCTTTTGCCCATCCAATGTCCCATTCTTTGTTTTTTCCTCTCCATCCTGGGAGGATATAATACACCTGCCAAAAACCGCAGATGCATAGGCCAATGCCATAGCCACTGCTGGTGTCAGAGTAAGCATGGATATTGACAAGGTTCGCTGGTCCTGGTATGGGTGCAGATATGGGACAAGACGGGGTGGATTTCCACCAGTCCAGATCAGCTGGCCATCTGCATTAACAAGCTTGCCTCGTTTTTGTGTAAAAGAGAAAGGATGGAATAAAATGGGCACTCCAACCAACCAACCTAATACACAATATCGAGTTCACTACTATCGAATTTATTGAATAGCAAGGGGTAGCGTTGTCAAATGTTCCACAAAGCTTTGAAAGCTAGGGAAAAGCTTCAATCAATCAATTTGAATCATTCTAAGAATTTGGTATATTCCTTTAATCAATGTAGATTCAGCATGATTTGTGCTTTAGTTGTATTGACATGGGTATATCCGAATTGGAGGTTTGAATCAAAGTAGATTAGAACCAAAACACACAGACCCTTATGGAGGGCTAGAACTATGTGCTGGCACAGCCACACAGTGTGATTTGCCCTTAAGACCAACAACTGATCCTAAACTTCGAGAATACCCAACAGCTGGATATAACTTCTCGCAGTCACAAGGAGCAGAATACGACATTCCTATACTCACAAGTGCCGGGCCCAAATGGCTGCTAGCAAAGATGTTTCAGTCTGGCAGGAGTGTGTCTTTCCTTTTTATGAATTAGCACTGCAACATCATCCCAAAATCACTTATATTCCAGATACATTGGATCACTATTTATACACACAGGATATAGAGTCACACAGTACAATTAATTTACAGCCGTTTGCAAAACTAATGGCAGTAGTTCGATCGATTGATTATGTAGACTACGTCAGAATAAATAATTACTTAGAGAATTTTTGATTTCGTCACCTGAGGCCCTTTCTATCTTCACCACGTATAGCTGGGAATTCAGTTCATTGATGTGGCCGCCCTCCTGGAACTATCATGCTGGCTCTCAGACTTAGACTATGCTATTGCCCACCTCCCAGGAAAACACCGTCTACCTCCACTAATGGAGACCGAATCAACAAACTCACTCAGGCCATTGATTTCTCCATCAAATCCGAGCTTCAAACCCACATCTACTCATGGTCCAAACTGTCCCTCCTTCATCACCGTCTGGAACCAAAGGAGGAAGGTCCAGCGAAGGCTCAGATTATTGGGCTTCATCATTATCACACCCGTCGTGATTCACTCTCATTGTCGCACTATCACCAAGCTACTCTGTGGGGACTTCATTCCCCAATTATTTCGAGACTCTCCCTCACTGCTTCGCATCCTAACGACTGCTGAACAATGGAATCAACTGTGCACAATCATCGACCGGAAATCCCTCAGCACATCCTTTTCCAATGCCCTTCACTGCTGAGCATCATCTCTCTATGTTCTCATTGCCGCCATGCAACAATCCCAACCTCTCCCCGTGAACTCCATTTTCTCCGATGCAACCGCATTACACTACCTCAAGGCATTCATTTTTTTCGACTGGTCTCTAATTGTATCGACCGCTAAATTTATCCACAACGTTGTGGTCTGGTGTAGTACTACTTAAATACAAGTGCTGATCAACAACATCTAGACGCTTCGGCTGTATCTGACAATGAGGACTCTGATGAAGGCTGATTCGTGTTCTGTATTACATATGTCTTTGTGCTACCTCCTCTCTCTCTGCATTCTACCGTCCCGTGTCGGATGAGCATTTGCTGCAGTAGAGGTGGTTGGGCCCGGCTGTTCCCTTGTGGGACCCCACCTTAGGCAGAGCCGTGTATCTATCTATCTATATATCTATCAAGGAGGAATCAGGACAAAAGTCCCAAGGTCATCATCTCAGATGATGAAGATAATGTTGACAAAGATGCTGGCCAGGCTATGTGCTCTAATCTCTCTTCTGCCTCTTCCAATCTCTCCTTTCTACAAGATAGCAACTTCGAACTCCCTTCTAAAACTCCTCTGTCATAAATATTGATGGCGCAACATTTGACTCCGGGAGGAATTCGACAATTGGGCAGACTCTATATCCTGTGTGTATAAATAGTGATCCAATGTATCTGGAATATAAGTGCGCCATTGTCCGGGTCTTCGTCAACAGGCTAGCAGGAGGAAGTTAAACGAACTACTTAGTTATAGGATTAGGTGACTTACCTGGGCTTTAGCCTTTCCCTTTCCGTTGCCCTTATACTTGGAGATTTCGACCACGGGTCTCTGCAGCGAAACCAACACCTCGCAGGGGGAGGTTCCCCGTTGACTCCTGGCAGTTGCCGCAGCGGCCAATAGCCTCCTCCGCTCTGCGACCTCCTCTTCTTGCTGTCGAGCCCGTTTGGCCTGTTCCTGCACCTCTTGCACCCTCTTCTTCTTTTCTGCTGCCGCCCTTGCAGCCTTTTCTTCTGCGGCCTTTTTCGCTGCCTCCGCCGCCTTCCTCGCTCTTACCCTCTCCACGCGTGCCTGCACCCTCCGGATTATCTCGTCCTCATCCTCTTCCTCATGTTCCAGATCTTCCTCATGGACGGAGGGATCGGCGGGCGGAGGGGGGACAGGCCGCGGCCTTGAAGGTCCGGCGGTCGAAGTGTTGGTGGTGGTAGTGATGGTGCAGCTAGCAGACATTATTGACTTAGAAGTTGGGAGACTTAGGCCCTTAGCGGCAAAACCCTGGGCCTTTTATAGGGCAAAACTGCGCACGGACCAGCGAAAATTTTTCTTCAAATTGTACTCGGCTTACGGTGAAGCAACGAAATTTTCCTGATGACTAAAGGGACAAATGCCGATGCTAACGGGATATAAAATTTTTGCTCTGGTGACTAATAGTATTTCCCGATACTAACAGCTTTCGAGGGCTCGACCCTAAGAAATTAAGGGCAAGCATGCTCCTAAACCTCCCCCGACACGCGTTTGAAGCCCTCCTACACCTACCCCATTAAGGTACTAATCTCGATTACACGCCTCATGGCCCCTGATGTTCCCTTGTTCACTTCCTGTACCTATTTAAGTAGCTCTGATACGTCCCCAAGCCCCAGCTTGGTATATTTTGAACACACACCCTTTACATAGGTCCAGTCCCTGTCCCTTTGTACCTGCTACCTATATGGAATTCTCTCTACTCTCTATTTCTTCATCTCTGGTCCTCTCAACTCTGTCTATCGTCTCTACGATCATCTATACGATCCAATACACGCTTTAACTTCACGTCTAAGCAACCCGAGTGAGTCTCCGAGCTCCCTCAAACAATACTAAAGCTCCCCAATGCCTACCGCCTTGGTGAGCTAACCTTCCCAAAACCTCCTTGAGCTCCCCAATTGCTCCATAAGCTCTGGGACCTCAGTCTAGGTAACATCAAAGCTACCTCCTACGTCGAACTACCTGCCGCTTCTCTGTTACCACCTCCAATGCTCAAGGACGTCCACCTCCAACCCCCAGTTCCCAGGACCTCCCCTTCCGGGCGTATACCTTCTCAGGAGCTTATACACTCAAGACCTAATCTCCATACGACCTATTCGATCTCACGTTGACGTTCTAGCGAGTACAACTCCTCTTACACAATGCTACTAGGTTTCGTACCTCCACCTCCTCTATCTTACGCCTTAGGGACCTCCCTGGACCTTACAGGAACCCCTCCAAGGGTTACATCTCTCAGTCCCAGTCACTACTAGGTCATTCCCGTCCTTGTTCGCGGTTTCCGTAGCTCCCTTCAAGCTCCAGCCTGCTCCTAGCACGCTACAACGTAAACTTCTCATACCAAACCTATCCTAAGACTAAGACCTATTCTGACCCAGGTCTTACACACTACTGTCCCATCTTAGACATCTTGTGGCCCTGGCACGGTTACACAGTGTACATGATCTTAACAGAAACAGCCTTCCACTCTCGGTTAATAAACAGATGCACCCTTCCTGTCTAGGAATGGAGCTTGTTATGCACGCAAAGACCCCTCTACAAAGATTAGTGATCAGTTGACGCCTTTGTCTGCCAATACGGTGTCAGACTCAACGTTACACCTTTGTACTATAGACAACACTGCTCGAATAGAGAGAAGAAGTCCGTGAAGGGCCAGTGAAAACGTGAGCTGGAATAACTGTGATAGGGATATGATTGTGTAGTGTGCGATAGACAGTAAGAGTACCTTTGATCTTCTATCAGCAACTGGTTCTAGTGATGGGTATCACCAGGTATCACACTTCAGAGAAAGCTTAGAAAAGTGGAGCGATAAAGGGGACAAGCAGAGTTCTTAGGCTAAACCAGGCAGGATAGACAAGATCAAAGCTAAGGAGATACAGCAAGTAACTACAGCCTATATACGAATAAACAACCCTCCACCCTAGTAATGCCCAATGCCCTGGGTCAGTGGTAAACATGAGTAGGACATAAGTAAAACAATGTGTAAGTAATAAAAGCTCAATTGTCATGCTGTATATGTGTTGTGAGACTGCTGTGTTTAATATAAGTAAATGAAAAGCGCATGTTGTATCAGTAAGCATGAATAATAGATCAAGTGACAAGATAAGACAAGATATAGGATAAGGGAGATAGAAGATAAGACAAAGGATAAGGAAAAAGATAAGATGAAAAAGAAGTAAATGTAACAGAATTGCAATCTCATAGTCGCATAGAGTGATGATGCTATGAGGATTTACAACAAGGAAATAACTTCTCATCAAATACTGT
Organism: Lentinula edodes; assembly: GCF_021015755.1. Classification (NCBI taxonomy): domain Eukaryota; kingdom Fungi; phylum Basidiomycota; class Agaricomycetes; order Agaricales; family Omphalotaceae; genus Lentinula; species Lentinula edodes. Next base: position 279,682 of record NW_025764338.1, read on the forward strand.
GTGCATAGCAGTGAACATGGTATTGATCAAGCACATGTAGATATTTCCGTGTTCACCATCAGAAACTCCGAGATATGTTATTAGTTCCAACCTGGGCGATTGTTTGTTTACCCATACTTCTTCATGAAGATAGATATACATGCCATAGCCAAAAACACGCAAGTGATTTACATGTGAAACTTTATTGTACACAATCTCATATAGTGTCTTCCATTTGTGACAACACATATGAGTGAGGTTATATACACTCACAGCATTTGCAACAGAGAATTCCCACCAGGAATCAGGAATACAGTCTTGAAAGTGCTGTGGTTCACTTTTCTCAATACTAGTCCGGATAAACCTTTTCGCTCTTCTGTTCTGTTGGTGAATATGAGGAGATGACCATTATGCTTTGATACCTTTGTTCTTAAAGAACTGATCAAGTGCATTGGATCTATATTCTCCACCATTGTCAGACATCCATTGCTTGACATTAGTCTTGAACAAATTTTTGACCAGTGCAATAAATTGCTTTATCGCCAGAAGAGATGTGCTCTTCTTTTCCAGGTGGGAGTAGAACCCATATGAAGGATAGCCATCTAAGAAAAATATTGTATACTTGTACATTCTTCAAAATCTGAGTGAACAATCTCGAAGGGACGTGATGCCCAACAATTAGTTGGCAGAAATGGACGTAAAGTCATTTCTCTCTTCACACAACCCTCACAGAGATCTTCCTCATGGGGAATGCTTTGCACGATGGATGACCCATATGGTGATGCATCATAGTGTAGTCCACTGAGTGGATCACTAAGTTTACAGCTATAAGCTGGGGCAAATAATCTTTCAGAATGTAGATTGTATTGCTGTGACTTCTTGGTTCAAATGACAGTAATCAACCATCGTTGTCCCAGAAGTCAACTTTGTCTGTGTTGCCATCTTGTACAAAGTGTCATTGTGCTATAAGGCAATGACTCAACTCCTTCATATAGAATACTGGAGTGATTCATGCTGAATCAATGTGACCTCTTACATCCTTAAAATGTATCAAGACGATTCCAATGCCAGTAACATAGGCAGTTGTAGTTGCAGTTGCTATGAGCACTTTTTCCTCAAGGTCTTCATACTCAATGAAGTCACTCAACCTGAAGGTAGTGCGTTTAGAACAACCAGAGTCATTCATCCACCATTTGGTTTAATTTTTCTGTTTACCTTGACACTTCTTGCACACAGATTATGAAACATCATGTATGCAAAAATGTTCATTGGATATATACTTGACATTGATATAATAATTATATGAGCCAGACAAGAGAACAGGCTCAAAGGCCGACTTGCATGTATTCACCACTGCAACTGATGAAGGTGTGTTAGTACATCTCGTATAATCAAGATCAGAGGAGGGTACTGACCCCATGGTGTACATGAGTCCAGTAATTGCCAAAATCTCCCGATCCAAGTTAAAGTTCATCAACTCATCAGGATCAAAGGAAGCAGTTCCTGGGACTTCAAAGTCCATAGCAGGAGATGGAGGAGGTAGTGTAGGAGGTAGTGTAGGAGCCTTAGTACCATTCTCAACATAATCCACAGGATACATTGCATGAGTGCACTTTGTCAGAGGATAAAGTGCATCACCACTGTCCAGCTCTGAAATATGCCCAGTCGGCTCAAGGGTGCAAATGATTTTGGCAATCATGCAGACACCAATGTTACAGGCACAATTGATGGCCATCCTTGTCTTCTTATGAAGACAAAGTGATGTAGCATTAGGAGGAGAATTGTAAGGAGGGTGAATGGAGTGCTTGCACACATCCAGAACACAAGCATTATGATCGGTATGTACCAGACCAAAGTCAACAGTACTGCCAACCGGACTGAATAGCACAGAGTCTGCATCGGCTTGGGCAGTGTTTGCATTTTTGTTAGCCTTTTTGTTCTTTCCACTGCTACACTTATGCTTCTTCTTGTCGGAGTGTTCATTCCCATTCTCTACCTTCTGCTACTGTTGGGAGAACTTGGGACCATTTCCCTTGCAATGAACATTCAAAAACTTGTTCCCGTTCTGCGGTTGGAAGTTGCCAATGGTGTCTCCGCTGAAAGTGTTTATAACTACCATATGAACTTTGGCAAGTGTCAATTGCTTGAGCTCCTGTGTACCAAGTTGAGACATAGTCTGGACGATGACAGAATAATGTGAAGGAAGCTTGGATAGAAAAATCAGAAATTCGAGGTAGACAGAGATGCCAATCATCCATACATGAGAAGAACATCCAATATCAGTCATAGCTGCAAGTGGGTTTCCCTTGTATTACATCTTGACAACCATGGTGGCAGCAAAGTTATCAAAGACTGCGCCTAGACCTTTGACCTTATAGGTCTTCTTAGCTATGTCAGCCTTGACGGAGAAAGGCGGAGGCAGATATTGCCAACAGCCTTGGTGTCAATTTCCTTCCAGGATTTGTAGACTTTGACACTGTCAAGGTCTGCCGTTCCAAGTGGAGACGGCTTGACAGGCAGGTCAGAGACAATGGCTGACCAAAGCCCTGTGCCTTGCAGAAAGACTTCCATTTTAAAGGTCCAGGTGTTGTAGTTATCACCTTTGAGGGTTGTGTTAACAGCACTAAAAAGTGCAAAAGACATTGTAATCTGGATAAGATCAACAAAAAATGTCAGCATACAATTCATAAATGCTCAAGACAACAGATAGAAACAAAATGGCATGAATGTTATTGCCAGTACTGACAAGCTGCAACATATGTCTAGCAAACCATCATCTACAGTGTCAAGCACTCTTGGGCAATGTCATAATCAGCACTGTTAGGTGTATTATTGACTTCAGCGCCACAGGCAACATTCCGGATAAAGGTCTGTCTCACAGACAGCAATAAAATAGATGCGTCAATGACAACAATAGACCAGAGAGTGCTGCAAGCTAGAGCTCATCAAAGTGTTCATCCGGGGCCCATAACCTGTTGAGCAGGCAAGGGTTACATAGTGAGAATACTCTCTAGCACCATACCTGGGTAACAAAGCCTATAGTCTTAGTGAGGCAATAATATTGAGAGAAAAGCAAGTTGGATTCCAGTATAGGATATGACCTGTTTATATACATAATTGTACAACTGTATTACATAATGAAGTACTGGAATGTGCATATAGTAAATGACTACATATGACTACATATGACATATCATAACATATGATCATAATATTGGTATGTGAAAAGCATAGCCGCATTCAACACAATGAAACAATAAAACCACTTTCATTAATCACATAATACATATACATATATATGTGCTTTCCGCCCATTCAACTCCATCATATTCATATCAACTTCACCATGGAATAATACATCATGCTCAAATATTCCTTGATTAACTTGACCATCATACAACCACATGCCAGATGTATTAATGATTCGCGCAGTAAAGTGATTATCACCATAATATATCACTGAATTCAAGCGGTACTTTAAACATATACTTGTATCATATACTGGTACATTCAATTCATCAGATGGAATGATGCCAACCACACCATTCAATTCAAATGCAATTACTTGTGTGGAGACATCATGCACTACAAATGATGATACACAATGTGCATCACAAGCTGTATCATTACTTATATCAACATAATTCACACTGTGCAGAACATCAATATAACTCTGAGTTGAACTAATTATGGCCTCATGTGAATACAATGGTTCCATTTGCTTAGCAAGTAAATTATAACACTTAACGCTTCCCATATATCTGTGCATAACACCATGCAAATTACATCTACCATTCAACTCCAAATATACACCACTCCAATCACATAAGTGACACTGAATAAGTGTTGATACAGGTAAAAGAACATGTCCATGTTGCAAATAACCACTACCAAAAACACTAAATATTTCACTTCGCCACAAATCACGGACTACATTCCACACTGATGTATACATTTGCTTTACATTATTTCCATATATTTCTTCCAAATGTTTAAATATCTGTTTTGAAGATGACTGACTATGCCATAAATTACGGCTGTTATCAGACATACATATATAGCAATTATATAATACAACCAGTGCAGTGTCAAAACAGCAACTCCAGTTACCACTATCCCAAGAAGGTCCCCTCGGTACAATATGATTAACATATATTGACTTATCTATGGAAGTTACTTCATTGCCAGTTATCTTAACTGATTTATGTACTTTCTCATTGAAATCAGGATCTGCATGCTTCCGTTTCTTACCACTATATCCAGTAAACTCATAATGTATATTTGAAAAATTCAACCTCTGTTCACCCTCTGCATCTGGTACATCTTTCAAAATTCCTTCTTCAAATCCCCAAACAATTTTTGTATTATGTGCCATTATTTCAAATCTTCTTGCTTCAAACCAAAGATCATATGGTACAACAGGGAAATTCAAATCATCTATTGTCACCTTTTGGGTAATGAACAACCCTTCACGACTTCGAGGTCTAGATGCAGAAACATATGCACCATATCCACCCAGATGTAACATACACAAAATAGCAGCTAAAGTATGACCTTGAGCTCCTTGACCAGTAAGAGCAAACAATGGTTCAAAAGGTAATTGCATTCTTACAACAGACACCAAAACTTTTTTTCTATCTTTATCAAATATATATGTGCTACATCTCCATGACCTTGATTTAATTGGGAAATATCCCTTAGGTAGACCTGCAAGTTGAACTTTACTATCTGGAAACTCGACTAACGCATATTTGCAATACGTAAGACCATTATTATCAGTTACCAATTCCAACTTTCTCAAAAAACCCCTTGCTCCATTTGTAATACCAAGCTCTGTATTCAAATTTTCATGCTTCAATATTACAGGCATTCCAATATACAAATTCAACACACCAGGTAAACCTGCTCTCAACTTGCCAGATGATGTATCCATTGCCAATAACTGTGCTTGCTCATAAAAAGATGGAAACAACTTTTTACTCTTTAGACCTGATTCACCACTATCTTTATATTGAATTTCATCATGTGCAACTACTGCAATCAAAGTAGGTGACCGTATTCCTTTACATATGGCTGCAGCTTTATATTCATTCAAAGCTCTACGGATAGAATTTTTTGACACAATAATTGATGCAAAATATTGTGATTCATTTTCAAAAATCACACCATGTGGATTACTTTGTGTTTTAATTGCACGGCTATTAAAAAGATCCACATCTGAATTATTGCACTGACGCAATCTCAAACGCCCTACAGCTGCTGCATATTCAATATCACCCTCCATCCGTTTTTGTTTATGTAATTCTACAACAGTGTTTATTGACTTCCATGCCATACGGCCTAGGCGACGCATTAATTCCTCATCTGTCTGTTTACCAGAAGATCGTATTGGAATATATAGAGGAGTTCCGACAGGTGGATATTGAAAAGGATCTCCACAAAATATAACATTGATTCCACCAAAAAATTCATCAGGTTTCTCTTTTGCATAACGCAAAGAACCATCGATATCAGCCAATAGGATTGAATCAACCATAGAAACCTCATCAATCAATAACAAACAAACATCTTTCCATTCTTTACGCAATGAATTGTTTTTTTTAACAGTAGCAAAAACAGCAACATTTTCACTTAATTCACCTAAAGACCGCTTTGATCTACCATTTTTATGTTCTCGAACCGAGATATTCAAACCACTATGTATAGTTTTACCATTAACTAAAGATGCTGCATTACCTGTTGGTGCAAGTGCCTGATACGTATGATCCATTCCATAATATTCCATGACTTTCTGAACTGCACATATAACATGTGTCTTTCCAGTTCCACCAGGACCTGTTAAATTCATGACTAATGCTTGCTTTCCAATCCACTCTGGTATTTTCAATATTTCTCGAAATATAATCATGGATGCAATGATTTCAAATGCAATCATTTGTTCATCATTCAACTGAAAATCTGCAGCAATTTTAGCTTTTAGTTGCATTGGTGTGTATTTCTCACAGTCAGCATCATTTAACCTTCCAAAACCCTTAATATTATAAAAATCAATATTATCAACTAAATCATTATTTTCCACAGGACGAGAATGTTGATCCAATACATTGTGTTTACTATAACGAAGACTTGCAACTCGATCTGCCATTACCTTTCCTTCATTTATCCATTTCTGTACACTAATATCACTCAATAGAGGTAAATTCAAAATATTATTTGAATTGTTCATAATAGATTCCTTTATTGCAACTGATGCCTCCTTTAACCATGCCGCACATGTCAAATCTGTTTTCAACAACTGCAATTCCTGATTATCAAGCTTTCGATCATGATTTTTCAAACTACCAGGTACAACAAAAACAGAAAGTTCATCATCATCATCCAAAACACTATAAACATTATCAGGCAAATGTATTGACTTAGCTAAAAAATCTGCTCTCTTACGCAACCTCTCAGCATCTCGCTGATCAACACATTCATGTATCTCTTCCCAATTACACAGTATCCTCTTATGTTCATCAGACAACATCAAATGTTCAAAATCTACATCAATACTATCCTCAACTAAAGTCTTGGAATTAGAAAATGGCTTGAAATGTGCAATAACAAACAAATGATAATCTTTATGATGCTTTCGAGGTGGTACTGCTCCAACCATTACAGGAACAAACTCTTTTCCCACATCACCTTGCTTGTAATTAGTATGTCGAATTAACTCATGTGTATCACACAAGGGATGACCAACCATAAGTTTGTATCGTGATAACACACCTAACCGCGTATCAGAAGTGTTGATGGTTTTACTTCTACTCTGTATATGCAATGAAACATATCTAATAAAATCATAAAAGCACATATCAACAAGCAATGTATCACGGTACCAATAATCCATAATCTGACTATAACTAAACATCTTTCCATCTTTAAATCCAAGTAGAAGCTGTATATCTAACTCATTCTTATTGCTATCCAAATTATCGCTATCAAAATTATACTCATGTAACTGATTCACAAATAACATCAAATTACCAGATGGTAAAATTACTGTTTCATGTGATACCATATTATCTCCAAGTCTTCGCAAATATCTTGCACATTGTTGTGCATGTATTTGCTGCTTGCGACCAAAATGTGTCAAACAACGATGCAACAGTTTTTTTGAACTGATAATAGGGTCACTATCTAATTCTTCAGCTGTGATTGAAGAAACAGCCTTGGACAATGTTGATAATAAGATATCTGTGCTTAAGGGCATTTTGGTAATATAATCGGATATATAAAACATTGCAGCCTTTGCAGCCTTTCCTGACAATATACACTTTATATCGTGATTGTGCCTAGTATATACTAATAAATCAGGGTTGTGACCATTGACATCACTTTCTCTACGTGCAAATATTATTGAATTTTCCTTAACATCAAATCTAGAACTTTCAATAACTTCATGTGGATAACCAAACCTACAATTACTGCTGCTACTATATCCCTTATGACACACTGGTCTACACTGATGACGCTGAAAACGTTCCCCAATCTTTTTATGTTCATCCTCAAATAGTCTTTGCCAATTTAGAAAAGTTACACTATCACTACCAATACTAGGAACATCTGGAGGCATTTCAATACGGGGTTCATATCCTTCTACCAATATATCATCAACTTTAGGCAAATGATATTGTATTATACTATCAAAAAATGCAAGGAACTGTGAACAATAACCTTCGACTTCATGCATTTTTTGATGAATTTCAGATGGATTCAGTCCACCCCTCAAAAACAACAAATAATGACCATGAAAACATCCTCTTTCTGTAAGTTCTGCACAACCAAAAAATGCCCGAAGATGACCAAAAATGCCTCCATCAGCTGTGCTTTTGCTTGTCTTGAAATCCCAACCAAACAAATACTCAAAGATTGTATGATACATAAAATCAAAAAAATCAGCAGCTGCAACAGGATCCTTAGCAACACGGCAAGCGCGCTCACTACGTGGATGAACGACATATGGATATCGTTCGCCTAAATCAACACCATCTTCACCATACATCACTTGAAATACAGGACTGTGAACTGCAGATGGATTAAGTGTTAAAAATAAATGTGGCAAACCAAAATAACCATAATAACTACGTATTTGATTTCTTGTAACTGTCTTTGATGCCTGTGAACCAGGTATCTTTGCAGCAATTATGTTCACATTGTTCAACAACTGCAAAGCATTTAATTCCTCATCAGAAAAATCAGATTTATCTTTTTCATTCTTCAATTTGTCTGCCAAATCCAACAATACTGTTGGAGAAACACTCAACAACATTGGGGCAATATCACAAAATTTGTTAGATGATACCCACAATGTAGTATGAAGATGTGCTTTCCTGCGCTGAATCAAGTTCAGAGCAACAAAAGAAAAAAAATGGTGATACCGAAACTCACGACTACTCTGATCAAGAAGATACTCAACATGAGCTTCCAAAGAAACTGCAGGAAAGCGCCGATGATCCTCAAAACCGCCAATTCCCAATGGAAACAAAGTCGGAAACATACCAGGAAATAAATCAGGATTATTGTATTCATTGATTGGATCCCTATCATACCTTAATACAACATCTGCACCAGGAACAGGCAATGACTGAGCAATATTATGAATTGATGAAGCAGTCATAAATCTCGCAGGAACATCCTGTGACTCTGGATCATATACACCTGAACGTTCTAATAATACACTATCTTGTTTTGAACCACCTAATAACTCTGCAGGATGATCATCAAAACCATTTGATTCAGTTCCGAAAAGTTCATCAGCTGAACTATCATGATCATAAACAATACGATCCTGCAATCCTGGAAGCAAATCATTATCAGGATATAATTCCAACATACTGTCATCTAGTGTATACAACCCTGTATACAAGCGATTACGGCGACACAAATCACATAACAACAACCGGATAACATTTCTCCGAACAAAATATGGCTTAAGTTTCTTTACATCATCCTCATTTAATTTTGCTTTACCTACAAATACTACAGTAATCAAATCATTTAAATCCGCTGGACTCCAAGGTAATCTTTTGGCAATAGAACAAATATCAAGAGGATGAGCACATACATTTCCATGCAGCTGTAATGGATCACCAGAGCTTGATGACCCATATATACGGGCAACATGTGCTGTTGTATGATATATTGCACAGGCCATTTCCTCTACCCAACTAATATTCTCAATACTGTCAACTAACTCTCCCCGATATAAATAATTATTCAAAGCCAAACGAGGCATAGCCATACGATGCATTGCATTATAACACTCACGACAAAAATACATTTCAAATGAAGAACAATCAATATCAACAGCACGGATACCTCTTTTGTCTAACAAAAGACCATCCAAATCTTTACAAATATAAGTAAAACGTGACTGAGAAGTATTTGCCAAAATAAGAGGATCTGTGACTTTCAGAATAGACAAATTAAACCATTCTGATTGCTGCTTATAACTACCTGTTCGCAACTTATCAGCACATCCACAACAGGCACATGTTAATGGTGAACTGTATTGCACTGCTTGACGGAAATTACGCAAACACTGCATTCGAATATCAACAGACACTGGTTGAGGCCAAACATTGGAAGGTTTATGCAATAAATCATACTCTTCACTTGCATGCTGTACACGAATATCTCGTCTCTTCTCCTTTCTATATACATTGTTCCTAGATTCAGATACATAATCTGCAGGTATAACACAAACAATACCATGCAATATTTTCTCCTCATATCCCAATACATTCAATAACCGAAATATAATATCTCTTAAATCCATACCAACAAAGATTGAACCATAGGAGTACAAATATTCATCTGAGAGTGTAACATCATCCATATTGAAAAAATGCCTGTAATCCCTTTGAAAACATCTGGCCAACAGCTTGAACAAATTATTTGATCTCATTTCAGATAATCCATAAGGAGATAAACAGCAAAAATTGAGTGATGAACCTGATCCTCTTTCAGAAATTTTAAGACACTCCCTAAGTCTAACCAACTCTAACTCAGACAATTCCTGAAATACAGACATTATCACCGGCAATACTTTACTATCTATCAACACTTCATCACTTCGACTACCTCCAATATCCACTTGAAAATGTGCATGCAACACACTAACAACAGCCATACCAAACTCTAAAACACACTGATTATGTACCTCTGAATATAAACAAACACCTTCTGTTCCAACCACAAAACTTCTACTTGCAAAACACAACAATGCCTCAATGACACCATCCACAGCAACATTATGTTTAACACGCCTGTTACTATTGATCAACTCCTTAGTTGAAAGCTTGCTCAAATAAATCCGACAATTATTGATATGTTCTGGTAACAACCAGAGAGGGACATGCCCACTCAAAGATACAACAGTATCAGACAATGACTGCATACTCACAACGCAAATATGTAATGACAGCTATGCAACAACACCTCTTATACTGACCTCACAACATACTATCACACCAACAGAGCAAACACCAATACGATAATTCCCGACATCCCCACAACTGCCAATAAAATATACACTGTATTCCGGCCGTATAAATAAACAAAACCGGTAATGTTACTTCCAACGGACAGAAAGATAAACAAAATAGTATGTGCGCCCACTATAACGGACAGACAAACCACCCAAATAAGATACGAAGTCGTGCATGTAAATTGACATACAGATAACCTAATTTATACATGAACTCGGGAAATTTCATATTGGATACAATAACTCGGCAATTCAGATACATATAATACCACAACATCACGCATCAACCTCGCATCAATGCAATCTGATCTCACAAAACACAACCGTTGCATACCTACAAGGACCTCCTCCTTCAGAGTCGGTGACTTTATTACTACCGTAAATCGATATCTAAGTGTGAATTTCGAAGAGAACATATGTGAATAGTACATTAGAATAGAGACCGCCAACAAGTCCTTCATATGTCATGAGATGCTCCTGGAGTGTCAGATTCAGCTTCGGTAGGTGGATCTGGTGTTCGTTTTAATTCGGGCACTGCAACACGCGTCTTCGCACCTCGACCTCGACCTCTACCTCGGCTCGATTTACGTGGGGGTGGTGGAGAATCGTCGTCGTTATCATCATCTTCATCAACAACGGACGCCGAGGACACACGGCCTCGTCCTCGAGCCCTTCCTCGCCCACCGCGTCCACGCCCCCTCCTGGCGGAACCGCGAGAGACCCGTGTAGGAGGAGGGGTAGGAGGAGAAGAATCGTGATCAACGTCCTTGTCACCATCGAAGTACTCATTCCGAGCGATTGATGTGTCCATACGCTGTTCACCGGCCGAAGCAGTACTGATCTCCTCTTGTATTTCCTCCTGCGAACGCTCTTCATCTTTGAGAAATCCCTGTATATCCGGCGGGATCTCTTGCATTGCAACGCTTGGTGCACCCTGAAGATAACGAAGTTTATTCCGGATACTGATTGTGATTCTTTGCAATGAGGCGGGGGTATTTTGATTTTCGACACGCCCACTAAGAGGAGGATGTAGCTTCCACTGAGAATCGGCGAAGAAAGAATCATAAACTGTCCGAGGGAGTTCATTGGGTATCGACACTCCGACAAGTACAGATGTCTCATATGTCCAACAACGGCATACATTTCGCAGTGTATATCCCCCACCGCCAACCACGAGAAGAGGGACGTTGAAAGCGCGGACGAAGTTCACACATTCACCATGAGCAGCTATAGAGAGGTTGAAGGCACCTAGTCGGTCAGATCCTAGAGAGTCGGCGCCACATTGAAGAACGATAGCTGAGGGACGAAAAGAGGCGACAGTATCTTCAATGATGGTTTTGAATATAGTCAGATACATGTCATCATCAATTCCGTCTAGGAGAGGTACGTTGAGGGCAAAATTCTTGCCAGCCCCGTAACCATTGTCATCCAATTTCCCTGTACCTGGAAAAAAGTCTCCTGTGTACTTGTGAAATGATACAGTCATAACACGGTCTGACTGATAAAATGCAAGTTCGACTCCATCTCCGTGGTGAATATCGATGTCGATATACAAGACTCGTGGATGGTATCTGAGACAATGGATGATAAGTGTTATAAAAAGAAGGGGCACACATGTTCATACCTCAAAAGTTCAAGGATCGCTAGAACGATATCATTAACATAACAGAAACCACTGGGTTCTCCGCGTTTGGCATGATGGAGACCACCTGACCAGTTGATGGCTATGTCTGTCGTGCCTGCACACAGTTTACGCGCTCCCGCCAAGGAAGCACCAGCGTACATGCGACTGAAATCGTACATATCTGCGAAAATGGGACAATCCTCCCCACAGTTGAACTTTTCAATAAGACTCCGCATCTCTGATTGATTTGCTGGAGTAACTCTAGCCATTGCATACATGTTCAGGTATTGTCGAGATGAAAGCTGGTAAGTCTGACCTCGATAGGAAATCTAGGTAGTCTGCATCATGGTAAACTGAAAGTTCTTCTCGCGTTGCAGACCGGACGTCATATATGTTATGAATCTGATTGTGCAGTCCATAGCCAAAAACTAGCTCATTGGTAAGTGTAAGCCTCGCAGGTTTCATTGGATGCCGTTCCTTCATGCGCAGATAAGCAGTGATATCTAATTGATCAGGTTACCGTGTACTCGCCCCATAATGATGCGCGCCGACGCCTTTTGGAAAGTAATAAGATACTATAGGGCGTGAATGTGGCTTGAATACATAGCATATGAGCAATGATCAGATTGTATGGAGAGCACGAACATGTATTCGTTCTATTATAGGTTGAGCAGTTCCGTTCAACCCACGATCATTGAAGTAAGGTGAAGAGGAAAAGGTGTCTGAAGGCCAAACGAAATTTGAAGTTATGTTATTCGCGGTCGAGCTGTGAGTTCCGTAGCGATACATATAGGTCGCCTGCACTATAACCGGTATAGTGGGTATGTAATATTGGAGTAGCAAAAGGAAAGCCTGAGTGCAGATTTGGAGTATGAAGAATTTCTAATGTGAAGCAAGTATTGCACATCAATCTACTCACGATCAACTGACTCCGTCGGAGTTTCGTCGGCTCAGCTGTTCGGCTTGCCGTTCTTTGCCACTCTCCAGTACTAACTGAACGACGCGTTGATAACCTTTCCATCCATGCCATAGCTTGGGAGCAGCTCTGATTGAGTGCGCTGCCTTATGCACCTTGTTTTCTTGATCAATTGGAACCAACCATATAGCTTTCCTCGGTTTGATTTACCATGTGCTATATGTGATGCACGGACTATCAAGATTGTTGTCCCCTTCCTGCTCAGATGACGTGCATAGAAGAAGAAGAAGAAGAAGAAGATACAGACAGGACATGTGGCCACTAAGCTCAAGGATCTACTTATACATGAAGCTCTTATCTCAGTTTCGTTCAACATGCCTCTGTTCATCACCGCGATAGTACTTGCTCTTTCAGCAATCCCTTGTTGCCTCAGTATCTGGCCGATACCCCGTTCTCTGGATTCAGGAAATCAGATTCTCAAGCTTTCTGGTTCATTCGACATCTCTATCAATTTCACCAACCCACCCCAAGATCTTCTTGATGCTGTAACTCGTACAAAATATTCTATACAGACTGATCAGCTCGGGAGGCTGACTGTAGGCAGGGGGTCGTCTGATAGTACGGCATTCGGAAGCGCGAAAACTTTACGCACTTTGATGCTCGCCCTTGAACAAAGTGCGTCTACTGCTCAGCCGATTGCGACCGAGGCTGTAGTTGCTCTGGATGCAAGGGACGAGGGTTATTCACTTTCTGTGCCCTTGGACGGTTCTGCTGGAGTGGTGTCTGCTAATACAACGCTTGGACTTCTGCGTGGGTTGTCAACCTTTGAACAGCTATGGTATACGTATGATGGGACCATATATACTAATTATGCACCATTGACAATCGTCAATGATTCTCCTGCATACGTAAATTTGGTTTCGTTCTCCGAAAGGAGGCAGAAGCATTAACACCTCTGCAGGCTTACCGTGGATTTATGTTGGATACTGCTCGAAACTTGTGAGTCAATCGCCGCGGATTCATTCAATCCTATTAACCGTTTGTACCCTTTCTCACTAGCTTCAGTGTGTCAGACATTAAACGTACTCTGGATGCTATGTACTTGGTGAAGGTAAAGCATACTTTCAACAGAAACACCTCCTTAGCCTATCAAGAAGCCCCACTCGTTTATCTCAGATTAATACTTTCCATTGGCACATTACCGATTCGCAAAGTTGGCCTATTCAAGTTGTCCAATTTCCGGAGCTAGCTCAAGCTGGGGCATACTCCACCAATCAATCCTACACGCCAAACGATATTCAAGACGTGGTTACCTATGCCGGAGAACGAGGCATTGATGTCCTAGTTGTTTGTACAAACTGTGTTCAGCCTCCTTTTTGTTCATTCAACCCATATCTTTTTCCAGGAAATAGATACTCCAGGCCATACGGCAATCATTGGGGCATCCCATCCGGAATATGTAGCTTGTTATCTTTCGGACTGGATCACTTTCGCTGGCGAGCCTCCCGCAGGGCAACTTCGTCTCGCAGATGCCAGTGTAGCGAACTTCACTGCAGCTGTGCTTGCCGCTGTCGCCGAGACTCTCCCATCAACGATGTTTTCTACCGGAGGAGATGAGCTAGATACGGCATGCTATGCTGCGGATGGACCAACACAGATGATGTTGAATGAGTCGGGGAGAACATTATTCGAGGCACTGGACATTTTTACTTCGACCACGCATGGGGCATTACATGCATTGGGGAAAACTGCAGTTGTTTGGGAAGGTGAGCATTGACTAAAGATAATCAACATTCAAGTTTTCGATTGAAATTCATGCAACAGAAATGGTTCTGGAATACAACACCACGACGCTCCGAAACGATACCATCGTAATGTACGTCTGTATCCATTTCAGACCATATTCTGAACGAATCATTCTGTATCAGGGTTTGGATATCTTCAGATGATGCTGCTGCTGTAGTACAGAAGGGTTACCGCATAGTGCATGCCCCATCAAATTATTTTTATTTGGTAGAAATGCCCCTTGAAGCCTTTGTATCTTGCTCATTAAGATTCTTGACAAGGATTGCGGCGCTGGAGAGTGGATAGGAAATGACCCAACCGGGTGAGTTTCTGTTGTTCATAATCTTCCAGATTTACTGGAAGTCTCCATACAGTAATAGCTGGTGCGATCCCTTCAAAACCTGGCAAGA
Organism: Lentinula edodes; assembly: GCF_021015755.1. Taxonomy (NCBI): domain Eukaryota; kingdom Fungi; phylum Basidiomycota; class Agaricomycetes; order Agaricales; family Omphalotaceae; genus Lentinula; species Lentinula edodes. The sequence continues at coordinate 294,927 of NW_025764338.1, forward strand.
AGTGAGTGGTTTCTGGATGGAGGCAGCAGCGACCTTCATTGCGTACTCACTTCCTCGCAGTCATACACTTTCAATCCACTCGCCAATATATCCTCCGCACAAGTATCTCTTGTTCTTGGAGGTACGCTCTTTCCACGCTTTAGCTCATATCGTCTTCCAGCTCAGTTTCGAATTTAGGTGAACAACTTCTCTGGACTGAACAATCAGGCCCAGAAAATCTTGACTCTATCGTCTGGCCTCGCGCCGCCAGTTCAGCAGAAATCTTCTGGACCGGTGATACACTTCCAGATGGATTTGATAGAGTGGGAAACATTTCTGAAGCATTACCTAGGCTGCATGACGTGCGGTATCGAATGGTTCAGAGAGGGATCAAAGCGATTAGGCTTCAACCAGAGTGGTGTGCCTTGAGGCCGCAGGTGTGCGATGGATAAATACAACTTCAACAGACTAGCCAATTACCATCCAACCTCCACTTATTTAGGGTAATATAAAGTTTTATCTACTTACACCTCGTGAATTGGTCAAGCCACCCCTTTATTATTGCTATTTCATGTTTTCAGTAGTATTGGGAGCTACAGGAATACAGACCTTGGCCATGAATAACTAGGGGAAGAATACCGTCAGCTTTCAATTTCTATTCGAGTAGACGGGAAAAACCTACTCTGAATACAGTGAACCACGCTCTAGCTCCTTCTCTGAAGCTGTTGTCATATTCGACCTCCGCCTTGGAGACCGCGACGGTATTACCGCAAGGTGTAAACTGTGAAATTCAGGATCCGGATTTGGAATCTACTATAAATTCTGGATGCGAGCTTGTGGTAACTTTTTCCGCCAATGTGACGCGAGGATACCACCAGGGAATATCAGTACCTCCTGTACCGCTCGATAGCCTTGGTTTCATATCGCAACTTATGCGCTCGATCTTGTGAAATTCTATTGGTACCCGGGTCAATTTTGGCGGCCACATGGAGCACCGATTATGATACAGGCATCTTTACAACGACTGAATATACACTCTGAGCTTCTCGAGTGCTTTGAACCGATGTGAAATGAGGTTTTTCTGTTCTGAAGCCATTTCTGCATATCTGTTCAAGAGTTTTCAGGTGAAACGAAATAAAGAAAGCGGAACGAACGCACGTCAACCCAGTACCATTGGGCTCAAAAACCGGATCCCAACCAAATTTTGCTGCTCCCCGAGCAGGTACGATAGTTCCATCAGTGCGTCCTTCGAATAATATTGGTTCAGAGGCTTGAAAAAAATTAGCCCTTACGAAGTACGATATACAACCACTTACTCGGCCCCGCACAATATGCAAACGTACACAATGCCCAAGCTTTCTTACTCTCAAATCCCACAAGCATCTTGTTGATCCCATCATGGCCAAGCTTTTCGAGAAAATATTTAATGTATGGGCCAGGAAGACCATCTAAGGCCTCAAAACAGAGCGCAGTGTCTTCAGTGATGCAGGGACCGTCGAGCTTACAATAGAAATGAGCCTTATCGATGTACTAGAGACAGGAAAAAACCGCACCAGTTCCGCTGCACGTTTACATTTCGCTCTGGAGACTTCCTGAGTAGATCCTTGTATTTCATCGACTACAATCCAAAAGAATTAGGTATTAAGTTCCTGCGAGTCCACTGTCTATTACATACTATCCAAGCTCTTTGAATCGATTTCAACGGGCTGATTCCCTGCAGAAAGGATCGCCCGAACTTCCTTCAGCTTGTTGGCATTTCCGGTGACGAAGACTGGTCAGTGATATTAATAGAGGATTGATTGATATGTTTGTATAGGATCACCGAGCTTTGACATCGTAGTACAAAGTTGTGGAGGAAAGCTCGCACGGGCCGCCACCCCGTCCTTCCGAATTCGACCTTGCGCTACCTTGCGGAACGAGATGCAAAACAGTTCCGCTCCCGAGAAGGGTTTCCATTGATAAATATGCTATCTGTATCGTGACCACATAATCTATACTGGTCTGAGAGAACACCAGGATTGCATTGACAAACAGAAATATCTAGTTGCTGGAATTAGAATGGCTAATCCCACCACATTCAGCGTTGTTCTCACCCGCCTGTACAGTATTCTTAAAGCTTTAAAGTCTCAAAAGTTAATTTCGATTCTCGTAACTGGAATGGGTGCCTTGTCCGCAATCACCTACGACTACGACCTCGACGTTCTTATCGTCGGTGCTGGTTTCTCAGGTATATATCAACTACACAAATATCGCCTCCTCAACCTTCGCGCAAAAATATTCGAAGCCGGTTCAAATCTGGGAGGAGTATGGTTCTGGCACAATTTTCCTGGCGCGGTCTGCCAAAGTCTTTTGTTGACATACTCTCGATGACTGATTGTTAATCAGCGGGTAGATATACCTGTTCCCATGTACGAATTCTCCTCCGAGGATTTGTGGAAGGAATGGTACTGGTCTGAACGCTATCCCAGTCAGAAGGAGCTGCGTTCATACTTTGAGCATGTGGAGAAAAAGCTAGATGTGAAGAAGGATGTGTGTTTTGACACGAGGGTCACTAGTGCGCATTTTAATGCCAGCAAGGATAGGTGGATCATTATCACAGAGAATGGAGTGACTGCCCAAGCAAAATTTCTATGTCTATGCTTGGGATTCGGATCTAAGCCATACATTCCTGACCTCCCTAACCTTTCCTCATTTCGTGGAAGCGGCGGTATAATTCACAGTGCACGCTGGCCTCGTGACGGCGCAGATATAAAAGGAAAACGGGTTGGAGTTATTGGGACTGGCGCTTCTGGAGTGCAGATCATACAGACCTTGGCTAGCCTACCCCCAGACGAAGGCCCTAATCTGTTGACAGTCTTTCAGCGCACGCCAAATTTGGCCATTCCAATGCGCCAGGAAAAATTGGATAGAGTGAGCCAGGATAAAGCAAAGACACTTTATCCAATGTTATATCGAAGAAGGCGTCAAACTGCTGGTGAGTGGTATCTTCAATTGCGATTGTGAAACATCCCAATAAAGTACCGCAGCTGGCCTTAGTTTCGATAGATATCCAAAAAACTTCTTTGATGCCTCCCCGGAAGAACGTATTTTGCTTTTGGAAGATCTCTGGCAAAGCGGGGGCTTCTCGTTTCTATTTGCCAACTTCAATGATATTTTGACCGATCGGGTAGCAAACGAGGAGGTATATGCTTTTTGGCGACGAAAAGTCCGCGAAAGACTCAAAAACCCCGACTTGCATGAAAAACTTGCTCCAACTATTCCTCCGCATGCATTGGGAGCCAAACGTTCTAGTTTAGAGCAATGCTATTACGACGTATACAATCAAGATAACGTCGAACTGGTGGATATTATGACCAATCCCGTAGTTGAGATCACACCCAAGGGAGTCAAAACTGCAGACGGAATAGAGCACGAATTAGATGCTCTTATTCTTGCAACAGGTTACGATAGCGTCACGGGAGGAATAACCCAAATTGATATCCGTGGCATCGACGGCACGAGTATCAAGGAAAAGTGGCAAGATGGAGTGTACACATATCTGGGGCTCACATCTGCTGGATTCCCAAACCTGTTCTTCGTGTATGGTCCGCAAGGTCCTACCGCGGTTTGTTCCGGGCCTACTTGTGCAGTAAGTGTTCGAGATGGGATCAAGCTCAGAACTAATGTGCGCATACAGGAGACTGAAGGGGATTGGATTGTATCCTGCATCAAAACCATGTTGGAACATAATGTGACGCGTATTGAGGCCACCCATGAAGCTGAAGTTGCCTGGCGGCAGCAAGTCATGTCTGAAGCTTCTACTCGACTGATCAGTACCGCGCGGTCGTGGTATGTTGGGGCCAACGTCAAAAACAAGAAAGTAGAAATTTTGATGTATACCGGTGGTGCAGCTAAGTACACGCAGATTTGTCAGGAAGTTGCGGATGGAGGGTATGAAGGATTTACTCTTTCAAGTACAGAAGGGAATGTTGACTTGATACGCGATAAGCTTAACTGAACAGTGAAGGACGTATTTTCGGACCTACTAACATTTATAATCAGATATATATACAAATGTGCGCACACCAGAAACGTACGGAGACTGATAATCGTTACTTCCAAGCTAAATGATACAGGATCCGGATATGTAGAGAGATCAGAGGTTTCCTGCTACCAGCTTGAACGATTCATGGTCACACGCCTCTAAGTATGGACGCGTGTCGTCGTGTCAGATATCTCGACGTGATGACTATTTTGTTTGGAAATCGTCAACGAGGCCTGTGGCAGTATGTGCTTCCGAATAGTCGATTCGAGTAGAGCTATGCAGCGCTGAATCGAGCCCAGGGTCTCCTTCTCCTTGCCCCGGGTGAGATATACTGAGTTCGAGCGAAATCTCAGGGATAGGATATTCTTGGGTCCGCGAGGACGAAGTTTGATCTTGCCAAAAGAGTAAGCGGCGCAATATGTCCTATGACCAACCAATGAGCTGTGAAGGACACCCAAATTTAATGCGCACAAACCCGCTGCGTTCCAAAAATGACCACCACAAATACAGGAACTATTGAGCAAAGAAGAAACAGAATTGATAACCACAATATTGGAATATAAGGCATTGCTCACATAATCCGAGTATGACGTTCAGTACCTCATATTCCTTACTCAATCGCGCAACCTCGTCTTCTTCAGTCTCTCCTGGCCGTTTGGGAAAAATTATAGTGAAGAAGATGATACCAACACTGAGTAAGCTGCGATAAGCAGGAATTTGAACATATAGTGACAGCCTGAAACCCACAAAAAAGCAAACACGCCACATATACTAAACATAGTCGCACGGATAATCATGGAAGTTGCATTGCGGAGACGTGACGATCTGAATTCAGACCAATGCTTTCGTAGGCGAACATAGATCAACGCTGGATTGGATAAGAGATACAGGCTCAGAAGCAGAACAAACTCGGTGAAGTCGTTAACACGTACCATTCAAAAAAAGAATCGGTATAATTAAGACAACAGTGAAGCCAGCAGCGAGTCTCCCGCTGAGAGCCAAGTATGTGAGGAATGACGAACAACAACGACAGCAACAAAGAAGCGCACGGAATAAGCTGATTAACAGAGCAATATTGCGAGACGATGAAAACAGTTCCAGGAGCATTGCTCATCTACAGATTGGGTTGGAATCGGCGTGGTCGGCATATTTTAGAATGGACTTACAACAAGAACGGAAGTCATTAGAGTTAGTGTTACTACATAAGGAAGTGCAAACGCCTAAGAGAGTTGAGGTCAAAGTGAGGTATACATGAACAAAGGTCCTACCAAACGCAACCATAATCTCTGGAATCTTATGCCATCTCGTGAAAGTGCAGAATGCACACTAAAGTAGAGCTGAAAATTGAAACTAATTTGTTTTGCAGTTATTTTTGTACATGTACCACCGCACCTGTAACACCAACGCTAGCGTCCCAGCACTCGCACTAGACGCACAAGAATGAGGAGAAATACATGATAACTGAGAGCTGTACTCACGCAGGCGAAGCGGAGTGAATTAGTGCTGATTGGCACATACACAGTTTTAATGATGGCTGGGAGTCGCGATAGTGGCCGGAGAAGAAAAGGAGGAGAAACCACAGGCAGTACAGCATCCAAAACGCTAGAAAGTTGTACCACGTTGCTTGCCGAGTGATGGGGGAAAAATACGCAATGAACAAAGTGGAGAGCGTTCCAATGAAGCCAGACAACTGGAAGACTACAAACAAGGTGGCAGAGACTAAAGGTTGACTTAGCTTCGGATATCATGCTACGTTCGTGAAACTCACCAGAATGATTGTCATCCAAAGACCGAAGTTGTGTTTGAACAGAGGACTGGGCCATAAGGATAGCAAGAACACCGGCCGTTACTACTCCTCGTACGGTAGATGCAAATTATAGCAGCAACAGTAGAGGTCGTGCCAACATTGAGAAGAGAGCCCAAAAACACAATGTAGCAGCGAATTTCAAAGGCAAGAATCGAGATCGACCATCGTGAACGGTACTAAAAGTGACTGGTGACATGTGACACCTAAGTATGTAGACAGCGCGAGAAAATTCGGCAAATTTGAAAACCCAAAATTTACAACCCTGCTACCATAACCATTATATCCATAAACAGCCAAATGGCAGAATAAGCCTCTAGGCTCTCGCTCTCTACATAGTTTGACCAAGGCGTATGTAGGCCTATGTACATAGGCAGCTAGTCCTCATTTCAAAGCTTGTAGAGACCGTCAGCCCAAGTACTCTGGACCACCCGGCTGAGTACTGTTCTGATTCCATAAAACTAACGGCACGAGATATTCGACAGATACTGTAATTACGCCAAGGGAAGCAGCAAATGAGAGGATAGTACGATCTTGGGACGGAGGGTTAGGAGGGAACACTCAAAATGACCCTAGGTGAGCCTGACACAAATCTCATTTAACCTCCGCCCATAATTTATTCATTAGGCGTAGACGTACAACGTAGTCGTCCGGTTCTTATTTCTTTGGATTCACGCACCCATGATGTTGATGAGGCCTCAATGTCGGAGTGGTTTGAAGTGAAATAAAGAGAAACTTAGTCTTTTTTTTTGTAACGTTTTACACCATTGGGCAGACGGATAATGTCGCATCCCTCCGGCCGCTGGTGCAAGGACCTGCCGAGCTTGTATTCCATCCATCTTCGTTGAATCCTTCTCCCACAACTTGGCGGAATAAAATCAAGAGATTCAAACAGAGCAAAACTTAGGTCGAGGCTACATATGATTCAATATCACTGTGCGGATTTTACCCAGCTTATCGATATCCTTCCAAATCATGATTACGCTTCGAGTTGCTCGATTCAAAGGAGTCCTCTACCTTTCTCACATCACGTCTTGAAGATGCGTTCAAGATTAATCCTCGTTAATTTCATCAAGGTTATGAACTTGTGCTTGTGCCATATGCCACTATCTCGCTCGGTCCCACCGTCTTAATTTCTTTCCTTCTCGCAGTCAGTATAGCCGTACAGACCTCAGTGGAAGCGCATATAGCTGGCTACAACGAATGTCGTTCAGCTAAAGCACGAAGTCACACCTGACGGGAACGCTTTTCCCGGCCGAGAAATATATAGGGAAATGAGAAGAGCAATCGCCGATTTCCCCTCAGTGAATAAAATTCTTTCCCATAAGGAAATAATTAGGTTTTACGGACGGGAAATGAGTAAAATATTAACTGTATTTCCCAATTTAGAAATATAGTACTTTTCATCAGATGAAGATTATCTTTCGCCTTTGATAAAGATTATCTTTCGCATTAGATAAAGATTACCTATTACGAAAGATAAAGATAATCTTTCGCGCTAGATAATTTTTAGATTGCGCGCTAGGGAAATGGAAAATTTCCCGGTTCGCGAAACCAAATAGCTTAGCGCCTCTTAGCGCCCACCTAAAGACATGAGTGGCTAAGCATGCCACCTCTACCAAAAACTCAGCAAAAACCAACCTATTGATTCATTAACCCTGCAACCTGTAGATAGTGCCAATGGGTGTCGAGCTGTGTCAACTAGAGTGAGTGCCACTCATATGTCTGGGTGGGCGCTAAGAGGCGCTAAGCTATTTGGTTTCGCGAACCGGGAAATTTTCCATTTCCCTAGCGCGCAATCTAAAAATTATCTAGCGCGAAAGATTATCTTTATCTTTCGTAATAGGTAATCTTTATCTAATGCGAAAGATAATCTTTATCAAAGGCGAAAGATAATCTTCATCTGATGAAAAATACTATATTTCTAAATTGGGAAATACAGTTAATATTTTACTCATTTCCCGTCCGTAAAACCTAATTATTTCCTTATGGGAAAGAATTTTATTCACTGAGGGGAAATCGGCGATTGCTCTTCTCATTTCCCTATATATTTCTCGGCCGGGAAAAGCGTTCCCGTCAGGTGTGAGTATATCGAGTTGACATGTTATCTCGTCTAGGTATGGTTTTGACTGTTGGCGCAAGTATATATAGGAATGGGAAGTCTTTGCATTATGCTGGAGCTATGAAAGGCCACGAACGTTCTATCCAATATGGGGTGCACTAAGTAAACTAAGTACAGCTACGGTTTCTCACTGGAAGTTAGTTTTGACATGTTTATTTTTTCAGCGTCCGACTGTCGCCATTACCGTGATAATCATATAAATAAGACAACTCATTGGGATTGTCAGCGTGGCTTTTCTTCTCCTGTCTTTTTGGCATTCAGTTTTCTGCTTATCTCCTGTAGCTGCTTGTCTATAAGAAAGCACCACAGGAACACCAGAAGCTACGCGATTGGTGGACGCGAGCAGCTCCAATTCCGTTCAGTACTTGTCCGTGAATCCTCAGGCTCTAAGTTGGCCTGCGATGACTATCAGTCAACTTCCAACGTCTGACTTGGTGTACGATACGACCTCTTGTGAGCTGTGAGTTCAGTTGGCCTAATATCTATACTAATTCGCGCTGTTTAGCTTACACCAAAGTATTCATTGGACTGCAACTAGCTGGTCTCATCGGGAATGTCGCTACTTTGATCATCGCATACTTTTCTCCCGTATCGAGGCAGGCGACGTGGTACAACTGCATCTTGATCTGGTGTCTCTACAGTATAGCGTTCTTGCTCCTCTTTTTTTCGGGCCACTATCACGATACATCCCCGCCGTTTGACTTATGCTTGATTCAATCGGCACTCATACACGCATCCTCTCCTTCGTGAGTGATTACACTGTATTCGCGTCTCAAGATTAAAATCATGTACATACGTTCTGATGCCGCAGTGCGACTGCCGCGACGCTAACATTGGTAGTTCAGGTGCGTTTATTCGGAATATATACGCAAGAAACTGGTAAATCGGGTCGTGCAGCTCTACTTCAGTGTGTATTCAGCTTTAAACTTGCATGCTGTACCTTACCAGGAACTGTGGTTGAGAATTGTGCCATACTTTCCTATCATTTATGTTACATTTCATTAACACACAACCTCATAGCTTCTCGTTTTTCCGTATGCGACCGGCCTAACTCTTGTCGCGTTGTTTCTTGCGGTAATTATTTTACTTTTCGGGATATCTTCATAACATTTGAAATGCTGGCTTTCCAGCTTAGTCTCATCCATCGTTCTGACACAAGTTTCAATGTCGTGGCTTATTGTGCAGTCAACCAAATTATACCGTATGGTCACCATCCTGTTGTCTCCGAGTGTTTCTGTCTTAAGGCTTCGTTGCTACACTTAGAGGACGTGTGACTGCTGGGCTAACTATCGCTTTTGTTATCCCAATGCTCATCATCAACGGTAAGTTGGTCGCTACCTTATTGATGCCTCTGATTTAAATCGGACAGGTATGATTTACGTTCGGCTGAGAAAACACTGGTCAGATTTCAGAGCCTCACAACTTGGCCATTATACTTCCATGATCGTCCGAGCTTCATTGTTCAGTGTTTGTGCCTTTTTGGCCCTCTGGTGCGTACAGATTCATTAACTTTGCAATGTTCTTTGCTCACAATGCGCCCAAAGCGCTGGATTCGGTTACTTTTTGATAGTCTTCACTCCGGACCCGAATGAATCCCTCGATCAAGCTGTACCTCAATTAGAGCTGGCTTACAACATCCTCAACATTTTTCTTTCAATGTGTAAGCATCGGTACGCCTTTCGAAATAGATACTAGATAATCCACTTCCACAGTCCCTGTCGCTGTCATGTTGGTTTTCGGAACGCACGAGGTGAAGCGAGAATTTGACCCATTGGAATGTCTACTTACTTGATTGTGATATCAGGATATCCTACGACGACTGTTATTTTGGAGAAAGCACGAAACATATCCAATATCAGAGCATGCAGTGCCTAGTATGTCGCTGACAATTAGTTCTCCCCCATTGGAGGAATCTTTTGAACTAGAATCGCGGATACGGACAATAGAGGACGGTCATCTCAACGGATCACAATCATCTGGGGAATTGGTAGTTGCGTACAAGGAGGGTGACGGCTTGGAGATTCAGGGTACGATGCTTCGTAGACCACTATCATCTTGGGAGCCTCCATAAAAATTGGTGCGTGTCTACATTTTAGCTGCTATCGACACTCATGTGCCTATTTGTGGCTCCTAGACGCAGGTGGCCGTTATATACTCATATGGGAGTGACACTTGAGGAAGGAATATAGTCGGACTTGCCAGTATGTGCAAAACTGGCTGCGCGTCGACACCCAGTCGTAGAATCATGAGCATAATGAGCACCGGTGCTCGAATCTGGCTCGACGAGTCATTGCATCGAATAATGGTACACATAGCAATATGTACGAAACATCATTCAGCTCAGATCAAACCCTACATATCCTTTATTGGCTACTTGAAGAATCGCCTTTTCATAATTTTGCACTCCGCCCATGAACATGTACGGCTCAACAACTTTACCTGTATAAAAGAAGAAAATTAGAAGGGCCATTCCGTAAAGGTTCAATGTAAAGTAGCTCCCTGGTATGTTACTCCCAAGATACCAGGACGTCTTCGCTTTAGAAACCAGAGATATACTTCCCAACAGGAGAACTTGTCTCCGCCACTCTTTCTCGGCTTCTTCTTGAGCATTGATGCATGTCAGCTCATTGTACATCATATGTTCAATGCAGTTGACAATCCAATCTCCTTGAATTTCCTGGTATCAGCTGGCTTAGAAATTGTCCATGTATACCACTGAATAGAACCCACTATGCATGTTGGCCCATTACTTTTTATGAGGGTTCAGAAGGGTACAAGGGTTCATTAATGTCATTCTTGATGAATATGTTTACGCACCAGAAAGCTGTGGTTTCAAGCAGAACGAACTTAGTTACAGGTGATTTTATGCATGCAACAATTGGATTCTCACCTGTAGGACTCTGGGGTCCATACATGAAGAACATGTTGGGAAAACCGGCCGTGGCCAGACCGAGGTTGGTAGCAATTCCCTCTGCCCACTTGTCTTTGATACTTTTTCCTCCAAGACCACGAATATCTATCTGAGTGATTCCTCCGGTCACACTATCAAAACCCGTGGCGAAAATTATGACATCGAGTTTATGCTCGATATCGTCGGCAGTCAAGATGCCGTTTGGTGTTACCTCGACAATAGAAGACTGCCCTAGGTCAATAAGTTTGACATTTGGCCTGTTGTAAATCTCATAATAGTTCTATGTGGTACTTGAGATTAGTGAAGTGGATATGATGTGCGAAGGGGATCTCATACTTGCTCCAAACTCGGGCGCTTAGCACCGAATGGGTGCGGTGGGATGGAAGGTGCAAGCTTCTCTTGCACGTCGGGATCATGCAGACGTTCCCGCACTTTGTTTTTCCAGAAATCGTATACTTCGTCGTTAGCAGCTTGATTCACCCCGATGTCGGCGTAATTGTGTATGAGATAGTGGAAGCCGCCCAAGGCCCATTGCTCTTCAAAGTGTAACAGCCGCTCTGAAGGAGTTGTATCAAAGAGGTTCTTTGGAAAAGGTTGGTAACGATAACCGACTTTCCCGTTGACCAGTCAGCTGTACTGTACTCGAGGCTATCAAAATCAATGAACACCTACATGAAGTCTCTCTACGATGCTTATGTATTGCTGGATACAGAACTTTCATCTTATCTTGCCCCGATTTGTCCAATTTGGATTGCCTCATCGCTAAAGCGTAATTTGGCGTACGCTGAAAGACGGTAAGCTGCTCCACGTCCTCGGCAATTTCTTGTATCACCTGAACCCCAGACGCGCCAGTCCCTATAATCCCGACACGCTTTCCTTTCAGATCCAGGCCCTCTTCCGGCCACTTTGCTGTATGATGACTGATACCTTGAAAAGATTCAATGCCCTTCAAATCCGGAACATATGCTTTGGCAGCAAACCCAATGCAAAGGACAAGGAATCTCGGATGGACCACTGTTCCATCCTCTGCCATAACTTTCCATCGAGCCGTATCAGTTTCAAAGACCGCTTTGACGACATATTTGTTGAAAACAATGTCTTTTCTGATATCCAGTTTTCGGTCGACATAGTCGAAGTACAGGCGTAGCTCCTTGTATCCAGGGAATTTTTCGGTCCATGTCCATTCTCGCCATAGCTCTTCGAGAGAAAACTCGTATATCGGTACCTCAGAATCAACACGGGCACCTGGTTGAATATCAATATCAACTTCATTCCAAAGTGGGAGTTGGGAAGGTGATTACCTGGATAGCAGTTGTTCCTCCAGACACCACCAAGATCAGAAGCGGCCTCGAAGATTCTCACGGAATAGCCTAGCTTTCGGAGATGGTATAATGTATATACCCCTCCAAACCCGGCTCCAACAATGAGAATATCGGTCTCTATATGCTGCCCATTTGGCATTCTGGTAGCAGCAGGTGTAGACATGATTGAGGAGTGAAAAGTGGATTGTTCGAGGAACTATATATGCCATTGGCACTGTGCTTGCAGAAGCCTTCTCACTCAGGCCAATAGTGGGATGAATTGATTCTGGTTCACACGTTGCGCAATGGAACTACAGCTGGAGGAGTAAAAGCTCCCTCAGATATGAATAGGAGAGATAACTTATGCATAAGGTTAATAACAACGAGGGAATTGGAGGGATCATCCTCCTAGACTCTTGTGGTCAGCTGGTGAAAGACATCCAATGGATGTCCATGGAATCGAAGGTCAGTGTAATCAGGTCAGATAACAACTCAAACACCATGCATCGCACTAGTCACAATAGTAATAAATCATACACTGCCATGCATATAGAGTAATATAACAAAATCCCAGAACTTACTGAGGGAATAAAAACTCGAATTAAATCATTCTTCTTATGTTTAGACCCTCAAACTCTCAATCATTTGTTCCAACAACTTCACCAGTCGTCCACTCTCGAAAATAGCTGCAGTCAGGTTCTTGTCGATTGTGATAGCCTCTGTGAGTGCGGGGAATGTGGTCGCGCCATATCCTATTGGAGAAAGGATGACGAAATCAGTGCATCAGGCCAAAAAAGAAGATAGAACACCTCACCCAGCCACTTTCCAGGCGCCACACCCAAATGGCGATACCACTCTCGATCTTTAATTCCACCTTCATCAATGAACCCACGCTCGAACAGGAAAAGTTTGCGGTTCGCACGCGAGACTCGCTTTGCAGCGCGGATAAATTCTAGAATAAGGGGAGGCAAGGGAAGCTTCGGTGGGGAACGTAGGATAAGGGTGGATGTAGGCAAAGGTAGCGAAGGAAGCGAAAGTGAAGGTATGCTTGGAATGTCGGGAATGTCGGGAATATCGGGAATATCAGGGACATCAGGAATGTCAGGAATGCCAGGAATGTCAGGAGGCGTAGGTGGTTTAGGAATGTCGGGAATGTCAGGGAGTTCCGGCAGTTCATAATTATGTGAAGTAGCAAGTCGATGTTCCAACCATCCCGCAAGAGCCTCGTCGTCTTGTTCGTCTGAGTCATATCTGGAAAGTAAATCTTCCCAAGAATCCACCAAGAATGTGTCCCGGGGGCATTGAACGCCAAAAAGACGCTTGACCCATTCTTTGAATCGGTACACGAACGTGCGTCGGGCTCCACCGGTCGTAACTATGAATGTTGAGCTTGGGAAGGATGGCATCTGGTCTAAAAGCTCTTTGAAATGTTTCTCTGCCTCTTGTTTTTCAATATCGAGGAGAATACTGATGTCTTGGAGCTGTGCAATGTATTGCCGAAGAGTAGAAAATGCGGTCTGAACAGTCAAAATTTCCCCCTCGGCTTCGAGGGAGGGAAGAAGAGACTCGACTCTGCACCGTAGAATGTTGAGATCGCAATGATTAGAATAGTCAAAACAACCGACCTATCCAGATAACCGTCCAATTCAAGAGCATACTGGGTGGTGTTCAGCGGAACGACGATTGAATCCGTCAAACGCAAAACGAGCAACCCTAAATGCTGAGCTATCGCGACCTGCGAATGAAAATATCGAAGTTCAGAGGTTTAGAACCTCTTAATCAATTGGTAACTCACATGTTTCTTGAAACCAGGATCAGCATAGACCTCTTGCCACTGAAAACTGTCATAAATTGAGTGATAATGATACGGTGCATCATAAGGAGTGCCGGCGAAGCCTTGGTCGGAACTAGCAATCTAGGAATATCAGTCAGTGGATGAACGATTAGGGAGGAGTAATTTGATTTCACCCCTAATCGCTGCAGGAAGACCGTAAAATCACTCCCGCTTCCCATTGGGCCTACAGCTGTACCATCTTTACCCTCTGTTTTACCTAAACGTATGTTCCTAGTAGCTTCGTAGGCTTCCATAACGTCTGCATCGGCATGGATATTACCGATCTCGAGGATCCTATGGGAAGAGATGGTAGTGTTGACACCTTGGACATCACTATCACCGTTATTGAGCACTACGAGGCCGAACTCTCCATCCGGGCCTACTGGCCCAAACGGCTTGAACGGGCCTTCATCTTCTTTTGCGTCCCACAAAGTCTTGCCTTCCTCGCTAGGATGCGGCACATCCATTGCTGTTTGTCTGATAAGGTGTGCAAGAGAAGGTGAGGCTACAGCATCCCATCTGGATCCGGCGGAGGATACATCAACGTTCAGGTACGCTACAGCGTGTTCAGATATCCATTCGGCAAAATCTTCACCATATTCGGTAGAACCAATCAAACCATACTGTAAAGAGGCACAATTGAGCGCGACTGATAGTACAAGGAATTGCAATAAAGGCAAACATACTTCCTCTGCATCCCAACTAGCTATCAATATCGTCCGCAAGGGTTTCCAACCACTGCGAAGCAAGGTTCCAAGACCACGAACAATTTCGAGTAAGGCAACAGTGCCAGACACAGGGTCAGCAGCGCCAAGGACCCAAGCTACAAATAAATTAGTGGCTTCTTACAAACCCAATGCATGGATATACGGACCATCACGATGGCATCCAACAATCACTACTTCATCCCTCACATGCCCTGGTATAGCAGCCATGGTGTTCCAAATGGGTGTAATCTTGCCATCGACTAAAGGACAATCAGGTTATCAACATATGCATAAAGCGAGGATTTCACCATGATTAACGACTTTGACTTCTTTTTCGCTAGCTTTCCCGCTAAGCTTCCGATACCCATTTTGCCCTACCTCTGTATAAACATCTCCAATCTCCTTGAGCAGCCTCTCTGCATTTGCCCAAGATATTGGAAGAGATGGTATACGTGGTATATTCTTGGCTTCTTCTCTCTTTGCCTTGTCGTAGGCAGGCTTGCCAGGTGTTGTTGGATCTCCGGGATACGAAGAGAGATACATTGCAGAGCCACGTTGGACGGATGTTGGATTACGTGCAGGCCCATTGGGATAAGGAACATAATTGTTCTCGACAGTAACGAAGCCATCGTCTCGAGGATCGGAATAGATAAGGATGGCGGCTGCGCCGAGCTCCTCAGCGCGTTGAATCTGATGACGACGATGTTCAGCGTATCCAAAGTGAACAAAAGGGAACACTGACCTTGAGACCACGGAAGAGTCCGCCGTACCGTGCGATCACAACCTTTCCAGTGAGGTTCTGCCCTGAGGCAATGACTTCTTCATAATCCTCGTACGCGCCATAGTTGACATAGACAAGCTAGGTTCAAAGGAATTAGATTATGAGCAGACTTCATGCGAACTAACTCACCTGTCCCTGCCCCTCGCCGTGTGCACTCAACCCATGCCATGGAGGGATATAATCTCTGTACTTGGCGGCATCTTCGTCACCGGCGTTTCCATCCTCTCTCAGGTCTGCGCTCCAGATTGAACTCCCAGTCCCATCGAGGATATCTAACGAACGATCCAGCGGTGTATTGAGATAAGGATAGTACACGTCAATCCACGCTGTTGGGTTTCGAGGACCAAGCCGAGAGGTTAGACCAATGGTCTTTGCGCGGGATTTCGGAGTACCGGCGTTGTAAATCGGTTGTTCGAGGGAGTGAGGTTTAATTATACTGAGTTCCGTCTGTATGAATTCGAGGATTGACAGCGCATCGTGATAATCTTCTAGCGAGCCGGCAAGATGAGGATGTTTGGAATATTGTTTCGCAATAGCAGTTGCGTTCTCGGTATTAGGAACGGAGCTAGAGAAACGAATAAGAATGTGAATATCTTTCAAAGGTACTCAACGCACGAGAACAATTCTTCCTTCACTTTAGTGGGCAATGCCTTGGCTATCGGTCTGCTGCAGCCTTCCTGATAAAGGACGACTGACTCAGAGGTTGAGTGGATGGCGATATATTGGAGCCCATAGACAGTGATCAGAAAGCATGAAAGGCTCAACAAGTTACGAATCGTTATTCGTTTCTTTGACCGAACAAAAAATGCCGGGCGTTCTGGAGAACGAGGTTGTTTCTCGGGATCCATTGTCGGCGACAACGGGCCCGTTGTGTTCATGAAGGGTTCAGAAGAGAAAGGCAAATTACAAACCAGCACAGTTGCGATGCGTCAGATTGTACGGTACCGGAATACAAACATGTGCATATGTATACAAATCTTTTCTCAAACAAAAAACCTTCAGTCAAATCAACAAGAATTCAAGATCAAAATATGCGCGAAAGCTCTTCATTTCCTGCCTTCATCCTCTCCAATTTTTTGGATAGCTCCTCCCTCTTCGCTGCAACTTGTGTGCTCTCTTGCGCCAACTCTTTGCAGATAGCTAGTCCATCTGGGCCATGGATACCGAGTCTTAAAGGCAAGGTGCGAATAAGATCTCGTTCAGACCCTCGCACCATTTCATGATCGATAGCCGAAGGAATATTATCGACAAAACGTTTGTATGCCACTGAAGCAACTCAGGTTATCCGAATAATATCACATACAGCGCAAAAAAAAGACCTTGGAAATATGCTCGAACCCCTGCCATGATATCCAGCGCTCCTTCCATTCCGTCTGTTGGTAAAAATTTGACCAAATCGACTGCTTTCACGCCCGTTATTCCCAGTTTGATGAGGCCTGCAAGTATTTCATTGACCACTGCTGCATTTGAACTCCATTCAAACTGATTGCGCTGACGCTCCGATTCCAGTGCTTGGAGGGCAGAATTAAGCTCCTGATTTAAATCCTGGTCCCTGTAACTCTTGTAGTAGGAGAAAAATTTGTCCTTGTAATCCAAAAAGTAATGAGTGTTCATTGTAAATGGACGATGCTCAAGGTCAAGGAGCCATTCAATACGATCTTTAGTGGCCTCGAACCGGTCCTTCATATGCTCCATTATAATAAGTCTGAAAGAAAATTTACGATAAGTAAAGTTCATTTCGTTGCTCTGAAATCCTACCTTGTTTGCCGCTCTAAGAGTCCTTGTCCGAACTCAGAGAAATGATCCTTGACAAGTCGCAAAACATGATCCAGTGTTGTTCTGTAAACAAGTTCGCAGAGGCGTTGCGAAGGTGCCGACCACTGCTTCGTTATCTGCTGAATAAATGATTCCTCAACAACATAAGGATATCTACTGGGAAGCTCTCGAGTACGAGCACTGAGAACGAGTGAGTAAGAGTACCCTATACAACAGCTTAGCAGAACCTACTCTTGTATTCGACGGTTGACATCATCAATGTAAACAGGTGCGCCACTTTCGGTGTTGTCCTCTGAGTCTTGATCCCACTCCAGTTCATCTTCCTCGTTATTCAAAAACTTGAAATGCGCCATATTCCTCTGTGAAGCATACTTCTTCTCATACGGCCTGAAGTTAGGAGCTGTTTTACGGATCTCCCTCTTGAATGCATTTTGAGCAGGTCGAATGCATTGAAGAAGAGCTTCAGCTTCCGGGGTACCCTCTAAGACTCTCGAGAGTCTGGAACTAAAGCTGTAAATCATTGCCGAGATGTCGCTCATAGGATCTTGGGAAGGCTCTTTCGGAAGTTGTGCCAAATCTTTACGAGTGTTATGCATGAGCTGATGGAGTTCTTCACGGATTTCGGGAAGTCTGGGTATGAATTGGGGAGTTTTCAATAAAAAAGCAATCAGAGCACTAACCGCTTTGATATGAGGTCTGACAAGATACCGCTCAGTCTCTCAACGAGATTGCGGGTACGAAGATAACGTTGATATATAGGATCCAAATCGCGCCACGCAGCAGTCGCAGTGAAGAACTGGTTTTCCTTGTCTCGGGCTTCTTGCCAGGTGACGCCTGATTTCAGTTCACTCGAATTGGGCTGTCGGACACAGAACCAATTATTCAATAGCTTGTAGTCCCCTTCATTCTTGACAAAGCGGACCCAATCTTCCTCGTCCCCAGCTGATATTCTGTCGGGTTTCGTGAGGACACCTATTATGAGAAAATGAGTAACAGGTTGATTATTCTAGGTATAATCCCGGTCGGCGTACCAACTGTGCGAAGTCCTTCAGGATCATATTCCCTAGCCAATTGAAGAGCTCCCTGATTTTGAGGATCAGCTGGTTGTTTCAAGTCGATTAGCGTACAACGGATCGATCAACTAAAGAGGCTTACTCTCGCATGATACAGTGAGAAGGATGATGCAACTAGGCTTTTTTATGTACGACTCTACCAAACCCTCGACGAGAGCAATGTCGTTCGTGCTTCCTTCTTTGGTGGATCGAATGAGACCTGCAAAGTGGGAAAATAATTAGACTCAATAAAAAGCTCGAGTGAAACAAAAGTCTTGAATACAGACCTGGCAAATCACAAAACGATAAATCGGCGACATCAGGGCCACTGATCTGCAGAGAAACATAATTTGACGAGAATGTGAGTGTCCTCCCATCGTTGATCTCCTCGTCCCCCGTCAGGATTTGACTACGAGGTATGTGCGGATTTAGGATCGCACGTTGAGCGCGTCGAATACGGTCTTCAACTTCAGCTTTGTTGTAGATCACTTCTCCAAAAGGCTCGTTGCGAGCTTGACCGAGATGTTGACCAGTGCTGTCAGTAATCGTACGGATTGAAACCACGCAGTTCCAACGTGCAGGTGCAGCTACATTAGTCAATCGACACTCAGTAGGACAACTAATGAAGAGTGAAAACAAGATTCGACAAAGGAAGATCGACTGAAGCAGCCTACCGAGTACATGTCCCTGAAGCTCGGGGAAGAGTAGTACCAGAGATTGCCTCAATGAGAGACGACTTCCCGGCGCTCTGGTTGCCGATCACAGCAATTTGAGGAAGATCAATGTCGGTTTGAATGCTATTGCATATTGTGGTCAACTTTCTAACCATGGAGCAGAGAGTAGAGTGACATACCCTGTGTTTTGAAGACGATTGACCAAATCCAGTGCGTACCTACGTTTCCGTCCTAGTTGATCATGAGCATTGGACAGTCCTACTCCATCGCCTGATGTTTTCGAACTGTTCGTAGTTTCAGAAGCTGAGAGGCTTGGATTTGACCCAGCATCGGAGTCATGATATGTATCAGGTGTGGAGGCAGAGCTCATTACGATGGTTAGCTTCAAGCTGTGGGAGGCAAAGATGTTTCCTCCAATGATCGATCCTTATATAGCCAGAGACAAGCGTCAAAAACAGTAATTTCCACTCGTGTTCTTGGAATCTTTGCTAGAAGCATGGCGCAGCAATTTACGTAGGAAGCGTTGCAGTGAATTCGGAAAAGAGGTAATGAGAATCAGAGTTTCGAATAGCAAAAATCGGCATTCAACAGAACTCCAAGGATGAGCCTCTGGGAAGAACGCACACCCCAAAATCTAAAATCCTTTTAAGTATCCAGTGTAAATGCATACGCTCATACGCCAGGCGCCTTTATAGACTTCCGCAGCATACAATCGTTTGGGAAGTTCTTCGATGCTGTTATAAATCCCGTCGGATAAGCTGAATATGTACTTGGTGTCTCTTAGTGTATACACGAGGGTGTTCCATCAACCACATGCTGCCCTCGATCATCCGCAGTGAAAAAGACATTGGCACTAGTTATGTACACCTCGTACGTTTGTGAGAAGAGCAGGAAAGGTTTCGATGTAATTGCGAGCGAATCGAAGCAATCCGGAGAGGGGTGTGCAGGGTGTATTCGGGACACACGAGTGGTTAATTTCATGATCCCACGAGGGTGTTAGGGGTCTCCGCCTCCGTATTAGGCCCGAGTATGCTAGGTGAAGCTAGGTGAGGGACTTATGTCGATGGTGAGTTGTGAAACCTTTGAAACGAAACAAGTTCAAAAAAAGTGTGCCTGCAGATCAAAAAATTGTCCAATTCCAGGGTGTGATATGTAAACCAAGCAAGGTGATTCATTGATCTTGGAGAAATTACTTATCTAGATTTTGTAAAGACCCTCCTTCAGACATAAATCCAAAGCCTTCATACCCTCTTTCCGCGATCCCTTCAATGATCTCAAGGTATTGGTTCACCCCTCCCGTGTAATTCAATGGCTCTACGGTTTTTCCTGGTATGTTCGCCCCAACATACCACGATTTTGCGTTGTTGACTAATGCACGATATCCCGTATTCATAATCAGCGCACGCCATTGAGCTTCAGCTTCAGGTGTTGGGTATATAGCCGTCAAGTCGTTCTCTTTCATATGTCTGATGCATCGAACGATCCACTGTCCTTGGATTTCCTGTCAACGCCTTGGCTTAGAATTTGTTCAACAAAATATGGCGGGACGCACGATACAGGTAGGTCCATTCGAGAATGCGGTCGGTGCCTGTGCCCCATAGATAAAGAACATGTTCGGGAAATTAGCACAAGTCATCCCAAGATTCGTGTATACCCCGTTGGCCCACTTCTCTGCGATCGAGACCCCGTCTACACCACGAATATCTATCTGCGTAAGACTGCCAGTAAGGCTGTCGAACCCGGTTGCTAGTACTAAGACATCAAATTCGTGCTCAACTCCGTCCTTGGTCAAGATTCCTTTACTCGTCACTTCAGATATGTCACTTTCATTCAGATCGACCAAGGTGACATTCGGTTGATTGAAGACTTCGTAATATGACTAGCAATACTATACTGTAAGTCTTCTCCAAGAAACTTTCTACTGAAATATACATACCTGCTCCAATGAACAGCGTTTGGCCCCTAGAGGATGCGGAGGGATAGTGGGTGCTAGAAGCTCTTGAATCCTCGTATCGTGTATCCGTTCTCTAACCTTGTCTCTCCAGAAATTATACACCTCGCGATTAGCATCCTCATTCATCAGAATGTCGTTGAAATTGGACACAGTGAAATGGAAGCCGCCCTGAGACCATAGATTTTCCCAGTGTAATAGGCGTTCTTCCAGTGTGGCGGAGAATAAAGTTTTTGGGTATCGTTCATACGGAAATCCACCTATCGAAGTCCGGCTCACTTCATCTGAGTACGAATCCAGGACAATTCACGGCTCACCACCAGTTTGTTTACTCCGACGAAACATCGAGGGATAAAGAGCTTTCTGCTGCTCCTGCGACTTTTCGTCCAAATTCTTTTGGCGCATAGGCAACGCCATGTTGGGCGTGCGTTGAAATACAGTGAGGTGAGAGACTTCGGGTCCGACTTCTTGGATTACTTGAACGCCGGATGCACCTGTCCCGACTACTCCAACCCGCTTGTTCCTCAACTCTACGCCTTCTTGGGGCCAATGTGCAGTATGATGACAGATACCTTCGAACCGTTCTAGTCCTCCGAACTCCGGTGTATACGATTTCGATGCAAATCCGACACATAACACCAAGAACCGAGGACGGACAACGAGTCCATTTTCTGTTGTGACTATCCATCGGTTTATCTCTTGATCAAATCGTGCAGCGACAACTCTGGTGTTGAACGAAACATCCCTCTTCACGTCCAGTTTCCGATCGATGTATTGGAAATATTCGTTCAACTCGCGCCAGCCAGGATAACGCTCTTTCCATATGAAGTCCTCCCATAGCTCCGGAAGTGAAAGTTGATAAAGTGGATGGTCGGAATCTACACGACAGCCTATATACTGTGAGAAAGTATCCTGACTAGCAAACGGGGGTAAGAGAGTACCTGGATATCCATGGGACCATACTCCGCCAAGGTCTGAAGCAGCTTCGAAAACCTTGACAGAATATCCCAGTTTCCTGAAATGATAGAGCTGGTGGATTCCGCTGAAGCCTGCACCGACTACAAGGACGTCTAGTTCATCTGAGCCATTGGGACGCGACATGGTTTGATACAAGTGAGAACAGAAGATCGATTTTTATTCTCAATATGTAACTGTGGGTACCGATGCACACGAGAAACGGAGTTCCTGCGGAGAATCAAGCTTTTCAGTATGCTTGTGACTTCTGTCCCGACATAGCTTTCAATATCAAAATGAAAGTGTTTACATGCGGCGTAGCGAGAGTGGAACAGACTCCGGATCCGCATGCTGGTGAACGCGTTCTAAGTGATGCACAACGTCCCACGGAGTCAAAGCTAGTCGGAAAGTATGATTTGTACATACATAGCAGGACGAAGAAACTTAGGGTTATCTGAAAGTCAAAAACATATCAACAACGTTCTTTCGCGAGTGCACTTATTGATAAACAGCGGGCTCGCGTCCCTGGTTCTTCAAAAGAGCCAGCAGGTAACATGGTAGCAAGCTGTAACAGTAAATGATGAATAACAATAAAATTCTTAGACTATTGGTGTAGATAGTAGGTTTTCACTGACCCATTATGATCATCAAGTTTGTAAAGTGTCTGAATATAACACGAATGTTCGAAAAATCGAAAAATCGTTGTGTCACGACACATGCAGATTGATTCAGGGTACGTAACGTCGGATGACCCCACCCTGTCTCCTGCGACTGGCGGGGAATGGGGAAATAGGTGATTCATCTGGTCGTGAGTCGTCATGTTATGTTAAGGTGGTAGATTCGTGCGATCGGAATCTGCAAACAAATATCAGGCTAGCTTGGCTTAACCATATACAAAGAGGGACATATATTTACCTGAAGCGGGATTCATATTTGACGACGAGGGTGTAGGATCTTTATGCTGTTCATGCCTCTGCTCCGCCTCAGCTAACAAAATATTAGTTTTGAAAAATATTAATTATATCTCGATTCTACGCACCTTTTGCAATCGCCAACAAAACACCCAGATCCGTCGAATTAACCATCAACTGTTCTACGAATCTTGATGGTCGATCCCTCAAATCACTTGTAAGTCTTTCCAGGGGAGGCGGGGCTTCGGGAACGGTTGTTCGAGGAGCTGGTGGTATGAAGGGAGAAGATATTGATTGTGTAGTTACAGATGAGTCATCTTTGAAAGTACTTCCTGACTCCAGATCTGCTGTCCATGGACGCACAAACGATTTGGAGTACGTAGCAGTGCGAGTAGAAGTATATGTAGAGGGTGAAGCTGTTCGGGAGCTGGGGTCTTTCATATCACGGTCTTGTGAGACCGCTCGCGAGGTGATCGGGGCTGAGCGAAGGTATTGCTGACTAGGGGATCGTCTTCGTTGGCGATTCCGGCGAAAAAGTAAAAACATCAACAACGCCAAGATCAAGAGAAACATGCCGCCCCCGACAGCCCCTCCTACAGCGCGGCTAACTATGTTTCGTCTAAAGAGTCGATTCGGTATAGACTGAAAGAAAAAGACTAATGTGGATGCTTACTCAGAGTGTTTTTTCGTCGTTACAGCCGTGGACGCTGATGCAGATGTCCCAGTCGTCGTGATATTGTTCGTGGATGTATTGGCTGCAAGCGTAAAGAGCGGAACGACGGATCTCACAGGGGTCGCCGTAACCGTGGCATCAATGTTCACTTTGGTGTAAGATACATCATCCGAAGCTTGTGACTTTACACAGATTGTGCTCTGACTGTGATCGAATGTGCGCCGGGCGTTTCCCCAGCGATCATTGGTAGATTGGTGTATTCCGTATTTCGAAGTACCTGCAATGCAATGAAATAAGCATTTCGGAGACCAGATCATGCAAGTTGGCAAACATACTGGTCGCCTCCGGGATTGGTGATCTGTTAGACGTTGCCACATGATATCTCTCCTTCGCCAAGTAAGTCGATGTACTTTCACCACTTAGAATTTGCGGCGTAATGCGAGCAGTGGATGTCATCAACACGATGACTGACGACACTTTTGAAGCTGGCACGACGTAGCAAGTGAGGGTATCAGCGAACGTCGAGGAACGAGCAGCCAAGGCTGGCATGGTACCTATACATTCCAGATGATTGAGTTTTTAAGATGAAAGGCACAGATGGCAGCATATGGTAGCTCAACACTCACTGACGCAAAGAGCTACTCCAAAAGCCCGCAACATGACCCCTGCCAAAAGGCTCAGCATTGCTGAGGAGAGGAGCAAGCAAGCTCCAATGGATATCGGAACAAAGGAATTAGGGTAGAGTTGTTGACCTTTGCTTGTATGAAATCGTCATGGGCTACCCGATGAAGGCTTGAAATGCCCGGCACAAACGTTAACGAAGCAGGTTTCGGCCTCGTGTGATGATGATATAAATGGGCACTTGATGTCGAGGTTATGATAGGAAAATATATCAAGACTAATCAATACCACACTAATATTAGTAGCGCATATTAAAAGGATCCACCAATTAAAAGAGCACAGCTTCAAAGAATAGATGCCATACCGGGGAAGTAAGAAGCTGACTTGGACCGCTATGGTGAGTCTATCAGATAAAATTCAGGGATGAGCTGGGATGAGCTGGGACCGTCCAGGAGGATACAAGAAGTGAAGGTTGAGATGCGTTCAATAGCGACTGACTCCGGCATTCCGCAAGTAGACAAATTGTTTGGCGAGTTCAGTATGTCCTTGCATAATTATTTCGATGCTTGTCGGGTAGCAGGCAGATTGCGAATGGATATTGAGAATTGTCGTTTCGTCGTAACGCGGATACAGAACGGGTATGCAATGAATGCAAAAGATTTCCATATGCATTTGGGTGTATGGTTGCCACCATTGGTTGGTACCGGTATCAGCTGCAGTCTGTATAGAACGACGGGTTGGCGACAGATTGGATTGATACACGGGGACAAGAATACTGCCGCGTAATTCTTCAGCGAGAAAAAGTTTGTACAGAATACTGAGAGGGTATCTAAGTAAGCCTGCAATTAGGAATTCTTAAAAAACGTCGAAAGAGGTCCCAAAAAGTTAGAGGTCAAATATGAAGACGACAATGAGACGAACGTGTCAAAGCATCAGTGATTGATTGATTATCAAAATCATTGTTGAATTCACGAGCAGGGTGGCGCAAGTGGTGCACCGTGACTGTACATAAAGACCATAGTGGGTACTCAAAAACCCCCACCTTCTTTCCCTTTCTTCCCTTCAGCACCGGTTTCTTTAGGTTTTCAACTGAGCTCTTCGTCCTTAGCTTGAAGCAGGATAACACATTCTTTTCTCATTTTCAAAACCCACTGCACTCTCTCTCACTTCGATCCCTTCGCGTCAAGTATTTTTCGAATTCAAATTTGGATTAAATCGACTTTAATCCCCAAATACAATGAAATTCACGAATACTCTCTTCGCCGCTGGCGCATTTATTGTTTCTGTCTCTTCCATGCCCGTTCGACGTGATGTCGATCCCAACTTGATTCCCCAGTTTGGACTCGCGGCTGGCATAAATCCAGACGGCACAGGTAAATGGAATTTCACGTTCTCTACCAAGTATCATGAGCTGATCTTGATATGCTTACAGGAAATTGTGATGGAGTTGACGGACCAAACGGTCAACCCATCTTGATCCCTTGTTCTTGTCCTCCCAACCGCGACACTTTCATCACCGTGAGTTTATCCGCACGTATATCTATTTGAAATAGTTAACAATAAACATATTCAGGACCTTAACGCCAATGTTGCAGCAGGCCACGCTGTGAACAACCCGAGCGTTGCAGTTTCTTTTCCTTCAGATAACTCGCAAGCGTCTCAACTTGCCCGCATTGACGCCGCACTCGTCACACTACAGAATTTGAACGGAGCCGGAGTCGGATGCCCCGCTTCATCTACTACCTTTGTAGCGCAGCAGGCAGCTATTCAAGCTGGTACAAGTGATGTTGCCGCTGCGTCAACATCTGGCGTAGCTGCTGCTGCTCCTACTTCTGCTGCTGCCACTGCTAGTTCCACCGCTCCAGCTACCGGTGGTGTAGATGCTTCACTCGTTCCCGAATTCGGCGTTACAGCAGGCCAAAGCCCGGATGGTGGGATATCGTCATTATATTGTTAAACACTACTAATATCATAATCTTTGTCCATCTACATAGGTACTGGAAACTGCATCGGTATGAAACCTTTCCTGGACTTTTGACCGTCTCGCTGATCGACTTCCTATAAATAGGAATTAATAACATTAAAATCCCTTGTAGCTGCCCTCCGGACCGGGACACATTCATCGCCGTAAGTACTGAGATCCCGTATTCCCTCAGCTCTGATGTTCCTCCATCATTTAGGACTTGAACGCCAACGTTGCCGCTGGACATGCCACCAATAACCCTAGTGTCTCCTTGTCATTCCCTACTGGTAACACCAATGCAGACGCAGCAGCCCGTATTGAAGCCTCTATCGTGACCTTGCAAAACTTGAACGGACCCGGTGTAGGTTGTCCAGCGGCCTCCACAACTTTCTCCGTACGTTTTCCTATTTCACTTGGCCTTGTTGCCAATCTTACTTCGCTCTATAGGCTCAACTAGCCGCAGTCCAGTGAAGAAACAGCCGGCCCCTAGTTTACAATGGTATCATGTAGATGCGCGGCATTCCACAATAGATGAAGTGAAGATAATTGAAGGTGCTGAAGATATTGGAACTTGAAGCTACGCTAGCGTAGTGTATTAACGTATCCAGTCTGAGGCTTTCCGGAGCTTGCGCCTTGTTATTTTTTGTTTTGCAGAATGAAGGTGCTTTGAAAAGGGTTCGTTCATGTAATCGGACATCCAGCCAGATGATTCAACAAGGGTGGATTGAGCGTATGCAGTTCTCCAAAAACAACATGAACCAGATATCGCACATTGTGATATTACTATGGAATATGTATGGAGATGAGAGTACAGCGAGAAGTTACACGATGTGGGAAGAATAAGAATCCAAGAAGCAAGAATCTGGAAACCAGTCGTTGGAGGTACAGTCCGCGATTTCCATAGCAAAGCACCGAACATCTGAAGCAAAGAGTCAGAATGAAACTCTTGAAACATGAAAACCGAACGGGGAAATTTTTCAGAAGGCTAGGTAAAAAGTTATCTGCATACTATAGCGATGATGTCTAGTCACCTCTAGGAAACACGGACCATAGCAAAGAGCATCATGAAAGCATTGTAAGAATCACGAAATATTACTCACCCAGATCAACGTCCCAGAACTTGTCATACTTGAAAAGCAAAATGAACTTGAAGAAAGAGACAATTGGCACGATTGTTTTTTTTCGCGGTTTAAAAGCTAGCGTTCTTCACACGTGACTCGACCACGTGAGCTACTACACAGTACCGACCCGGACCGTTGAAGACTTGAAGTATGTAGCCTTTCCCTTCACACCTTTTTCGACCAGGTGGTGCTAAAACCATCTTTCGTGCTCAACCCTTTTGGATCTTAAAATTAATCCTGTCCGTTTATCAAGCGACTTGTCTCATCCGAAACTTCTTCACTGGAATTTTTCTGAATATCTTTCATCGGAAGCCCAAATTTTTTCCGCTCTGCAAGGATTCGTGCACTGTTGCTCAAGGTTGAACTTCTTGGCTCCCTGGCTACGACGCACGCTCATCAAGGAACAACTGGCGCTCGATTTGCTAGGGGTCGGTGTTTTTCACTGTCAGGCGTGCTTCTACAATAAGTCGCAGTTTTCGAAGAGGCGCCATGCTAATTTGGTGATCTAAGTGCATACTAGATGTTTGAAAAATGCGCCATCAACAGCAAGACAATTGACTCCATTATTGCAAGCATCAACTTCCTGCGAGGACCTCGGTGAACTTCGGTGGCTGTAGGGAACGATCTTGAACCAGTGTTTAGTGTGTGTTAATTCCAGCTTGATTCACGGTGCCCTGGAAGGACGTTATGTTTATCCAAGAATAACTGCATCTGGGGAATTGACGTAGATGTTCACGATACTCTATTTATCTGTCTCTATCTCTTCAAAAGTTACACGGTTCTCCGACCGCTTCCTAGTGCTTCGCTCCACAAACGGTAAAGATCCCGATTGTGCGTACCTTTTTGGGACTCAGAATATGACTGATAGTACGAATAGAACGGCTCGTTTCATTAAAGCAGGCATTCGCGGTAACACTAAGAACTGGTGGCTCATCAATCTCCCATTTGAAGCCTCATGCGGCTCGAACATCACTGCAGTACCATGTCTTCGAAACGTTCTCTGACTCTTCTAGTCTCTAATCATCCCTCTGAATAAGGTCTGCTCACTCAGGCTTCCCTCGTTGTAACATATCAAGCAACGTGAGAGCTCTTACACCTCCAACCACTAAGATCCGCTTGCTGCACTGGGAATTGTGGCCTGTATCTGCTGACGAAATGGCAGTAATGAAAATCCTTGTTTTCATCTGAGCCTGATTATGATCAACATCACATACTGTAAATGTCTTAAACGCCGAATATTGAAATTTAAAGCATTCCAAATCCATTGGTGTGTTCAACTGTGCAGTCATGTACAATGCTTCATGCTTCAGTGTGCATCGGGAGACAGTTATCACACGCGACGTCATCAAGGCATCTCTTTCAGACTCTCACTACCATCTCAAAAATGCTTGCGATTCTCGTCAAAGATGGCAAGGGCCCCATTGATAACCTTTATCTAGGTGAAGCTCCAACTCCGGACCCCAAATATGGTCAGGTTATAGTCAAGGTAAAATCCGCATACAGCTCATTAATTTCACTTAATGAAAATGTGATTAGATTAAAGCATTCGGATTGAACAGGATGGACATTCTTCAGCGTAAGGGAAACTATCCTGTACCCCCTGGAGCCTCTGAT
Organism: Lentinula edodes; assembly: GCF_021015755.1. Classification (NCBI taxonomy): domain Eukaryota; kingdom Fungi; phylum Basidiomycota; class Agaricomycetes; order Agaricales; family Omphalotaceae; genus Lentinula; species Lentinula edodes. The sequence continues at coordinate 323,700 of NW_025764338.1, forward strand.
ATCCTCGGTGTCGAGTTTTCGGGAACCGTCAGCACACTGGGTGAGGGCGTAACCAAGTTCAAAATGAACGACGAAGTCTTTGGTATTGCGGGAGGAGTGAGAACAATTTCTTCTGTTCGTCAGGCATCAACTAAAATCGATTCAAAATTGCTTGCGTAGGGTGCTTATGCCGAGTACATCACGGTCCAGGAAACTCATCTCTTTCTAAAGCCATCTCACCTTAGCTGGACCGACGCCGCAAGTATACCGGAAGTATTCTTAACAGGCATGATGTTCCCATAGTAAGTTTCAATGTAATGTAACCTTTCTTACGCTCCCTCGTGGCAGCCTATCAAGCTCTCGTGGTATATGGCGAGATGAAGGAGGGCGAGAATGTACTGGTACATGCGGCAGCGTCCGGTGTTGGAATTGCCGCTATCCAGCTGGCTCGTGTCAGAGGCGCGTAAGTTGGCTATTAACTTCTTTTCGTACCTGCACTGACCTTTTGAGGGTAGAAAGACCGTGATTTCCACAGCTTCGACCAAGGAAAAGCTAGACTGGTTGGTCAATATTCCCAATGGTGCCACGAACGGTGTCAATTACAAAACCCAAAACTTTGCCGAAGAAGTCAAGAAGATAACCAATAACAAAGGTGTAGATGTGGTCATCGACTTTGTTGGCCAAAATCATTGGAACAAGAATATAGAATCGATGGCGATGGATGGTCGTATGACCATGCTCGCTCTCTTAAGCGGTATTCGCGCTTGATATTCACTTGCAACGCACTAGTTGATGTCATTTACAGGCGCAAAGGTATCCGAGTTTGAGCTTACCCCCCTCCTCTACAAACGTCTTCGCATTCAAGGCTCGACCCTTCGGTCTCGCACGATGGCTTACCAGGCCGATCTCATCAGAAGGTGGGTATGGTTTTTGTCACATTCGCTTGAGGAATCGACTTCAAATTTCTCCAGGTTCACCGACGATTTCCTTGAGTTAATTACTGGCGAAGATGGGCAGGGACCAATCAAAACATATATTCATAAAGTTCGCGAATCTATATAGCCGTTCGTGGGACATAGCAAATTTACCTTCGTTATAGGTATATTCATGGAAAAATATTCAAGACGCCCATAGGGATATGGAAGGAAACCAAACAATGTTTGTCCTGCTCTGTCATGATCTTCAGTCATCGCTGATTGACTTTGTACTATTTTACAGAGGAAAATTGGTTGCAGTCGTGGATTAACTATATCAACTATCATGTACCATGGACCTGAAGGTCTCGGAAGACTAAACTTGAATGGGACTCCCTGCGAAGGATAGCCTCGCCAGTAAGTGTCAAATAAGGCGAGTTAAGACGTCTACAACCGCGAATGGTGACTCCCGTTCATGTTCGCACAAATGACACCTGCCAAAGGCTTTGTTCGATCTGATTTTGCAGTATCTTAAGAGCAAGGCGCGTTCGCCAGACTCACATACTGCACACCGTAACGAAAGGATTGTGAGGTCAGCTTCACTAAATTTCAATCGTAAGACGTTACTACGAGTGGCGTACGCTCGTGAGAGGGTGCCACCTGAAGATGGACGATGAGACCTGAATCTCAATCTACTCAATGATGCCATGAGGCTTTCTAGAGGCTTAGTCCCGGCAGAAAAATCGAACCAACTCTGTTCAATCAAGTTCAATTATTCAACTGGTGGCGAATCATCTTCCAAGAATAACTCCTCCGTTGAATTCCTGGGCGACCAATCAACTATTTACATTCACAACGGACAATTCCTTGGTCTTCATCCAAATTATAGCCCGGACCGAGGTCGCTCGCTGAAAGGGACCCCAAAAACCGATTTTGTCGCGAACTCTGGTAAAAGATGTAAATGAACATTGGTGATACCGTTCTTACGACAAGCAGTTGGGTATTTGGAGCACTTTATAGTTGGTTCGATAGCGCAACTTTGGTGCAATGTCCACGGAAAAGGGGAGATAAGTACTAAGTGACTAAGAAGCACAGTGCGAGGGGGTCCGGGAGGGTTTGTTCTGCCTTCGCAAATGGAAGACATGCACACTCTACCTCTCCCCAACTACCATGAGCACATGGATCTGATAAACCCACAAAAGCCCGGAAATTTATACCGGCATCTATACAGGTTATAGCCATTACGGACTTATCTATCCTCGAAGTCCGAAAAGCCTTCGATATGTCTATTGGAGGCGGTATTTCGCTTACATTATTCCTCCAGTCAGGAGAGAGAGACATATCGGTTATGCAGGGTCTCTGCAAATATATGTTCGGAGTATTGCAAAAATTTGCTCTCCGTACGATTTCGTAGAATCCGAGTGCGCCGGTGGTCAACAACAACAGTTATGCCAGAGTTATGCTGTGCCAAGTGGATCATTGTTCCAGTTTTATTGTATACCTGCAAGTACCCAGCAATTGTACACCTAAAGTTAGCGCGTCAAGTTGCGAGGCACGAGGCTTTCTAAATTCCGAATGCGAGAATAGCTGTGTACGATGCACATTTGTATTCCTTTCTATATCATGATTGGTGAAACGAGCAAAAAAAAAGCCGACCATTGAGAGGCATTGGGCTGCTTATAGAAACGTAAGATGTTCCCTGAGAATTTCACAGTACAGAGCGAAGTTAACGAAGTTGTTACGAGAGGTGATGTTGTAACGGAACCGTCAGGTTCCTTACAATACGAGTCAGCGCGTGTCAGATCCAAACTGGATCCAAAGCTATTCGCGAACCGGGAATTGCCTATAAGCAGTATATATAGAGCACAACTCTTATTTCTCTTTTGACCAAGTTCTCGAGTCTTCCCTCGCCAGCAGAGACCAGCATTAAGGCTAGTCTGTCATACTCTTCTCTCTGCGACATAAACTTCATATCCACTCTCGCAATGAGTCAACCACAATCTGGAAAGCCTGCAGGAAGCCAAGGAGGAATACGAGGAGCTGCCACATCCACTGGCCCTGTGTTCTTTTAATCCCAGACTTCGTCGCACCTAGCGCACTTCTAGAGAGGTCACATTCCCCTCGCACCAGTGCATTGCCACTTACTATTATCACACAACTGCCCGATGCAGTCTACACACGCATAATACAACATTACTACCCATCTTAATACATGCAAAACCTTTGCATCACACTTTCTTGTGGCCACATCGAGCTGAAGGCTGCAGTCGAGAAATGACTTGTGGACCGAGAGAGCTTCAACCGATCTAGATATTTCACACTGCGCGCATAGGGAAGGAGGGGCGAACCGAGGGCGACGACGGATCCCCAGGCGGAGCGCCAAGGACCACTGAGACTATTTTTATGTATTGCTTTAGTTGTAGATTATCTTCCACTTTTTAGACCATTAGTTAATCCTTGTGTATTTCGAAGACTGTACATACTAACGTACCATTCAGTAACCCATACAACCATATAATACACTGTCTCACTCCTTCTCCTTGAGTCTTGACATAGATGACAGCATGTCACCACGACAAGCATACGCAGTACACAGCTGATCTACATTTGCTCTACAGCGTGAAGCTGCCTACACGCACCAGCGACCGGAGCCACACCAGGAATGTGTGATGAACAGATACAATCAGGAAGTTGGTTTGTTGATACTTATCACATTATCGACTTCTAACTTGATTCTAAGTATACCTAAAAGTGACACAGTAAATTACATCCCAGAGTATTTTTAAAGCTTGCCTCTGATCCCCGACATCCAGATTCCGGTTTTAAGGGTACGTTGCGCGTGCTTATCCCACCATTCCAAAATGATATCTACTACTTCATCTTGACGCCCTGTAAAATTATGATCGGCGTCCTCCATCAAATGAAGATTGTGAGTTCCTGGAACTCTCTCATTCAATGCGCGAGCGTAGATAATCGCATCATACCTTCAAACGGGAAAAGCATCAGGTTATGCGGCAAGACTGATTGAAAAGACACACGAAGGTACAGCCTTGTCTGACAACCCATGAATTGTCAAAACATCTGGAGACGCAGGGAACGAATCCCAAACAAAAGAGGTATCCCAATTTGCAAAAGTCGTCATATCCTCGGGATAGATTTTGAAAGACACCTGTTTTCGCGCTACTATAGGAGACCAAACGTGATGTCCTTCCGCAGACATAGAACGTTGCCACTGCTTGATATCTTCCCGTTCTGAACAGCGTATTAGCGGATGAATGAGAGAGAATATACTACCGCAGACCTAAAAGTTTCTGTATTGGATATCTAAATACTGTATTGGTGGGCGAATAAGGATCGAGCTTGACACACCTTCATCCGATATCGTCCTGAAGCATTAACGAAGCCCGATATACTGGCTCCTTCCTCCGAGGTGCAAATCCAACGAAAGGCCACAATTGACCCTCTACTGTGTCCCACAACAAGATCAATTACATAGCCATACCTGACCTTAAGGAAATCCACAACTACACGAATATCTTCTAGATCATCATCCATGCCCCCTTGCTTCCAAACACCCGGTGTCTCGTGGTTGCCCCTTAGAGAACAATGAGCTAAGTTTCATCAACGTGTTGTACGTTGGTAGATGCTTGCCGAAAATCAAAACGAAAGGAATCCATAGGAAGACGATGTGCGAGACGTTTCAGAAATAGGTAGTCCTTGTGGCTATCCATCGAATGATTTACAGAGTCTGAATGATTAATATGCAACTGACCCCGCAGCGCCATGAAGAATCTATCGTAATGTTAAGACAAGGAGAGGACAAGAACATCCATATATGGAACATACCAAAGCGATTTTACGGCCAGGACAAGGTTTGAGTTCTGAAAGTTGTTCTAGCACACCCACGATGGAACAGTCAACCTCCGCCGGATGAGGAATAGAAAGTTTCGTTGAAATACGGTTAGCCATGACAAGCTCAGCTCCTTAATCTTTGTGGTACTTGAGAACGTCAATCTACGTGACAGACTCAGGTGAACGGGGGTTCGGGAACAAATAAAGCCGGAATCTTCACACGTATCAATGACTGTTTGGCAAATGCAGCACTCAGTATGGAAACTTGAAAGGTTACATGAATCCGTGACATGGTAGTCAAAAATTCAGGTTCAGGACGATCCGCAATATATTTGTACGAGCTGGAGCGAAGGAAGAATGACTTTCAGTATTATGTTGTATCGTGGGCTGATACCAGCTGAAAGTTCATTAAGGTGTACGTCCGTTTGTAGGAAGTCTTCCGTGATGCCTGTCTACAAAATTTTAGGGCATGAATTTTTGCATATGCGGGTCAATCGCAGGTATTGCGATGAGAACTAAGTCGCAAAACATATGTACATTCACCAGGTGCTGTAATGGGCATTCAAATAGAAACCTATAGAAAAAATGAAAAACTTACTTCCGGAAGTCCTTGGAGTTGAAAAAAAGATTACTAGTACCCCACGAGATTATTGACTCTTCGGCCACGATATTAATCATATGGTGCGGGAACTTGCGGGAATTAGCAGGCCCTGCGATCACTCGTCGATCTTGCGCGTGTCTGCGATGCGGGGGTGATTACCTTTGATTGTACCGAGGTCCAAAGTTCGAAGCGATTAGAATCATTATACGAATCTAGAACGACTCGGCGTGGAATACAAAAGGTAAACGTCGAGGCACAGGATAGATAGCATGCTTGACCTTCCGAGAACCCGACGCGTCCACCGGTTCAAGGTACTGATTGAGACTCAAGTCAAATTCCGTTTGTGGCAGTAAGACAGGAGGAATTGTTCATAATCTCCACATTGCTCGTTACATGGTTGATTGGAAGCACGAAGGCTATAAAGCCTAAGAACCTTGTACCATAGATTTAACCTCACTAGCGTGGCGAATGGCCAAAGCACTTGAGCTAGTTCAAGTTGCGGGTGGCAAGAGGAGCCAAGGAGCAAGAGAACGTCGGAGAAGGATAAGAGAAGGGGGCTACGATTCGCCATGGTCATGGATACTGCTCCCGCTACAGACGCCTCCCAGAAGAACAGATCAGTTGCCGAGAAAGACAAAAACATGATAATTGACATGTGAGAAGGGGGCACTTCACTCACCGCAGGTACTCAACCTATGCATTCAATGGTTTTACCTGGCATATAGTGTTACATAGGCACGGACAAGCCAAGAACAGGATTTTTTCGGGAGAGCCGTTCCAAAATTCCGAACATTTAGATGCGAAGGAAAAATGTGGAAGATGTCACAAATCTTGATTGGTGGTATTCTGTGGTATTGGCATACGTACTGGTCGTACCCCTTCGTACCTCTACGTATCCCTACGTACTCTCAACAGAGCTCTTGAACAGCTGAAATGATTACTTCATGAAAGTTTCGCTAGAGAGATTGCGGAAAGTGTTAAGGCTATGGTCTGATTTCTAAAACTGGCGTTACTTTCCGCGGTTTGGGGTGGCGGAGAGCCCGTTGAGGTGCAACCAAGGTACACAGCACATAATTTACTTTATGTATGCCACCAACGACGACGACGTGCTGGTCCAACTTGTGGCGAAGATGTCGACGAGTCATAGACTGATATGTAGATCAAGGGTGTATGCCGAAACAAGCCGCACAATTTTTTTCATTAGGCGCTCACTTTCTTCACTCAAATTGTTCCAACCTTTTCGTCATGGCCAAAGACGAATTAATAGACGACCGGGTGTCGTTGAACCATTGCGAGCAGGCCGTTGATGCTCTTTTCACCCATGTATCGGATGTTGCTGCCAAAAAGGCTGATACGCAGCTGCTACCTGATACGGAACAATCATTCTGGCTGACGGTGGCATTAAAAAAGCAACCCCAGAGTTCCAGTCTCAAAGTCTTCACAATGTTTGTCGGTACTCAAAACATACTACATTCAATACTAAAATTTCGATCTACAGTCCGGTCGCCTATCCAATTGTTGATCCTCGAAAAGAGTCCGTTTGCCTGATCACCAAAGACCCGCAACGAACGTACAAAGATTTAATCGTTGACAACGATATCCATTTTATTCATAAGGTCGTGGGCATTGAGAAGCTCAAAGGGAAATTCAAAGCCTACGACGCCCGTCGCGCTCTGCTGAAGGAACATGGCTTGTTCCTGGCAGATAAACGAATTATTCCCCTTCTCCCAAAACTTCTCGGATCGAAATTTTTCGACGCAAAGAAGTGAGGCCTGCGTACTTCCAGTATTTTCTTATTTTTCCTCAACCCATTAACTACCTTTTTCAAGGCAACCTCTTCCTGTCACAGTTACTCGCAAGGATCTCAAGAAGGAGTTAGAACGTGCAATAAATTCGACCTATATGCCATCCATTCGTGGTACTGCTCTGTCAGTATTTCGTGAATCGAATTTTTTTTGATGTACACTGATTAGCGCTTATGGTCTAGGTCAATCAAAGTTGGCAAATTTTCTCAACCAGCGGCTCAGGTTGTTGCTAATATCAAGACTGCATTACCGGCTATCGCTGCACGAGTGAATGGCGGGTGGGACAATATCCAGGGTCTCGGCCTGAAAACGAGCAATAGCGTTAATCTGCCAATTTGGAGTTGTTCACTGGACGATACCGATGGCGGTCGCTGGGCTGGTTTGACTGCGGAGGACGAGGAGGACGAAGATGAGAGCCCAGGTGAAGAAGATGAGGACGAAGACGAGAGCCAAGGTGAAGATGAGGATGAAGAGCTTGAACAGGACGAATCTATGGATAGTGACGAAGCCGACAAAGATGTGGATATGGACGGAGATGACGAAAAGAGTGATTCGCCAGCGGTTATGCAGACGGGTAAATCCAAAGGGAAAAAGCGCGCGGCAGACGTAGACGAAGACAACCAGATCGTTGCAAGTCCGAAAAGGAAAAAGTCGAAAAAGAGCTCTGATGGATCTTCGTTGTCTGCCAAGGATGGCACTGTCGATGTCCCAACTACATCGAAGAAATCCAAACAGATCGTGTCTACTCCCGCCAAAACAGTCGCCAAAGAATCCGCCACGTCCATATCCCCCGCAAAAGACGTCGTTTCTGCCTCTAAACCCAGAGCAAAGAAAGGAACTGCATTACAAGCCCCTACTCCCACTGCTGCCAATACTCCTGCCACCACGAAAAAGGCCACAGCTGCTGTTGACAAAAAATCGACAAAGAAAAAATCGGCAGAAACTACAGATGCTGCAGATGCGGCTTCCGTCACCACCACCATTCCTAATACTTCTGCTTTGAAGGATGCTCCAAAGAAAGATAAGAAAAAAGAGGGAAAACCCAGTCCTACGGCATCCGGCGGGCTCACGAAGCCTGCTCCTACCCCAATCGTTGCTCCTATCGCTACTACTTCCACAGAGTCTATGTCTGCACCGGCAAATAAATCGAAAAAACCGCTTGCATCAAAGACTGCTCCTGTTGAGCCCCTTGTTGACGTCTCTGTCTCTACACACGGGGAACCCCCCTCTACTCAGAAGAAGGGCAACAACGTGGGGGTCAAGGCGAAGAAGGTCGAGTCTGTCGCGACAGTTGTAGAGGAAAAGGACACGAGCTCTTCCAAGAAGGCAAAGAAAGAGAAAAGGACGACTCCTGCTGTCGAGGTCTCGGAAAAAATACCTACGGTAGAGGTAGAGGTGAAGGATGAAAACCCGAAGAAAAAGAGGAAGGAGAAGAAGGCGAAACTGTCAAGTGATGGTGCACTGGAAACTGAAGTGACAGATGTGGTCGTTGCCGTTACTGAGAACGCAAAGGAGGGGAAGGAGGAGCAGAAGAAGGAGAAGAAGAAGAAAGGGAAAAAATTAATCGATCCTGCAGCAGGTCCCGAAGATGATGCCATGGTCATGGATACTGCTCCTGCTCCGGACGCAGTGGAAAAGAAACCCAAGAAGGACAAGAAATCCTTGGTTGCTGATGAAAAGGAAGTTCCAGCATCATTGAGTAAAGAGGAGTTGAAGAAGAAGAAAAGCGATGCGCCTGGGGAGAAAAAGAAAAACAAGGTTTCGAAGGCTAAGGGAGGCAAGAGCGTGAAGGATTCTTTGCTGGGGAAGAAGGTTGTGTGAAGTACTTACGAAGTACAGGCAGTTATAAGATCTTTCTCTTTCGCTATCGCTGTTTCTATCGATCTATGGTTTTTTTGCGCCTACCGATGGTAGTGGGATATCTACTAGCACATTGTATGAGACTTCAGAATATATACATATGTAATCCAACTTCGACGCAAGCCTTCAGAGATGTTACTGGGATGTTACATTCAACCACCATCATCTCTCGCTCTTCCGCTTCCGTACTCTCTCGACTTCAACGAATAAAATCTCAATATGCCTCTACACCTCATACATTTCTCTTCGCACTATCTGCCACCACTCAGTCGTCGGAGCTTTCGTCTCTCGTGGACACCTTAATGGATTTTTCCTCAACAAGTTCGCTTGGATGCCTTTCAGCACCACTTTCTTCCGGATATATATCCTGCTCCATAGCCCTTTTTGATCCAAAAAATGCTATTTCATTTCGGTCGACAATAGCTGGGCAAGAAAAAACCCAAGTCGGGAGATGGCACGCGTTTCGGCGGAAGGATGAAAGGAAAGAAGAGGATTTGACTTTGCTAGAAGGAACAGTCGACTGGGATCGTCTGTGGAAGTCAAATGGCAGAGGGACAAGGAAGGACCTTCCAGACGAATTAACGCGTCTCGACGCTGAGCACGCAAGCTCTATACTATATTTCTCAGATCTTTCCCCGGAAGGTCTTTCGTCTGCGATTTCGGAGTCTTTTCCTGGAGCTAGTCAAGTCAGTAAGTTGGACATTGTTACAGCCGTTCTGGAATTGAAATTTGGTCGCGCAGCTTGGTCTGTTGGCTTCATCTACACCTTTCATCACAGGCAGACCAGTTACTTTGTTCCACAACCAGCAAATTCTTGATTCCGGTGCTGTGGGTGTTGCGTTCACAACACCCAAATCGCTCCATTTCGATATTCCAGATGACATTCAACCTCTTGGGGATCCATTGGATGTTACAGGGTACTTAATTCGACGAACTTCATGTAATTATCGTTCTATTGGCTGACAATTCTGGTGCAAAGCTCCGAAGGAAACCTCATCAACACCCTCAACTTCTCCAATCCCACTCAGCTTTTGCTTTCCCGCATTCGCGACGCGGGTATTGACACAACTTCGTTTACGGCTATCAGGTTCAAAGACGATATGGAATTCTACCTCAGCGTGTTACCTTCTCTTAGTCCAAGTGTTTCTGCGCCGTATCAGCTACACGCTATCACAGCCGGCGACCCATCTCGGGGAACTCTTTCGTTAAATACGCAAACTATGGCCCCCCCTGCCGGAGCAAGAGTGCAGTTTTTTCACCGCCGTTCCGTCAAACCCTTGTCGTTGGAAACATGGAGAGACTCTGCGTCGATTCGGCATGGTACCGTGGCTTTCATGACAGTGTCCAGTCCAGAGTTTCTTCGTGATGGAGGAGATGAAGGTAAACTTGAATCGACGGGGGAGGAATTGGTGTTGGAAAACCAATTTGTTGTTGGGAGCGAGAATGGGTTCGTGTTAAGTAGAGCAGGAGAGTGCCCGTGGTCCTGTACAGCTCCCGGGTGCATCGCATCTATCTCTAATTCACAGTTCAACCGTACACAAAAGTAATCATAGGTTAAATAGCTTAATTTCCCCGCCTGGTCGATTCTTCATTTCCAGATATCGATCGTTGTTGATAAGGCAATTGCTACACGAGTACTACAACATTGTTAACAGTACTTCACTTATACCACTACCTCCCTCCGGTCTCCTAAATGGCCCTCCTTGTCCAATCTTACCTCCGGGGTATGAAAACGAACATCGACCGCATACGTAGCATGGGTAATCACCTCAATCTTCGTCTGATTTTCGAATTCGGGGAGAGCAATATTGTCTTTGTACCAGATAATAGTGTAGTGCTCCGCCTCGGCAAGGGCTCTGAGTTGAGCCCAGTCCGACGATTGTGTAGATTTCAATTTTTCCAGGTCTAAACGGAATTGGGCGAACGGGACCAGCTTTACTTCAATTGTTGTCATTCCCGCGACCTCGCTCCCTTTAATGGTTGAAACAACCAAATCATCGATCAATCTGACCTGGCTCAACAGTGCATGCCAGAGACCCTCTAGACATACACTGCAAAAGTTGGGCGTGGTGACAATGCGCATGAGGCAATCTTCGTTTGTGGGTCGGTAGGAGGTTTCATTGGTGTCAGAGTATCTGTATAAAGTCCAACGGGAGGTCTTTATTGTAGCAAAAAACCAATGACGAGATATGCGTACGTTGGAAAAATACCATAGTATCCTGGAGTCGAGACAAATCTTATTAAATTGTCAGTAAATGCCATGTCCGTCAAAGTCCCAGAAAACTCTCACTCTTCTTCCGACCCAAACTCTAACACCTCTGCACTACAAAGTTGTGCTTCCCCTTCTCTAGCCTTATTGAGAAGCACAAAGTTAAGCTCGTGCGTGCCACCCGTCAACCCGCCGCTTCTCTCAAGTTCTATTGTATTCTCATCTCCCCAACCCTGCCCTAGTTTGATATCATAATGCCACCGGTCCACACCCAACCCCACCTTGGGTTTCCATCCAAGATTCTTTCCATCTAGTTCCACCCGGAGGTCAGTTTCCTCAGGCAAACCCGATAAGGAAAACCGAACGATGTATCGTGGAAAAGTTCCAGAGGAAGTAAAGGTACTTGTGTATGGGGATGAGGTGTTGAGGAGGGTCCAAGGGTATATTTGTATGGGCATCACGCTGCGCTCTATTCGGGGAGGCGTGGACTGAGGGTCCTTCTTGCTTTCCTCGGCCATCCAATGTGCCCATGGGACAGATTCACTGGCATTGTGGTACGCGTTAACACCGAAATACGCGAAACCTCCGTCGTATTCCTCGCCGACGGGTATAATACTATGCCCCAATTCGTGTCGGAGGATTTGGGGTCCGTTGAGTATCGACGACGTGATCACGGTGAACCTACCGCCAAGACCGCCGTAGAGAGGATCATTGCCTGTTCACGATGTCGGTTATATGCAGAAAATAGAGACGAAAAGGGGAGCTTACCTAGTAAAATTGGAAAATCGCACTGTTCACCCATCGAGGTGCATGCCGCATCTGCTACTTCGGGATAAGCGTAGTATACTGCTCGAAGTTCAGTTCCGTCACGGTATAAACCATATGGTGTCCTATTGTCGCGTAAAAGACCGAGTCTCTATATGAAGGAGCAACATCGATAACCTACTTTTTCGGCTTTCCTCCTGTACCTACGCCACTCTACGAGACAGGAGAGAACATTCAAAATCAATATCCCGATAACGAATCAACTAAAACCTCACTTCTTCACTCGCAGTAAACGCTGCCCAGAAGTTCATCAGTGGTTTGACGGTGTTGAATGTGTGATTTCCAGAAACATCTTCCGCGAGACGAAGCGCGTCTTGCATGAATTTTGATTTCTCCTCCAAAAGATCTGTGTCATTGAAAAAAAAACATCTATCTAGTCAAAGTGACATTGACCAAAAACAACTCACATCCATCTGAGAAGAAGACCAAGTCCACCCGGTTCTTCGAAGGACCAGAGACGATCAGCGGTTGAATTTCCAACGGCGGAGGATTAGCAGCTGGGCCAGTTAAATAGACCTGAGCATCAGCGTCGACACTAGCTCCAAAGACAACTCCCCGAAATCCCAGAACCCATACTCCCAGAAGAGCAAACGTGATAATTCTTGTCATGGAGGTCAAAAAGAGTCTTCTATCTTCTTAGTGAAGCACAAGTTGTGACCTGAGTTATCTTTTCTCCTTCTCTTCTTCGCGAAATTCCCGGAGACTGTCGTAAAAACGCTGGCACTCATGACATTAAGTTGGTAGGACCGAAGAAGACGAGAGCGCCGAGCGGGCCGTGTTCGGTTGAATGAACCATAACTCCTCGGAGCCTCGGACTCCACTTGTTTTTTCCACTGTATTCATCCCAGATTCATCCTATTCCTAACTCACGATAACGATGAAGCTAAATTTCGGTACATACCGGTTCACTCTTGCAATTAAATCATCATCATGGGAGATACCACAAGTACAAGAAGGCCAATCAGGATAGGGAATTCGTATGTATCAGTTTTTGACTCTACGCAAATACTCTCAAAGTGATCATTGCCCTATTACAGCTCAGGCGCGATTGGGGATGGCCCCGACCAATTATACCGGCTAGCCACCGAAGGTCCCATCGATGCGATATTTAGTGATTATTTGGCGGAAGTAAATATTCCCTGGAGAGCACTTGAGGTGCGTACAGGATTCTAGTACTTACTACTATTCCTCGTTAGTAAGACTGACTCCAATCTCCTCATTGTATCAGATGATCGACAACCCCGAGCTTGGCTACGAACAATCTCCTCTCATACAGCTCCAGTGGGAGAACGCTGCAGAGGAAATTGTGAACCGCGGGATCAAGTGGGTTCATGACGGAGGTGCACTGAATCCTCGAGGCTTGTACGAGGAGATCAAGAGAATACTAGACGCGAAAGGACTTTTGGGCCAAACAAAACTTGCTTGGGTTGAAGGAGACAACGTCCTCGACACAGTCAAAGCAAACCTTGCTGATATTCATGGTGCGGCAAAGATCTACTCGCATCTGGATATTCCTGGGCAGACGTTGAATGATGCCTTCAAGGATGGAGACGTAGGACAGATTCTTAGTGCAAACGCTTATGGTAAATATCTATTTAAAGCGCATGGTTGGTTTGAATCAATAGACTTGCGTAGTTGGCTTGCGAGGAATCCTAGCAGCACTCGAAGACGGTGCACAAATTATTGTTTGTGGCAGGGTTTGCGACGCTTCGCCGGTCATGGCCCTGGGTGCGTGGTGCGTTACAACTTAACGAAATTCTTAGTTTCTCCTTCCTGAGTTCAACACTCCAGGTGGCATGGATGGTCTTTGACTGACTGGGACCAGCTGGCGGGTAGCCTCGTAGCAGGACATATTACTGAGTGTGGACCTGTGTGTTTCATTCTCCTCTCTATTCTTAGTTCTCACCACTAATGTACCGGACAGTACACTACCGGCGGAAATTTTTGTGACTTTTGTAACCTCTTTTCGGACCCAGGCTCACCAGAAGCCAAGTTTTACGATCTTGGCTACCCCATTGTCGAGCTCGCGGACGACGGATCATGTATGATAACTCAACACCCGGGATCCAATGGCGGCGTCACTGTAGACACCGTCACCGCTCAGCTAGTGTATGAAATTCAAGGACCAAAGTATCTCAATCCTGATGTTGTCGCTCATCTCGAGAACGTCCGCGTCGAAACTGTGCCGGGCGAAAAGAATAAAGTCCGAGTATGGGGTATAACAGGATCACCCCCTCCGCCGACCACCAAGCTCGCGGTATGCTCCCTTGGTGGGTACCAGGCGGAGATGACATTGTTTGCCGTGGGACTGAATATCAAGGAGAAATACGAAAGTTGGAAGATGCAGGTAAGCATCCTATGGTCGATCATTTACTTGTCAACTCATATGGCGTAGGTAATGAGGAAAACCGATCCCTCAAAATTTTCTAAGATTGCTATCGACCTTTACGGATACGGCTTGCATTCACTGCCTGCATCAGAGCCTAGCGCCAGTATTGGTCCAGGTTCTCAGCTACGATATAATGACCCTCAATCACAGAAAGACTGTACTGCGATGATTCGGCACTTTGTGCAGGCGCCGACAAAGGATGTCATCAGTGATTTCATGAACCTCTTTTTGACGATGGGGATGGCGGGATACCCGGGACTATGTAGGTATGTATATGTTGACCGTCCATTTCAAACCATTTCAACGAAGTGGTGCTAATAAAAGAGATTCCTCTTTCAGAAGTCTGGACTTTCGTGATGGAGTTCCAAAGCCTTTCATCAAGTATTTCCCTGCGATCATCTCTCAGCAAGACGTAACCATGCGAGTTCACCTAGACAACGTTGGAAAGAGTGATGAAGGCCGAACGATTGATATCTCACCCATCCAAGAAGAACATACAGAACTCTTCAATGGTCAGAGATCTTACGACCCAGATGACAAACTGAGTTTGGCCAATTTTGGACCAACGAGGAGGGTTCCGTTTGGTAAGTGATTGACCTCAACCTTATTTCCCATGTCATCGCCCTTCAACTTGAAAGAACACTGATGTTATGATTCTAATGCAGGCACACTTGTTCTTGCCCGTTCGGGCGACAAAGGCGGGAACGCCAACGTCGGGTTTTGGGTTCGCAATGCAAATTCCGAAGCATGGCCCTGGCTTCGGTCGCTACTCACAATTAACAAGCTGAGAGAACTATTAGGAAAGGATGCCTATCCACCTCATGATCAATTCCAATCCCGACCATACCAAATAACTCGATTCGAGATGCCTTACATTCATGCAGTTCACTTCGTCATCTTTGGGATCCTTGAAGACGGTGTGAGCTCCTCAAGCCTAGTCGATCCTTTGGGGAAAAGTGTCGGGGAGTATTTGAGAGCGAGGGAGGTTGATGTTCCTCTGAAGTTTCTTCTGGGAAGAGAGCTGGGATGAAACTCGTGTATAGCGGAATCAACAAGATACTTAGTCCTTTTGGTAGGAAATGTATGTACTATTTCCGCTGCAGTGTCGGAGTTCAACGTTTTGGTCAATGATATTTGAGCGCTTGCCACAAGCGCTCATGGTCTTCGTCATTTCCGCCACTACCACCGATAACTCGACAGAGCAGCGCGACGCGCTCAGCGCTGCATCCGCGATGCCTATATATGGAATAGCACTCAAGTCACGATGTTGTACATAACGAACATGTATTAAAGCATCTTCATCGTGGGTACTAGATCAAATGAAAGCCTCATTTTAAGTATAGCGCTTTCAACCACCTTGAGGCTTGGACCCACATTCCAACATTTCTGTGTAGCTCTGTCGAATGCTGCTTGTTACAGCTACTGCTGTCTTCGCACCAGGCTTTCTCGTTGCATCCTGGCTTCTCTTTCGAAGATCTGCCTACTCTGAATCAGATACTGAAGCAATCTCAATTCATTTTCTAAGGAAAAAAGTGCGTGGATACCATTTGAAACTTGGTGATGATACAACGATGATCTGATTACAGCTCCCTCAAGATTTAACGGAATGGCGCACTCATACGCGATATATCACATCTTGGAACCACTTGCGCCGCTTCCTTGCAGGGTTTGGGTACAGGCTATGGTCTTTTGACCATTTAAACCCTTTGAAGCCGGGAATTCTAACACCTCCTGGGCGGCAGTATGGTGACTCCAGTGGATTTTTGTATGCGATACCCGTATCTGCACAAGTTGAAGAAGAAGAATTGAAAAGTGTTGGGGCTTCAGACTTGCATTCCCCAGGTCCGGGTCCTGATCTGGGAATAGGCAGCTTAGCTACTCCTGTGAGTCGCGAATAACTTAAGCTTTTTTCTATAATACGTTAACAATGCGCACGATTTTGTTATTTTCACAGAGACATATCCTATGGCCAGCGCGGCATGATCACGGAGACGTTGTAATTCGTGTCCTTTCCGTGGGCGGAGATGGTCTTCGTTCACTCAAAATTTTACGTCAAGTAGCAACCGCCCCAGAAGCTTTGATTCGTTCTAATCATACTCTTCCGTTATTTCGCGAGATTGTGTTGAAGGATATCATATTGGGCGTTTTCCCAAGGGTGACGGCTAGTTTAACGGAAGTGTTCGTTCCCAACAAAATGCGTTTTGTCGCTGAAATAGATATGATGGAGATCTTTACGCAGTGCCTAGAGGTTTGTTCGATGTTCATTCATTTTCAACGTTTTTTGTTCATTGAATATCGTTGGACCATATGTAGGCTCTAGACTTTCTTCATCAAAACCTCATTGCTCATCTTGTGAGCTAAATTTGCATTGATTATCGGCTGTACCTCAACTATCAATAACTTACTCCTAGAACGTCACTTTTGACAACTTCCTCATCGACTTCCCGCCCCTCTCGCATCTTCAAAAACGTCCTCTCACGGGGAGTCCTCGGGTGTTCATCACCAACTTTGACCGCGCCGTATCTTTTCTTCCAAGTACGCCTGCTGCAGAAAGATTCTGCCTCGGGGGACATCTATTCGCATATCAACCTCCTGAAGAGGAACAGGAATCAACCAAAGACACGTTCTTAGCGCGAAAACGTGCGCTAGAAAGTGTTACCGAGAGCAAGGAACAGAGTAAAAAGAGGCCGTTAACTTCGAAGCCTCCGGAGATTGTTGACTCTCGACATCGGTTTTCGCCTTTTCCTGTGGACTGTTGGCAGTTTGCGTCAAGTGTTTTGACACTGGAATCTGAGTTTACTGAAGATGGTAGTGACAGTGGTTTCATATTGGTTCGTGATTTTGCACCCAATTCTCAGCGCCTCTAATTTTTTCTCTCGTATAGATAGAACCTGTTCATGAACTGTTCCGTACCATGGCATCAGACGACCCGACATGCAGGCCTTCGGCTTTCGATGCGCTCATTGGTCTACAACATATTCTCTATCCCAGTTGAAGTAGCTTTGAGCTAAAGCTGACTGATATTTTATCTATACTTTTAGGTATTTTCGGACATGACTTGTAGGTCGTTGATAATGTATTTAAGAGTAAGTAAGTCACTTATTTGTTGTTTGTACGGGTGGGCTTTGAAGAATTTGTTGTTATATGTATGTATGTTTTGTACATATCTACTGGGTATATGTAT
This sequence comes from Lentinula edodes, assembly GCF_021015755.1. NCBI lineage: Eukaryota > Fungi > Basidiomycota > Agaricomycetes > Agaricales > Omphalotaceae > Lentinula > Lentinula edodes. Next base: position 341,318 of record NW_025764338.1, read on the forward strand.
ACCACCCCAGAATCGCTGACGTATCACTGAAAATACTGAAATGCTATGGACTCGATCGATAACTATCGCTTTGGCATTTCTTGATATAGTAACTTCATTGAAAGTACCGAGGACACTACAGGAATATGGTCATGCCAGGATAGGCGTCGGAGACAGTAAGCGAATGGCTAGATGCCACCTAGTCTTCAAAGTTTAAGGTCAAAGATCCTAGGATTTAAGGAGTAAAGTTACGATGAAGTAACAAAGCTGTACATAGAGAGCTGAAGAAAATGTTAAGTGATCCGGTCGAATTCAGAGCCCATATTAAGAACAGTAGTATCCTGAGCGAACATCCAGGTTGAAGTACTTGATAAGCTTTGTGTAAATAAAAGAAGCCTGGATATAGAAGCATGAAGAAGTCAAAGAAGAAAGAAAAGTACGTTGGGAGAAGAGGAATCGGAAGGAGGCGAGGAGTAGTACCTTGTAAGGCTTGTAAGACTAACCATTTTTACAGAGCCATAAGGTTGCATGTACAAAGTTTCATCGAGATCCAATCTCGAGGCGAGAAATAAGCGTCACAGTCACCTTATTCAGAGAAAATTTTGTCGAGAGAGATAGGTCGGGATTCTGTGGTGCAAGTGCAGCTGGCTAAACCATCGTAGACCATCGGCCTGTGATAGTGGCGGTGATTGGCGCTCATGACCGCGAATGATAACCACGAACCGCGGGAGTTCAAACGTTCACGAACTAGCGGCTAGGGGAAAGTGAGCTAGAAACAAGTATAGAGTGAAGAAAATTGTGATGGAGTTTGGAACGAGTATTAAGAGGATATAGACGTTGTTTGGGTCTTGGTGCACTAGGAGGATTTTATCGATAATGCTGATTCAGAGCACAGTCTTCAAGATTGAGATATCGCGATAGTTCTCCTTTAGGGTCTCTCAGCTACAGTGGTGGTAGTTTGTCAAGGTCAGAGTGCCGAAGTCGCCGGCCAACCATATTTTTCCCACAGATGAAGAGGCCATTGAGGAGCTAAACGGTCATTATTACTTGATGTTGCTTTCAACTAATCGTTTCTTCTTCTCCTTATAGTCGCCGCCTTTTCCGCTTTCCTTTTACCGACGTGCCACATCCTTTACGCTGGACTTTCCCCTCTATTTCTTTCGACCTTTCAACCCCTCCTCTCTCTCGATTTAGACTTGGATGGCACTCACACAGACGGCGAGGATACCAGGTCCAGGGCCATCTTGGGACGAACAAGTTGTACCGGCTTTAAGAAAACGTACAGCTCCTTGATACTATCAAAATATGAATGTTTACTCATGCAGGATAACAGGCTTGGAAAGTGAAAGCCGGACATTAGCACGCCGGATATCAGCCATATCCATGTCGTCGGCAGAACCTGCAGATGACTACTCTAATTCAACTTTCCATTATACATCGACACCTGCCCCTCCACCGCCTACTACTACCGCCAATAAGAAGCCGAACCAACACCAGCAGAGCAGCAGCACAAGCAGTCGACCCGGTTCACGCTCACGGACACATTCGCAGCCTTCCAATGTGAACAATACGAACCGAGCCTTATCCTCGTCGCGCCCTACATCACCGCCGAACCAAAGCGTCAAAACGAATCAATCGAGGATCCCTCTTCCACAGCGAACGCGCAGTCGAACCGGCAGTCTGTCCAGTCAGAGTCACTCTCAGCACAGAACCAAGACGCCCACACCAGGCGATGTTGCCCCAGTAACAGCAGCAGCCGCCGCAGACCTTTGGGTTGTTCATGAACGCCCAAGTCATTCTCGACTCGTGAATGAACCAGCTCCATTTCCGCCTCCAAATTCCTCTGTATCATCCATCGATATCTTGCCTGAACCACGACCGTCAAATGATTCTGAAGAACGGCCTTTTGAGCACTGGTATCGTGGCGAAGTGTCCCGAAATGGCGGCGTAGGCGAATATCGGGTCGCCAAGCGGCAGGAGATGCTTGAGATTGCCAATTATGGTCATAATATTCGGCCTAAAAAGCAGAACGCGATAACAGATGCTATTGATTCAGAAAAGCAGCGAAGAGGTAGACCACGGGCTGGAAGTTTAGGTGAACGTTCGAGCTTTTATCTGGACGAAGAACAGGCAAAGGAAGCTGCGAGAGTGATGGACGAGAATCCTTTAACAGATAACGGTGAGGAAGATGACGACGGAGAGGAAGAATATTATGATCCTATGGAAGAGTATTACCGTCCAGAAGAGTTACCACCTCGGACAACTACACCACGTCCTTCACGTATCCCAACTCCGACACAATTACAACGCGGTCAAAGCGAACCGCCGTATTTCCCAACCTCTTCTGCTGGCGCCTCTACTTCCGCCTTATCAAGCTCATCGGCGACGCCAACCCAGCGTCCGTATGCAACAGCAGGTGCTAGCAATGGTACACCTCAATCAAAACGAGCTGGAACTACTTCTCCCCCTTCCGCATCAAATAAAGGCAAAACAAAATCCTACAACTCAACCACCCCATCTCCGTCTTCCAATTCCCGTCTCGCAGCTTCTAAAGCAACACAGGCTAAGCTCGCGCAGAATAAACGTCAGAGAGAAAAAGAAGAGGAGTATAGGCGGAGTATCGCTGCTTATCCTGATACGGGTGATGATCTTATGAATGCAATACCTACTTGGACACAACCTGTGCCAAAAGCAGGTAATTGGGACGATGTACGTGCATCCCTAATACAATTTCCTTCTTTTTCCTTACATTTTTGCAGGTCGTCCTCCCTGTCGTTGCACGTAAAAAAGGCCTCGACGGACACTATGAGCGCGCAGACGGAAGTCCACAGCAAAGGAAAGATGAAGTCACTATAGCTCCTGCACCCGGAACCTTCGGGTTCGATCACTCAAAGTATCGGCCTCCACGCGAGGGAGAAGAGAATATACCCATGGACGAGTTTGGTACGAAGAATTCAGCATACACGGAGAGGGACGATGAGGAGCAAGAGGACGAAGACAGCCAGCCATCTCACTCGCAATCGAGAATGGAAACCGCTCATGACCAGATTAGGTTACCGACCAACACAATTCCCAGTAAGCGCGCATCGAGTCCCGTACCCTTTTCTAGTTACAAGCCACGACCATCTCAACCCGAGCCAGTGGGCCAGATGAATGGTGATGTGGAGAAAGGGAACATGAAAGTACAGAGAGTGGATGCAGATGAGAGTGAAGATGCAGGAAAGGGAGGATGTTGTGGATGTGTTGTGATGTGAAGCAAAGTATACGAGTATATGAAGCGGTGTATGTGTGGTTTGTTTCTTTCTGATGCTATCTAGGAAAGACCATGTCGTTCCGTTCCTTTATCCATCTATCCTCATCTTGATAACAGTATCGTAACTTCATCCAATTGAATCTTCCATCCATCCACTTTTCATCTTGTACATTACTCATTTCTTCATGTCCTTTGTTTCATTTATCGATTTCCTCTCTATTCGTCTTCTCTTTTTAGGCTACGCTCCGCAGGGACGTTTGAATTGGTTCTCTTCGTCCGGTCATTTCTCTCTGTTACTCTATACTCAGCCGTTCATGATTTATACCATACGCCGCTGCCTACCTCCTCATTTTCCCGTCTTCACCTTCACCTTCCCCCTCAAGGAATCATATTTCTGACAAAGCAATCATTACTCATCTATACACTCGTTTCTTCCCTCGGCTCTTCTCGCTCTATCATATCATCATCATACCCTACCCTACTTATTCTCCCCTCCATTAACAGACCAGTAGCACCGTAGCATTGAACCACGCGCCGTACATAACATCCTCTCCCCCTCGCATTTAGCACTCTCACACTTCTGCCACCTTAGCTATAGCTTTCCTGTCTCATTTTAATGCACAATCATGAAATTCGGATTTTCTAAAACCCACCTGAGGCAAGGTCATAGCGCATTCTACATGTGCATAATATATGAGCGTAAAATAGACGCGAAACTTATAGGCAATTACTTGGTTATGTTCCACGAAACAAGAGTATTACTATTGCAAAGTCATCTCCACCGGACGTTCGTTGACTTCGAAATAGATGGCGTTATCAGGACCGATGTAGTTCAAGGATCCTGAAATCTTCCCGCGAACCACTCCGCCAGAAAACTGTGTACCACTGCCCCAGTGCACCCTTCCCGCAAGTCTAGACTTCGCTCCCGGCTTGAGCCAATGCCAGCCTTCCAAAGCTACATTGAATTCGTATATCCCAACTTCACCAGAATACTTGGCTTGGTTTAGAAAATCAAGAGTGATATGATAGTCGTGTTTGCTGTCGTGTTCATTTTTCGCCTCTCCTATCAAGGCTCTAACTGCTAGTTGGGCCCATGTATTCTCATTGTCGCTGAGACCACGATTGTTGAGCGGACCAAAAGTGACTTTCCCCTTCATCGTTTCCTGATGCGAATTGGATCGGCCGCTCAATGTGACGTTAGACTGTGATTGGAATGTCGAGTTCAAATCCAAAAGATCAGGATTTCGACTATCGGACGTCCCCTGGAAAAAAGGATTGCAATGTAAGAGCAACAGCTTGTAGGGTGGGATGATAATACTCACTGGAGCGGAAAGGGGCCTGGCTACGGTGAAGAGAGCGCTGAGAATGAGGAGGAGGCCTACATAAAATCCCGAAGCATTCTGAAGAATGACACGCATGGCAGTGGTTGAATGAACAAATCGGAGTCGCAGTAAGAAAGAGGGACGAAAGCTCGAGCCTTGCCAGCAAGGAGGAGCGATTGTTACGCGGGGAAAGTCTAGCTGACCAGCAGTAGGAGAGATCCAGGAAATCTAGGGATTCGGGAAAACCTCTAAGCTTGCGCCCTTAAGTAAGAATCAGGGTGGACTGATCCGAAGGTCGTGATACGAATCCATTCGCCCCGACGGAGAGCGTACTCCGTGGAAGTTAATGACGGGGCCGCAATGTCGAATAGTTATTCTATGTACCCAGGTTGGAACAGAGTGGAACAGGGATGCCTGTTTAGTTGCGCAATAGCGCTCACAATGAAATGATAAAAGGCTAGACATGTATTCAGGAGATGGCGAGAAAAAATCTATTGGCAGCTAACTCTGCCACACCAAGTCGTAGCAAAATCAACAGATCTCCCGCTCTACATTCCCTGATTGCTCAATTGCACCGTACCAGTTGACCTTTCCTTTTTTTGGAATCGTAGCTTGCATCGCAATCTTTTGGTATGTGCATCATTATGTGTCGAATTATGAAGGGAGAGCATTAGATTAACCACGTATTTTCGAATTTGTTCGTGATGAAGAGCATTCGAGTTTTTTTCAGCAAGGCCATTGCTTCGTAGTCACACGGGACGCAAAAGCCATGGCAGTTCAAATGAACTGCCATTAAGGCATCACAGTTGGCATCCGGTCGTGACCGGTTATGTTGCAAGCGCAGCGGTCCGTTCGATCATGAACCTTGATAAATAACAGAAAACAACAATGTAAATTCCAAGCTGAATATATAACCTATGTCCCAAAATTCTGCAAGTCATTTGTTTACTCCAACAATCCTCTTTATGTATGCAGTATAAGAAGACCATCATAAGGTTGAGGTTAGAATTGTTTTACAACTAAGCCACAAAACCAGTTTATACAGGCTGGTAGACATATCCCACATACATGAACATTATCTCACACTACATAGCACTACATGCTTCAAATAATAGAGTTGATTGTAAGATGAACCTATCAAATTTAATTCATGATTTTTTCTGTTAGCTGAAATATTTGTAGAAGTTGTTTGTAAGGCATAATTTATCTGTTCAGGTATGCATATTTTTCTGTTACTCAGAGGTGGTTTGCTGACAATGTGCAAATGTTACATAAGCTGAGCAACTGTATAAACAGTTTTACACTTATCAACTATTTCTGCAATATTTTGAAAGGTGTCAAGTCCATGCCTCGGGCCTCCATTCCGCCGCTCGGTATTCCGAAGATCTACCTTTTATTGTAATCTCTTCCTTATTGTTCTTTCTCGCTACACATACCCTTTCACTCTAGTCCCTCCTTATTGTCTTTTACTTCACCCTGCAGGACTACACGTATAACTCCTAGTAGTTAGTCTGGCGCTCCGCCCCGTTGCGCCGCTCCGTAGATATAAATACTGCCTGTACGCTACTGTAGTTCCTCAGTTTAATTATCAACTTAGATCTCCCTTCTCAACTTAACTCTTCTCTAAGTCTTCAGGCTCAACGCCTCGAAGTACGTTCTCCTCGACCTTAGGACTTTGACGTTCTCTGGTCCGCTCCTCGTCATCGGCGATACCGCCGCTCCGACCTGGCTGCTACTTAGCTCCTCTCTCTCTACTCTCGCTCTCCGGGGACTAACGGCGTAACGGCGGTGTTGTTAATAACTTCACTACTGTCCCATTCGTCTTCCGCACTTAGACACCCTGTGGCCTTGGCACGGTTACACGGTGTACATGATCTTAACAGTATAATTAAACTCAATCCGTTAACGTCGTACTGACATATCATTTTTTATGCCTCCGAAAACTCGAGCTCAATCTAGAGCTAACTCCGAAGAAAACACTTTCTTCACTACAGCCCAATCATTTGCCCCATTCTCCGACTCTATCTCTGCCATTGGTCAACCACGTCGCCGTAATCGCGGTTTCGGTCCAGCTACAGTTCCTACTACGTCGACTCTTCCTGAAGCCATGGAAGAAGAACAACAATTCGAGTACAGTACATTGTACACTGGTGACGGACAACCTGTCCAAGTCCTGACCCCTCGCCGTGGACAACCCCCCGTGGTCGCTCCGGCTCGGGGCCGTTCAACTACTCGTATTGATTCTCCAATCCTCCAAGCCATAGCCCGCCGTACGGGGAAACAACCCCAACGTCGCGCTGCTTCTGAATCTCCTCGTGACCCACCTCCTCACTTCGATTTGGACACCGGTGATCACGATGATCAAGACCCTCCTGTCGACCCCGACGATCCGGGCGCCGATAATAACAACAACGATCTGGATGACGATTCCGGCGGTTTACCGCGTGGTGAACCTGGTGACCCCAGTGGACCTGGTGGTCCTGGTGGACCTGGTGGACCTCGTTCTCCCATATCTCCTGACATCCCCAACGAGCAACGTGCTATGTTGGAACTCCTCTCGGGATTCAAGGGCTCCATTGAGACCCTTGGTACCGTCCTCGCCGCTCTCAGCCGTCCCTCTGACAGCTCTGAATCTAAGAGCAAGGTCAAGGAGCCCGAGGTATTCGACGGTTCGGACCCCCGAAAACTCAAGACGTTCTTCGTCAATCTCGCCCTGGTCTTTAATGACCGTCCAAAGTACTTCACCGACCAACGGAAGGTGAACTATACCCTTTCCTATCTCAGTGGGTCAGCCAAAGAATGGTTTGTCCCTGATATCCTCGATCCGGATCTCGACTCGCTGCCGGCCTGGACGTCCTCCTTCAAGGCCCTGGTAAAGGAGCTTCAGGACAATTTCGGCGTTTACGACGCCCAAGGCGAGGCCGAAGATGCTCTCGGTAATCTGAAGATGAAGGAAACCGAGAACATCCGGAAATACAATATCCGGTTCAACACCCTGGCTGCTAGTACCAACTGGGATTCTGCTGCCCTGAAATGGGCTTATGGACGAGGCTTAGCTGAGCGCATCAAGGACGAAATGGCGCGTTTGCCCGAGCCGGCGACGCTCGCCGATTACCATCAAGAGGTTCTTCGTATTGACAATCGTTATTGGAAACGCGAGGAAACTAGGAAGCGCGAGGCTGGTAAGCCTTTTGTTGCTCGGAACCCGAAGAAGGGTTCCTCGGACTTTAAGACTGGTTCTACTAACCAGCAAAACAACTCTCAGCCATCTGGCTCTTCGGCGCCGTTCACGCCGAAGCCTAAACCCTTCTCTGGTGGTAAGCCTAATAACAATGGTAAGCCCCAGAACTCTTCGAATTCCGGCCAATCCGGCGGTCAGCGCCCCGCGTTCAACCATCTTGGTGCAGATGGGAAAGTCCTTCCCTCCGAGAAGGAAAGAAGGATGAAGAACAACCTTTGTCTCTTCTGCGGTGGTAAGCATCAGATTGCTGACTGCAATAAGCGAAAGGCCCGAGAATCGAAGGGCCGTGCTGCCGAGGTTGAAGAAACCCCCGAAGCAACCATTGAGGTTGTTGAAGAGGATTCGGAAAACTAGTCCGCAGCTCTTGTTCCCCGGTACGAAACGGGAGCTGCGTTGATCAGGTTCGTACCTCACCTGGGGAGTTATATCTCAACGCGTCCGCTCTTTCTTCTATTGAACGATCTCTTGTAATATCATTGACTACTGAATTTCCTTTATCCGATTCGGCCGCGCCGGCCGAACCCATCTCTGCTCTTCTTAAATTTCCTACTCTTGTTGATTCTGGTTCTACTGACTCTTTCATCGATACTCGTTACGTTTCTCAGAACTCTATTCCTACGACCAAAATTTCTCCTGTTAATCTTCGTCTTTTTGATGGTTCATTGTCTTCTAAACCTATTACCGATATGGCGAATATCGCCGTTCGGTTCCCTTCCGGCGAGCTGCTTCTATTACCCTTTTATGTTACACATTTAGATTCATCCTGTAAAGCAGTATTAGGTTACAGTTTCTTATCCCGCTACAATCCGTTGATTGACTGGGCATCTCGAAACATTACGTTCCGTAACACTTCACATCTTGATTCTCCACAGACGTCTGTGCCTTCTGCCATCAACACTGTTGTTGCAAAGGTCGCTGTTCCGCTACCGGAACTTTCGCCGTCGGTTTCACCGACAATTCTGGAGACCCCTCCTGGGGACTCACTTCGCTCTCGCTCTCGCTCCCGCTCTCGGACTTCACGGGCCAAGCCCCTTTTGTCCAAATTCCCTTTTGAACCCATCTATTCTTACCCTACAGTCTCTCAATTCGCTGCTCAGCTGGAAGCCCCCGAGGTTGACATTGCACTGGTTGGTGCTGCAGTCTTCAATAGGGCTTGCAAGGACGCCGGTATGGAACCCATCCTTCTTCGTGCTATCCACTCAGAAGTCGCGGCCCGCGCCGCCGACCGCTCTTCCACCGCTCCTACTGTCTCTCCACTTCCTCTTTCTATACCAGCAGAGTATGCTGAGTTTGCAGACGTCTTCGACGAGATTGCTGCAGATTCTCTTCCTGAACACAGACCTTACGACTTGAAGATTGACTTGGAAGAAGGCGCTTCGCCGCCTCTCGGCCGTATTTATCCTTTGTCTGAAAAGGAGTTAGTCGCCCTTAAAGACTTTATTGACAAACAGCTGGCTACTGGTGCCATCACCCCTTCATCCTCTCCTCACGGCGCTCCGGTCCTTTTCGTCCCGAAGAAAGACGGCAAACTTCGCCTTTGCGTCGATTTCCGTGGACTCAATCGTATCACCAAAAAGGATCGCTACCCACTCCCACTCATTTCAGATCTTCTCGACGCTCCGAAAAGAGCTAAAATATACACCAAATTGGATCTCGCTCACGCTTATCATCTCGTCAGAATCGCTGAAGGTGACGAATGGAAGACCACCTTTCGGACCCGCTACGGCTCCTATGAATGGAAGGTTATGCCGTTCGGCCTTACGAACGCCCCTGCGGCTTTCCAGCGGTTTGTTAATGACATCTTCTCTGATATGCTCGATGTTTGTGTCATCGTCTATTTGGACGATATTCTAATCTACTCTGATACGCCAGAAGAACACCAAGAACACGTCAAGGAAGTTCTTCGGCGGTTACGCCATCATCGGCTTTACGCCAATCCCGAGAAGTGCGAATTCAATATGGATACTGTTGAGTACTTGGGTTACATTCTTTCTCCCGATGGATTAACCATGTCCAAAGAGAAAGTTCAAACAGTTCTAGAGTGGCCGGTCCCGAGGAAGGTTAAGGACATTCAGTCCTTCCTGGGTTTTGCAAACTTCTATCGTCGTTTTATCTATAATTATAGCGATATTGTTGTGCCGATGACTCGGCTTACCCGAAAAGGCGCTCCCTGGATCTGGGACAGCAGCTGTCAAGAGGCCTTCGAAAACCTCAAAATCGCTTTTACTTCTGCGCCGATACTGGCCCATTGGGAGCCGAATCGCCCACTTATCGTGGAGACCGACGCTTCCGATTATGCCATTGCGGCTATTCTTTCCATCCAATATGCTGACGGTGAAATTCATCCTCTAGCCTTCCTTTCCAGAACGCTTCACGCGGCTGAACTCAACTACGATACACACGACAAAGAGCTACTGGCCATCTTCGAGGCCTTTAAAGCTTGGCGTCATTATCTGGAAGGCTCGGGTGATCCGGTGGACGTCGTCACCGATCACAAAAATCTTGAGTATTTCTCTACTACCAAGATTCTCACCCGCCGACAGGTCCGATGGTCAGAATTTTTACATCAATTTAATATGGTCATTCGCTTCCGGCCGGGGAAACTCGGCGAGAAACCCGACTCGATAACTAGACGCTGGGACGTCTACCCTAAAGAGGGGGATATCGGCTACGCCCAAGTGAACCCTCATAACTTCCGTCCTATATTTACTAACGAACAACTCACTGCGTCTCTTCGAGCTACCTTCTTGGAAGGCCCGGTTTTACGAGCCTCGATTATCATGGATATCGAAGCCCTACACCAAGCCATCATCCTCGCCCTTCCCGCCGACCCGAGCTCCGTTGTTGGTTTGGAACTTGCAAAAGATCCTTCCAATGAACGTTGGAGCTTAGGTAGTGACAAGCTACTACGCCTTGACGACCGTATTTATGTCCCTAATCACGGCGACCTTCGCCTTCAAGTTCTCCGCTACTTCCATGATCATCCACTCTCCGGCCATTTCGGCCAGAACCGCACTCTGGAAGCTGTACGTCGTCAGTACACCTGGCCCAAGGTCAGAGACTTCGTACGTGACTACGTTACCTCTTGCACTATCTGTGGGCGCAACAAACCTCGCCGCCATCGGCCTTACGGGTTGTTGAAGCCTCTGCCGGTTCCGGTCCGACCATGGGATTCCATATCCATGGACTTCATTGAGCAACTGCCGATGTCAAATGGCTATACAGCTATCCTCGTCGTCGTGGATCGATCTTCCAAACAAGCTATATTTATTCCAACTCACGACACCATTACTTCCGAACAACTAGCTGAGCTTTTTGTTATTCACGTCTTCTCTAAGCATGGTGTTCCTAATCATGTTACTTCTGATCGTGGTTCCGAATTTGTTTCGGCGTTCTTCCGGGCTCTCGGTAAAGCGCTCTCCATGGAACTTCACTATACCTCTGGATATCATCCGGAAGCCGACGGGCAGACCGAGCGTGTCAATCAGACTCTCGAACAGTACATCAGGATCTACTGCTCCTATCAACAAGATGACTGGTCGCCTTTACTTCCGATCGCCGAATTCGCCTATAACAACGCTCCCAATGCTTCCACTGGTATTACTCCATTCTTCGCCAACAAAGGATACCACCCAAACATCACCGTTCGGCCCGAGGTCGACATGAAGTCTGATCTTGCTAGAGACTTCGTCGTCAACCTTGATGAACTCCACGCTTTCCTTCGAGAGGAAATCCTTTTAGCCCAGTCTTGTTACAAGGAACAAGCTGACAGGAAAAGAATCTCGCATCCGGAGTTCCCGATCGGTTCCGAAGTATTTGTTCTTGCTAAGCATATTCGCTCTACTCGTCCTACTGAAAAATTCTCTGAAAAATATCTTGGTCCCTTCAAGGTCATCAGTCGACCTGGTACTCTATCTTACGAGCTCAAGCTCCCGGACTACCTTCGCCGAATTCACCCGGTTTTCCACGTCTCACAGCTGGAGCCGGTTACGCCGAATCCTTTCCCGAATCGAACTCAATCTCCTCCACCTCCAATTGAAGTTGATGGTGAAGAGGAGTACAACGTTGCCGAAATCCTTGACTCCAAGTTGGACAGAAGGTACAAACGTTGTCCTCTACGATATTACATTCGGTGGGCCGGTTATGAAGGTACCGACGATGAGTTTTCTTGGGTTGCTGCTGATGAACTACATGCTGACGAACTTGTACCGGCATTCCACGCCCGATACCCTCACAAGCCTGGACCTTGATCACAAAAACATCCTATTCCTTTTCCCCGCTTTCGCCATGCTCCGCCGAAGTTTACTTTGTGTGTTTAGAGGGTAAACACGATGATAGCAAATTGAGTGTTTACCTTCCCTTCTTAAATTGTTTACTTTGTTTCTTAGTTACTAATTTACTTATTCTTCAAATCACACTTAAACTACTTATACTTCAAAACTAATTACTTCTTACGCCGCTTCGCGGCCCATTCGCCTTCCGATTCAAATCGCATTAATAATTTTTATATACAAAAGCAAAAGAAAATGATGTAGGAAGACAGGAGGCCACAAGAAGACTACAAGAAGATTACAAAAAGGGCCGAGGGGCCGATGTCCGATGTCCGTTACTACTCCTCCCTCTCCTTCCCCTTCTCCGACCGGGCCTTCTTCGGCGCCGGTTCCATCCCTTCCTCCTCCTCTACTTCCTGCTCTCCTTCTCCATCTTCCTCTCCTACTATCCTATCCTCTTCCTCCTCCTTGCTATCCACTACCCTTCTCCTTTTCTTCGGCAGTCGCGACGGTCCCGGTTCCGGCATCTCCGGTGGCGAATCCCTTCTCCTTGCGGCGTCCCTCATCAACCACTCGAGCTTCTTGATGATGTGGCGGTCGTAGGTGTTGGACTTGATCTGACCTTCACGGAGAACCCGGTTGTCGGCCAATAATTGAGCCACCTGGCTCTCCAATACTGCCAGACGCTCGCCGGTCGGGTGGGAAGGTACCTCCTTTTTCACCGTGGGGGGCCGGTTGGAGTGCGAGCAACGCACTTTTGCATCATGGCAGGGCTTACAGGTGGTGCTACTCCGCTTGCCGGCCTGCTGAAGGCAAGGGATCCGTTTACTCCTGCAACATTCGCAAGGAGTTCTGTCGTCGTCGTCGTCGTCATCATCCCCGTCGTCGCCGTCATCGGGGTCCCCGCCAACAGGCTACAAACAGGAATGTTAGTAAAAGGTTAAATTCGAGGCTACGCGCTACTCACCTGGGCCTTGGCCTTTCCTTTTCCCTTGTCCTTACGGACTTCCACCACGGGCCGTCGTGGGGAAATCGAACTTCCTCCTGGCGAAGACCCCTGCCGACTGCGAGCGGCGGCCGCCTCCGCCATCACCCTACGGCGCTCCTCCAACTCTCGCGCGGCTACTTCCTTCCTCCTCTGCGCCTCTTCTGCAGCCTTCTTGGCCGCTTCTTCTTCGGCCTTCCTTCTGGCCGCCGCCGCCGCTTTCCTTGCCTTCATCCTGCGGACTGTTTCTTCGGCCTGTCGGATGGCTTCGTCGTCGTCTTCTTCCAAGGCCTCATCGTCGTCGTCAACCGGATCGGCGGGAGGCGGGTTTAAGGGGCGCGACCTTGAAGGGCCGGCCGTAGTTGAAGAAGGGGTGGTGATCGTCTGAGTACGGCTGTGTGACATTGTCGACTTGGGAAGTGGGGAAAGTTAGGGCCACATCGGCAAAACCTGGCCCTTTTTATAAGGACAAAATGGCGCACGGACCAGCGAAAATTTTCTTCGAATTGTACATGGTCTACGGTGCACCGAAAATTTTCTTGGATGACTAACAACAATCCCCGGCACCAACGGCCTTTGAAAATTTTTCTGCTGACTGATGGGCCAAATTCCCGAGGCTGACGGCCTTTAAAATTTTTCCTTGGTGACAAATCAACTCCCGGTATTAATGGCTTTCGAGGGCTCAAGCCTAAGAGGGGGATACTGTCAAGTCCATGCCTCGGGCCTCCATTCCGCCGCTCGGTATTCCGAAGATCTACCTTTTATTGTAATCTCTTCCTTATTGTTCTTTCTCGCTACACATACCCTTTCACTCTAGTCCCTCCTTATTGTCTTTTACTTCACCCTGCAGGACTACACGTATAACTCCTAGTAGTTAGTCTGGCGCTCCGCCCCGTTGCGCCGCTCCGTAGATATAAATACTGCCTGTACGCTACTGTAGTTCCTCAGTTTAATTATCAACTTAGATCTCCCTTCTCAACTTAACTCTTCTCTAAGTCTTCAGGCTCAACGCCTCGAAGTACGTTCTCCTCGACCTTAGGACTTTGACGTTCTCTGGTCCGCTCCTCGTCATCGGCGATACCGCCACTCCGACCTGGCTGCTACTTAGCTCCTCTCTCTCTACTCTCGCTCTCCGGGGACTAACGGCGTAACGGCGGTGTTGTTAATAACTTCACTACTGTCCCATTCGTCTTCCGCACTTAGACACCCTGTGGCCTTGGCACGGTTACACGGTGTACATGATCTTAACAAAAGGTCTCAAAGCAATGGCAAAATGTACATTATCTGTAAGTAGAGGCTGGTAAGCAACAATCTCATGCAATAAATGCACTTCTTGATGGACTATTTGAATACTTGCTTAGCTGGACAGCACTATCATTGACTCTAAAGTTATTATAGAGTCCTGGATTGGCAAAATTTCTAATCATTTGCAAAACATTTCTTTTTTTTCTGCATCTCCTTTTTTTAGTTTTGTTTGAAGCTAAAAACACCATTAATTTACTTAACTTACTAAGGCTGCTACAGTTAGACATCAATAAATAATGAAATTGCTGCACAACAAAATGTAATCATAGTATGTGACTCAATATATTCCATACAATGAATGAGTTTGGTGCAGCTGGAGTGTGCAGGTGAGTTTTTGTTCTTTTAGCACTCATGGATTCAATTCCTTATCTCATTATAATTAACAGTCCTTATTACTGATCCAAATGAAGCATGAACTGTTGTTATTACAACTGCATAATTATTAAGAGCACTTCTTATAACAAGTCATTTATATACTATCTATTACTTGTTATCAACAGTCTTCTTTGTACAATATCATTGACTGGGGCCCAACAATGCTCTCTAGCAGCCAAAGTAAGGAGAGTAAAAATATTAGGTGCTTCAAGCTGCACTAGCCAACAATACAGGTCTTGGAGATGAAAAGTTGAAGTTCTTTGAAATGAAGAGATAATATTTATGATTTGTAAGAATATTACTTTACTAAATCACATAGGGAATGTGTACTTACATGCAATATTGAGAAAGAGTCAACAAAAATAAAAATATGGTGAAACACCACATGTCATGCCGAAGTCATGGCTGACGCTGATCCCTGCCAGTCCGTGACAGTCACTGGTCACAACTAGATGCCACAGTGGATGCCTTAATGGCAGTTCAAATGAACTGCCATGGCTTTTGCGTCCCGTGTCACTAGTAACGCAATAAGGGCGGGTCACAAGCTGTCACAGACCAGTCACCTTCAGCAGCCTTCAGCTCGCCTTCCCAAATTCCCATAGAGCAGCATAGTAGAGCTTTATAATTTAGCTGTGGTTCTTAGTATTAGTAATTGACAGATATCCTAACCGCTCTAATTGCGCAACATTACCGGGGTGCCTTGCTCCTGTTCAACATCTGAACGGTGGAATGGTGTATTCACCAGACCCCAGCCAATGGTTATCTATTACCTGGAGTCATATGGTCCTATACAGTGTATATACCTTTCATACACCTTCTAAGTTTTCTCCCGCTCTGACTCCAATCTTCAGCCACATTTATTGCTATAGATCATGTTGAAATGGACAAAAACAAAAGTGGTGCACAAATATCGGTACTCGTATAGCCAAGTTGTCTCGGCTGATTTGATAGTGGCACTCTTGACAATTGCAAGTCGGGTTCCCCGCGGGGGTGGCAGTGTAATATGTTTAATGTACACACTGCATAGACGCCTCAAGGTACAGCAACACGCCCCAATACGTACGGAATGTCATACGAATGGTATTCAGACATATAAAGCACGACGTTCCGTCTTCTTCTACCCAGTCTCCTTCTATAGCTCTTGTAAATCACCGAAATCGAAATTCGCATTTGCTTGGGGTATCATGGATCTAGACCTGATTAGCGACGCGACTGAGGTGTAAGTCCATTATTTATTTGTACGACTTTCTGCAACCCTCACTTTATTTCAGGCGCGATACCAATGTGAGTTTCCCCCCTTTGTTGTGTAAAAACTCATTTCTGATAATGGTACACAGTATGTGGCATTTGTCGGCTTCACTATCATGATATGGGACCATTTGGATACCTTCACGACCGAGGTAGGTTATGTCTTCATCGATCATCATCCACGGATAATATTCATCTGGTGTCAGGTGGAATATGTCTGGCCTCGAGTTGGAGAGAAAAAGCCAAGTCAGGAATATCCATTTCCGCTGAAACACGTACTGATACTATCCTTTCTTGAGTCGTGTATCTTTTCTTAATTGTAGGTCTCGATGAATACTTGATATTTCACATGTCAATCCAAGGTTTATAGAATCGGTATCTGATACCACTAGGTTTCATTGTCAATCTATTCGGTGAGCGGCCTTCCTTAGCATGCTTCTTTCGCCCCTCTCATGCCCCATATACCAGCCTACCTTCGTATAGACCAAGAGGTAAGATTTTGGACTTTCGAGCTCATCGTTTGCTCATGTATATGTTGTGGCGAGGTAGACGTACGTTGGGATCAAACTATCCGTAGATATGAGTTTTTCACTCCCGCGCATGCGCTCATACTCCATCAGGTGCCAGCATTTTGTCCGTTATGAAGGTGCAATGACTATGATCGGTATCAACATCGTAGGACTAATGATGCTTATTCGGTGAGACGCTTGGTTTGTTTATTTCAGTAGCGAAAGTAATCCATATCTGATTGCGCTAGGATATATGCATTGTATAGAAATCAAAAGTTCATTGTAGCAGGCGTTGCAGTGTTGCTACTGATCGAAATGGGAACCTACGCTTGGTTAATGTCTACCGGAAAGCGTAAGTGTCTCTCGACGTGCAGAACAAAAAGTGCATTAACCATAATGTGATAATCCCTGCAGCGGTGCAACACCACCCGAATATAATCTGTTAGTCTTCTATGTATATGTGGGAGCTGATATTCGCTTACACTGTATGCGGGGCTCAAATCTCTGCAGCCTGTACAATGATATTCGGAGAAAAGTGAGGAGCCGAACTTCTCTGTCTTTGAGATACTTAATGTTTGCCTTTGTCAGAAATTCTATCGCAACATCGTCATCTGCTTGGCTTCCCCTATTATATGACACAGTTGTACTCGGCCTCACTCTTGGAGCTACAATACCGTCTGTCCGCGATGCCCGAGGATCAACTACTGTATATGTGATGAGGCGACTATTGCAAGATGGCTTGATTTATTTCGGGTGAGCATTCCAAGGTCTTCTCAGGCCTCAATTAGATTTAATTGTTTCGTAGTGTAATTTTTGCGGTAAACTTGGTGTTGTCTCTGATGATTGCCGTCGCGGACTCAGGCCTTAAAAATATCACTGCACAGTGAGCCATTCATCTTACATTGATCTGAAGGTTGCTTGGTTCACTTCAGTTGGGTTTTATTCAACAGACTTGAATTATTGTAAGTTGTCTCCTTCATCGTCGAGATTCTCTTTACTGAATATTTACATCACCCAACAGGGTCACTGTAAGTCGACTACTGTCATTTTACAGGTGACAGAATTCAACCGACGAGTTTGTTTACTGCTTATACAGGTCACCATGATGTCTCGAATAACTCTTAATCTAATGCAATCGCCCGACAAGCATCAGGATCACATTGAAGTATTCCCGCTGAGCTCTGTGCATTCAAGGGCGTATCAGTCGAATACAGATAATCATTCGGGCGAAGCCTGGCGGCCATATTCTTTATCCCTCCCCGCTCCTTTGGTAAATCCTCCATCGATACGTACTCCAACCTCAGGAAAGGGGAGGGATCAGGACTACGGGGCCCCAGTAGACGATATCGAGTTTGAGAGAAGGAGCCTTGCGTTTAGCTCTCATCCATATGCAATGACACGACCCCTCTATGATTAGTGTGGGACACAAATGATGCATCGCAAAGGTTCTGAAACCTTTTTCCTCTTTTGAGGTAATGCATGCGAGTGTATAATGATTGTAATAATGCGATATATGTACTATGTATGCAAACGAATGTAATAAACAATGATAACGCCAATCGAAAGCAAGAAAATGCAGAAAGAAAGAAAGCAAGTCGACAATAGTTGTAGAGAACGACTAGTACACGATAGTACTTACAAATTAATGGTCAATATCATTACGAAAACACTCCTCACCCAAAATCATCGAGTTCCCTGCCAAGATATATCTCTAAGACTTGCTTTTGGCCGCGTCGAAACAGATCTCGACGCGGCAGTTGGACGCAAACCGGTCTTATCACTGGACAAGATAGAACCTCCAGACGCAACACCCACAGTGACCGCCGACCCGGTGAATCCAGTGTCAACGACCGGCGCTGACGCCTCAGACGCCGTTCTCCTCATTCGCTTCGGCGTAACACCCCTACCACTGGCTCTGCCGCTAGGAAGCGGCTTCAGCCCTGGCCGAAGCACTGGTATAATTTCTCTTGCCAGCTCCCTCACCAGCACTGCGCCATCACCTCCCCCACGGCTTAAGCCTTCCACGACGCCAAGTAGTCCGTCACCACTCCCATATTTCTCGACGAGCATGCCCCTGTTGGGGTGTGCATCGCACACTGTTTTAAGGATCCTTAGGAGATTGAGCCGTACCACAGGTTTAGTGTTGTGTCCTAACCGATCTGCTACTCGACGGAAAAAGGCCGGAGAGCGACTGAAGGAAGTGGTGACGCGGGTGGATATACGAGTAAGCTTAAGGAAAAGTTCGAGAAGGTTTTCGAAAGAGTTAGTTTTAGCGGTCACGAAGCAATCCAGTACCGAACGAATTGCGCTGGGTTCCGTCAATCCATCTTCCACGCGTGCGGGTTCGTCCTGTAACCTGATTATCAAAAGTTATGCTTAGTACCCATTCAAAGTGCATGATACATTATCACTCACCAAGACAAGATGGATTCTAACGCACTGACTTGGAAATAAGGATCTTCCAGCAACCTCAGATACATATTTAATACATCATGTTGCCATAACAGCTTTCGACAGTTTTTCCCTGCAGATGCCATGTCGCACAAGATCGGGATCGCAAACTGCTTCAGAGGAGATTGCGTTTCTGCAACGCGCTGTAGACAGGGTATTATTCCCGCCTGTGCAGCCTCTTCCTGACGGGACTTATTCAGGCGGCAAAGGTTGAAACATGTTTGGAAGATATGGTTCGATATCTCCTACATAAGTGATGGGAAAAAAGTCATATATCGGAGTGAAACGAATGCGAGGAGGTGACTAACAGTGTTATACGGACCAGAAGTCTGCTCTTCCAGAATCCGCACAAGGATCTCGATGGCATTGGCATTCTGAAGTACGTCCAGTAAGGAGATGTTCATTGATAAATGCTTCACAGCTTTGATCATTAACACGAGACATTCTGGTTCAAGCAACTCGCAGGCGCGCAAAAGTCCTGATAAGCCGTTTTCAATCGAGCGCAATTATGAATGAATAGAAACAACTCACTTCGAATAACCTTCCTTGTCCCGACAGCATTACGCACATGAAAGTCTGACTGTGAGACTTGCGAGAACACCAGCAAGATCTGTATGATTTTCATCTTCATTTCACCCTCAAGTCCCACACTGTCTCTGTGATCTTCTTCTCCCCAATATTCCTCACCCTTCTCACCACCAAGACTATCCTTAGGTGTACGCTTGCCATCAAGGTTGACATTTCCGTTGGCCATGACGTTCAGTAAGGCCCCACTGAGAGGATCAAGCAACCCCTCTCGAACGAACATGCGGCAAAAATCGTTCTTCGTGGTGGGAGATTGGAGATCGAAAACGCTCGAGATGCCATTGAGTGCGTGAGCGACGAGAGGTGAAGAATCTTCATCTAGGAGGGCGACGAGTACTTTGAGGCCACGACAACTTGCGACGATGAGAAAAATATGAATTTTGGAGCACAGCAGTATATACGACGAAACTCACGAGATGAACATTTGGAGCGTTAACACAGACGTATGGCACATGAGCTGGATGAAATTCGATGCCTCAAGACGGCACTCGGAGGGAAAGCGTTTAGATGTGAAGCCTGTGATCGAACAATTCTGCACAAGGGGAATAGAAATCGAAAACTAATGCACACACCCATAACAACGGGTATGCCACCTATTAAGCAGAAACTCTCCAAAAAACCTATGTTACCTGTGACGAGCTTGACCGAAGATTCAGCGAATGCAAAATATTACAGCAGGCGCGTTGTACTCACTAAATTGATAATTCTCAACAACTGTGACACAGTTTCTCGGCCGCCTGCACTTAAGCCGCCACCAATCCCTGTTACAGTGTTATGCATAGGTAAGCTTCCTAATATGCCGAGGGAATCACGAGAAGTAGTCGAAGAAGCTGAGCTGGTTGCAGAAACTCCTGAAGATGATCTTCCTCCTATTCCTAAAGATCCTAGTGACGCCAAAGAACCCAACCCAAGAGAACTGACCACGCCACCCATAGTACTAGTTTTGCGGCCCGTCCCTACTGCTGATCCCGGAAGCGGGACAACGCTTGTTAGAGGACTGGGGGCAGGACTAGAATTAGAGGATTGAGCAGAAGCTGATATCCTCGATTGGGGATCAAGAACGCGCGATTGATAACCTTCGAGAACCTCCAAAATTGCAAGCATGCCATGAGAGGTAACCAGCTGAATTTGCATCTCAGGTGAGGTGACAAGGATGGTGAGCTAGAAACATTCGCAGAAATTTTAGAACAAGAACAACGTTGCAACAAAATGGCAGAAGTAAAACTCACCAGCTCCCCAACAATATCCCTCAGGCGGCGTTCCCTGATCTCTATTCCTTCTTGAATTTCCCCAGTAGTGCCGACGTTCGACAGACTTCCAATCGGGTTTGCATTCAAGCTCAAATCATCAACCAGCGCGCTCACTCTCGCAGATAACCGCGCCTGTTTATCTCTCTGCAGATGTGTTTCGAGGTCATCTTCCGCAAAAGGCTCATCGAACTGAAGTATTGTGATGATTTGAGTTCAGTTAATACTGGTATGAAACAATAGCACTCACTTCAGCAAACACGTCCTCGTCTGAATTATCATCCTCATCACCCAACCATGATCGATTGGAAAGTCGAGAATTGAGCTTGAGCAGTCCCGGCTTGAGGCCGCCCTCCCCGGAGCCCACGGTTGATGAAGGAGAATCATTGTTATCTTCATAATCAAAGTCCTCGGCATCCACTTCTTGGCCTGGATGTTCCGTGTACTTATCAAATTTTTCGCTGAGACTACGGATACTTCCTCGTTGATTTTTAGTACCGTAGCCAGCGCTCCTTCCCTCGCTTCCGTCGCTATTACCTCGATTTCTTCCACCTTCGCTTCCCGTACTCCGTACACTCCCCTTCCGGCCTCCAATTTCTATGCTTCCTATGCTTCCCTTTTGAGCGGCACTCGCCCTCCGCACACTTCCGCTCCCACCTACGCCATTTTTCAAATCGTTATGTTCAGCACTGAAGGGACCAGGATGATCATACTCGTCTTCATAATCAGCGTCCCAAACGTCGTCGTTACCTTGAGCCATGTCGGGTAACGGCGCCGTCAACGGACCTGGAGATATACGCTTGTGATTGTTGCTGAAAGTAGAAGGAGGAAGTGTGAGTTGCGGCCTACGAGCACTTGATGGCGAGGATGAGAGTGGGGCAGAGAAGGGCGAGGATGAGAATGAGGATGTAGCAGAGGCTGAATAAGTTCGTCCATGGACACTCGGTCGGGAGGTTGATCCAGATGGTGAAGATAATGTCGTAATAGCCTGACCAGAATCAGCGGGTGGAAATAGAGCACTCTTTATATCGTCTGGATGGAACAACGGACGAGAGAACGAGCCTACACGATTACTGCTGCCTTGCTGGTTTTGGAGTCGCTGAGACACAAGTTTTGCCTGTTGAAATAGTAGATTCATTGAGTATTGAAATAGGGGATGATTCTAAAATAACAATCACCTTGAATTCATTTACCCTTCTCTCCAACAATGCATTGCCATCTTCTAATCCACTATCATTATCACCACCACCCAAGAAGTCGTCATCATAATTTTCTTCCTCAGCTTCACTCATGGCGTGATATGTGGTACCCGAGCTCGATGCACTAGTCGTATCAGAGGCTGACCTAGTCATAACCGCAGCCACCGGAAGGCGCGAGGGCGATATTGGAGGCACAGGAGATGATTGTGAGGGAGATGAGTTCGAGGAAGAAGGAAGGCGAGATAATGATGCCCCAGGTGAAGCTCGAATTGTTCGATCGTCTCTTGCCCGAGGTTGTGGTTTGATCTTGGAACTCGATGTAAGGGTTGTGTCTTCTCCGTCAGAACTTGAGCCAGAACTATTTGAGGTTCCATGAAGTGCGTCTCGTTTACTATGCTTAATCCCCACCCCGAAATCCATCTTACTTTTCGTAGCATCAATTTTACTCCGCGCAGCAAAATCGTCGTCTTCACCCAGATCGAAATCATCATCCCAGCGGTCGCGATCCATCTCGTCCTCTTCTTCCACGAAGGCTAGTTGTTTGCGTTGGTCTGTAAGCACGCCGGCTATGCCGCCAAGTGCATTCAACGAGCCTAAGGAGTTAAATGATGGTGTAATGAGTGTAGGTCCTTTCCCTTTCCCTTTCATGTCCTTTGTATGAGAGTGCGTATCCTTATTTCCTAAAAGGTCGCTGGATACAGAAGGTGGACGAGTGAAGACCGGTCTAATTGTCTTGCCCTGATCTGAAGAGCTAGATGTGGAACCAGAACCAGAGCCAGATGATGCAGAGGAAGCGGAGGAAGAAGGAACAAACATGGGAATCGGTACCATAGGAGAAAGACGAATGGTCGGTACTGAGCCCGCTGAGCCTGAGCTATTGATGGTTGAAGTAGGCATGCCTATTGTTGCTACTGGAACAGCAAGGGATTGGGGTTTAATGGTCATAGAAGTGGAAGACGGTAAAGAGGATAAATTTGCCGCGCTACTCAACGCTTGATTCCATTCTTGTACCCTTTGTACTGCTTCGTCGTATCCGTACTGGCTAACAAGCCTCCCTTCAGTCCCAGGAACGCGTCCTGCAACAGCGGAGGGAGATATCGATGGTCGAGCTCGGGCACTATTTTTCGCGCTGCTGACCTTTTGTGAAGGTTTTCTAAGTTGACGCTGAGTCTTTTGTCTCTGCAAACCTAAGTCTAATTGAGATTTGGACAACGAAACGGTTTGGGTGGGAGATTTTGACAACAGTAGCGACGATTTGTCGATATGATCACGAGTCTTGTCAACGGTTGTCGTGAGTGGAGAGCGAGAAGATGATTTAGATAAATGGAGAGTGGATGTAGATGAAGACGTTGATGATGTTGTCCAATCTTCTCCACTACTGGTGTTATCCGTGCTGTGCCTATGTGATTGCGCCTGCTCGTCTTTTTTTTCCGCTTCTGCCTCTTTGACTCTTGCCCTGACACCGACCATCCAAGGGTGTCTCAACAGCTTCCTCGCACCAATCCGCAAATTGGGATCCTTTTGGAAGCAGCATGCGAGAAAGTCCTTCACAACTGCACTAGCTCCTTCAGGTATGGGCGGACAATCATCTTGTACTATCCGCCATAGCGCGGGCATTGGGTCCAGAAAGCTATATGGAGGCGAACCTTCTAGGAGTTCGATTACTACGCATCCCAGAGACCAGATATCTGACGCGGTAGTAGCGCCACTCTGCTCTATGACCTCAGGTGCCATCCAGTATGGCGAACCAACGACCTCAGCTGAGGAAGAGCCTGAGGGAATCGCCGTGGACGAGGCTACACCGAAGTCTGCTAGCTTGACGGTACCATCTTTGTTGGTGAGGATGTTGGCGCCCTTGATATCCCTATGGATGACACCTTGCTCATGTAGATAGCACAGGCCTTCTAGCACTTGACTAACATAGACTCCTACTAACCCCTCGGGAAACTTTCCAAATCTCTTGCCAATCTGAGACAGACTCCCATTCTCACAAAACTCGAGGATGATGTATAAATGCATCCGTGTTTTGACGAAGCCTTTATATTTCACGATGTTTGGGTGGCGCAGGTTCTTCAATAGGGAGATTTCGGACATAATGGAAGAAAGCTCGGAGGCAGGGATGTTATTCAGTGATATCTGCTTGATCGCGACTGTTTCGCCTGTGGCCCAGTTCAACGCTCGGTAGACCTGGCCAAAAGCGCCTTTACCAAGCGAATCACCAAGTTGCTGATAACGAATCAGTTCAGTGAAAAAGGGCTAGCAAAGGTGGTTACGTAGTCATGTAATGAGCGGGATTGAGGAGCTGCACTCGTACTCGCTGCTGTAGAGCGTCCGGAGGACGTCGGATTAAGTCGCTTGCTCATGTATAATCGCAATCGCGGATTGAATCAAACGTGTGCACAACCTGTGATAAGTGTTAAAGGACGAGAGAAGGTGAGAAAAGGACGCACATACAGAGGACGTACTTAGACAATTCGTAGATTACAGCTACGCTCCCGTCTCCAGTCTTCCTCTGCACGGCTATACTTCGTTATCACTGAATACAGTCCCCTCGCTCACCAACTTCTGCCTCGTAGCCAGAATAGGAATCCTCAGATATGTGAGTCGTCGGATAAGTTGCAGAGTGCCTGAGTTGAAGTAGCCAGAAAATTATCGGAGAAATTTGTCCAAGGTCGTCTTAAATTGGAGGAAGTTGTTCAAAATCTTCTTAAAGGAGAAAGAATGGAATGAAATGAAATCTAAAACGCGTCAAAGCTCGCGCATCGTCCTTCCTCGGAGTCGTTATGCATGCATAGTAACGTGATCCTTAGCGCCGCGCTAGCACGGCAAATCCCCGACTCTGAACATCTCATTTGCTTTCACAATAATATCTATTAATCTGTATGTCTATCATGAATTTCGAACTACTGTATGTAAGTTAACAGTTGAAAGCTTGCTCAAATGAATCGAACAATTATTGATATGTTCTGGTAACAACCAAAGAGAGGGAGGGACATTCCCACTTAAAGATATAACAGTATCAGACAATGACTGCATACTCACGAAGCAAATATCTAATGACCAGCTATGCAACAAAACCTATTATACTGACCTCACAACATACTATCACACTGAAACAGCAAACATCAATGCGGATGAAAAGCGGGTACTACTATAATTCCCGAGAACTGTCGAAAAAATATATATTGTATGCTATCTTCCGCCGTATCAATAAACAAAACAGGTAATGTTACTTCTGTCGGACAGACAGATAAACCAAATAGTATATTGGTGTCCACTGTAGTGGACAGATAAACCACCCAACTAGGATATGAACTCGTGAACTGTAAACGGACAGACAGATAACCTAGTTCATGTATGAACTCGGGAAACTTTTATATTCAATACAGTATTTCGGGTACATACATATGATAACATCACGCATTAACCTCGCATCAATGCAATCTGATCTCACAAAACACAACCGTTTGATCCCTACAAGGACCTCCTCCTTCAGAGTCGGTGACGTAATAATATTTAGGAACATATAAGGTTAAGGTTGCATATAGGCGCGCGCTAGTCTCCTGAAAGTTTTTCTCTTCTTCTCATCAAATCTCGCTCTTGAAGCATACACAGTTTTCGATACCCAAGTGAGTTTCATATGACTCAACAGCTTGAAGCTACTTATCTTGGGCCGTTCCATTAAGTCCCAATCGTCGTCGTCTTTTGAAAAAGATTTCTTCTGAGCTTATCAGACATGATAAGACGATACATAGCTCTCACCATCGTGGTTGAACCCTTCGGAAATGCTGACAAGCTCCCAATCTTCTGGATCAGGCTCAGAGTCTTCCAAGGTAGAGATAGTCTCCATTGGAGCTGATATAAAGCCCGAGCTATAAAATGGACGGTGTTTAGACGAGGTTATATAACCTACCATCGGACAGAGCCTCGATAACTGCGGAACTTTGATCTTTAGTTGGATCTCCCATCACCTCGAAGGCTAGATATCCTTGGGCTCGAGCATAATCCAACTCCAAAGGATCGAATCCCTTGTACTTCAAATATCGAGAGATCGCACAGTGCTCTATTTCAGAACAATGCCTTCCTTCGTAAATGCCTATCTCGAATGCAGGAAGCCCTAGTTGCTCGTGTGATTTTTGAGACATTCGTTGGGACCCAGATGAGTCTAGAGACCAGAAATACGGTGTTTCGTCGAAGGAGACATGTCTTGATCCGCCTATCTTCAGAGGAGCAATGAAAAGATAAGCACATTGGGAAGGACACGGAGTAGGAATTGGGCTGGAGCCAGATATTTGCAGTATCATCCGCATCTTGGAGCCTATAAACACTGCGTTCATGGTCCATGTTTGAGTGATAAAATCCTCTCTCCGAAGAAATCTCTTGGAATTCACCATATCTGTCTGATTTGTTGTGCTGCAAAATATAACCAGATTGTGCTAGCCAAGCAGCTTCCAGGTCATTGTTCTTGATATGTGCTTCCAAGTCAATGTGAAAATAGGAGGGATAGAAATCTTGACAAGGGGAATACACTACTCTGCGCATTTTAAGGACGAATTTAAGAGTTTGATAGAAAGGATGAAGGCAAAGGTAGTACCGAGTCCATCCGTTGTCTTGGTTGATACTCATCAATACATCATCATGATAGAGACTGGTCCATCTTCCAATCGAGTAAGCAGTAGTATCCTCAAGACAAGCTTGAGCGAGCAGTTTTGGGGATTTCAAAGTAAGCTGTGACAGAAATTAGTGACGAGCGAATGCGGATCGAGATCTATCGAGATGCTCACACCACAATCATCGTCCTCAGAAACGCTAATTACTGATCCGAAGGACAACCAAAGAGGATTCCCTTTAGCAAACAATACTTCCACTGATTTGCTACCAAGGTGCGACCCCACAAAAGTCTCAAAAGTGTCGAAATGCTGCTCGATGTGACTTATGACATTTTCATACGAAGTATAATTTTGAAAATCAAGCTGAGGAATGGTCGTGGGTTGAAAATAATCGGAATCGCGTGGCCAAAGAGCGTAGATATTTTCGTATTTCCTAGGAGACTCGTATAATGGACCAAGTGGACCCATGCATATCAACCCAGATGTAGGTTGCATCCAATATTGTTCTGGTGGTATGTATCGGTGCATTGACTTTGATTAGTTGGTAAGTGAAGACGTCTTTTTCGCATTGGAGTAAGACATTACCTCCGTTGTTCTGGCGGCTGCCACAGAGTCTACCAACTGAGTCCCGTGAAGATCTGTGAAACGCGTTGAAGATACAATTTGCAAACTCACGTAGCGATATTTGAGGTATGTGAACGCGAAAGGATCGGATGCACACAGTCCGGCGAAGTGCTGTAATGGAACTAGCGCTGTACAAATATTACCATGAGCGACTCATATACGAGGGTTTCAAGATCATTGCCCTACCAGAATGAAGTAACATTCCTTCGAGTGACGGATCACACTGAAGGATTCCAAACAACTGGGCCAAATTGGGATGTCTTCAAAATTCTCAGCATCAAATTTTAAAGTTGCAAGAACCCTGTCCAACGCTTACCGCAATCTTGAGTATTGGAGAACGTCATTTCTGAAAGCCTATAGCACAATGATGAAACGTTTGTACATGAGCTGAGGCCGCACAGATGGAGATACAAATACCTCGTTAGCATGAGGACCTTTGTAAGTCACGACAGTGAAGGGGGTGTTATCTCCTAGCCCAGTCACTCTAGCAGGGTGGAACGATCGTACGACCTTCACAGATCCTTGTGAACCATATGTGACCCGTGCCATTGTACCTAGTAAGAAGACGTCTCCGAAGGGAATTGAGCGAAACTATGAATAGATGAGAAAAGATGACACTTCAAGACACTTCAAACGCTGGAGTGCATGAGATAACGAACCCGCTTCCCCGCAATGAGATTGATTAGATATTCATCATGATGTTGGTGGTAGTTGTTGTTTGTGATAACAATGTGGTCCCGACCGACGTTGTTGATCTCAGACCCCTGGATCGTGAAATGGGAGGCACTCTCGAAGGATATTTTAGACAAAGACATAGTGTTTCTCAGCAGTAAGTCGAATAGAACAGTGATGTTTTATTCCAAATCCTTTTTGGAGAACGTTTCCGAGTCTCAAGATCAAACATGCTAATCGCACGCCCTCCTACATCTCCTCGAAAACCTCATTTTTTTTGAATTTCTTGCGGTGTTTGAAGCATGTCGTGCACAAGGTATTTTGGTTGATTGGAGCGAGAAATGAAATCAAAGCTAGAGGGTTGATCATTCAGATTTCCAGACAATGGACGTCCGAAAATGATGTCGCTATATGTCAGTATCAGCTTGACTATCGCAGGCATTCAATAAAAAAAATACCTACAATGATAACATATTAGGGTGTTTCCGAACGATGGTACGACCCAGTGCGAGCCTGCGACGTGTACTTACCAGCCTGCCATTGATCCAATTTGTATTGGGCTTCACCTTGTGGCAATACGATGGGTATAATTAAGAAGGCTTTGCAACTCTAAATCAAATACAATTATCCAGGATTACCCCAACGTGAGCATGGCCAGACCAAAGGCTTACGAAAAAGCCCTCATCTTGAAGAGACCCTTCAACTTTATTCTCTTCTGCAATTCTAGTGACTCCTGGCCCATTCAGCTCTTGTGAACGGTGTTCTGTGATCCACGCTTGACAGTGCTCGCAGTTCTGAATGTTCAGTGTTTTGCCCTCCTTTACTAACAGCTCCCAAAAATAGATATATATAGCTTATAATTCGTGCTCACCTATTTTATAGATATGTATGCGGGACCATCTAATTGGATTCAATTTCGACCAGTCAGCTTCAGACTTCAAGCGGGGACAGGCCGAGCCACAGTAAACTGAAAGTGTTGGGTCACCCGAGATGCAAGAAATATTGCAGGAACATACATATTGTCCAGTATTGTCCATCTCACGGACGACGAAGAAGCATTGAAACGTTGAAAGTCTTATACGACTTGGTAATGGCTGCTCTTTGTTATCTGGTGTCTGATGTCGTTGGGCATTCCGGGCGCCCACAAGCAAATGAGCGCTCCAGCTTATTATAACGTACATCAGACGTACATACAATGATGAGTAAATTTAATCCTTGAAAGTCCCAAAACCAGCTATTACTACTACTTAGCAGTCCCTTCGCAAGCGGTTTTTCGATTGAAAATTCTGGATCATACTCTTTGTTATGCCCAAGATCTTCGATGTTGACGCCGGCGTCGATGTCATTATTTCTGTTCAAGTTCGAAAAGAAAGCATAGTACTTACCCAGGAAAGATATGCTTCGCTTCTCAGGACCCTTCGAAACGGTGGCTTGAGAGCTGTTGGGCGGCGAGGAGATTCGGATGCGCAAATTTTAGTGTTTGTTTCATGTCCTGAAGCGTTCTTGCGGGTGTTGGTTCACAAAGAACGGTGAGTGTATAAACAAGTACAAAATAGTTTTTTGATGAATGAATTTTACAGTAAATCAGATTTTCTTTCCGGTCTGCCAGTAATACCCATTCCTGACCACACTATTTTGCCTTCTGAACGGATTCGACTGGTCCACTCATATATCACGTCTGCCAATTCTGATGGTGGTCTCGGCATCCATCCAGACATTCCCCGCTGGGATTTGATCCAAACAGTCTTTTGCCTTCATGACCGTGTATTCAACGAGCTCTGGGTACACTCATGGGCTTCGAACTGGCTTAGCACCGCTTCTGTCCCACAAGAACAAATTCGAGCCCATTTTGGCGACGCATTTTCCTTGTATTTCATCTTTATTCAGTCCTATACGCGTGCATTAGCTGTCCCTGCAGCCTTCGGTGTCATTTTCTGGGGTATCGGAGCGCCATACTCGCCAATATACTCTCTTCTCACGTCTGTATGGGGCATTGGTTTCGTGGAGTGGTGGCGCGTGAAAGAGCGTCGTATAGCTCTGAGGTATGGTGTTCGTGGTTCTACGAGAGTCGAGAAAGCCAGAGTACAGAACAGATACAAAGATATCTCGACATGGACGCGGGAAATAAGGATACTAGCCAGTGTGCCAGTTATTTTAAGTTTTGCGGTGCTATTAGCTGTGTTGATGACGGGAATATTCTTTCTGGAAGAGTTCTGCGAGCATTTCTATACAGGTCCAGGGCGGAACTACGTTGTGAGTATTTTTGTTTTCAAGGGACACTTCTCTACTCATATTGCATCTACAGACGTTTACCCCAACGATTATCTATGCCATCTTGGTTCCTCATCTCATCTCGTTCTTTCAATCTTGCGCTGAGCGCTTTGCTACATGGGAGAACCATACCCATCACTCTACTCACGACGCGTCCGTCACATTGAAAACATTCATTTTCACCGCCCTCGTTGCTTACCTCAGTCTCACTCTAACGGCCCTTGTTTACGTGCCTTTTGGTGACGCGATGGTTGCGGTAGCCTTAAAGTGGTTTGGCCGAAACACATCCGGCACATTCGACTCGATTGTGTACGAAGGAAGGACACACTTGATGCTGGATCGCTCGCGGCTAGAGGAACAAATGTTTGCATACACTGTTACCAACCAAATTGTCGACAGTGCAAGCGAAATAGGATGGCCTTACGCTATGAAGATCTGGCACATTATACTGGAGTTGATATGGAGAAAACAATCTGACAATCTGCTTTCCGAAGAATTATGTGAATCCCCAACTATGGAGTCACCCCCGGATTCACCCATAAGCCCGTTCAGGGAATCAGCAATCCCGCAAACACCTAAAAGCCCATTTGCGACAGCGTTCGCCCACCTCAGATCCTTTTCAACTTCCTTGTCTCTTCAACGCAGCGCGGAAGATTCCCTGCTTACTCGAGCCCTGCATGAATCAACGCTTCCCTCAACGCCATCCAACCTCTCCACTGATTACTCTGAAATGGTGATTCAGTTTGGATATATCGTTCTATGGTCCACAATCTTTCCCCTTGCACCATTCTTCGCGCTCCTCAATAATGTACTGGAAATGCGTAAAGACGCTTTTCGGATAGCGAATCATGAGCGGAGACCGATTCCCGAGAGAACGGAGAGTATCGGGCCGTGGTTAGACGTGCTGGAATTCCTTGGGTGGGGAAGTGCAATTGTCAATGTCATATTGGTTGGGCTATTTTGTCCAAGTTCGCAAACCGACGAACGAGGGAAATGTGGATATCTGTTTGACCTTACCGAGGACACGGGCACCCCTATTGAAATGATATCTATCGCTCTCTCGGACGCAGTTTGGGATTCTGCCGATGCTGCTGCGTGGCGTGAGTTAGCGTTCACCGTCCTTCTCCTCGTCTTGGGCGCGAGTCAGGCGTGGGTGGTGGTCAGGGGTCTGATGAGACATATCATAGAAAAGGTAATGTGGGAAGGAAGTACGGAAGTGGAAAATTGGAGGAACGAAATGAAAAGGGTGAAGACGGGGTTCCTGGATGGGTTGAGTGATGAAGGTGTACTTTCACATGCAAACGTGAGTGGTGAAAGCAGTAACTTACATAAAGCACAAACGGAGAAAGAAAAGATCAAGCCCAATAAGAGGCGTTCAGAGCGAAAGAGGAAATCACTCCTTACAAGGGATGAAGAGGATTTACAACAAGCCCCGAATTTGCAACTAGATTCCCCAGATATATTTTGGACATATGACGAAGGATTAGAAGAGATTCGGAGATTGAGTGGCAAAGAGGAATAATCTGTCACTGTAATGGGTAAGACTCCCACTTGAAATAAAATTCATCCATGCCAATGCGTATATTCCCATGGACAACACAAAGCGTTCGCCTGCATAGTTTTAAAAAATTCGTGGAGGTCTTCAAGAGAATGTTCTTGACCGTATTCTTCGTTCTTGATGAAGTCGAGTCGCAAAAGATAATGAAGGTTTGCTCCGAATTCTTTCCTTTGATTCCCATGTGCTGGCATTCAACGGTCCAACGTCGGTGAGGGTTCGGCTTTGTTGTACTGTGATTCTCGGAGCCGTTTCGGGTGGATAAGAACAGAACGAAGATTGCGATATCGATATACTATTTCCAACTGGGTGCTCGCGATGGTCCAGGGAGTGTAAAAGGTCATACGAGTATAATCAATTGATATTTCTAGCACTTGATTACTCGTTCTTCAGATCGAAATAGTCACTCCAGATAGAATTAACGCCTCGATTTTTATTTTTAACCGAAATTCCGCCTCATCCTACTAAGAATATTGGGATGACTCCGGCGAGACTTGACTGCTTTGGTCATTACTCCAAGGAGGAGAGGTATTTGAACCGCACTGAAACGAGATGTAAAATAAATCTTCAAAGATGTCTTTCTCTCGACTAGCTCTTTTTAGCGTTATAGCTCTGAGAGCTATTCACGTCGGTTTGGCTCACTGTATGTTCCCCACTTGTTAGTAGGGTTTGGTGATTTACTTCCTCAATGCACTGCAGACACATTCCCTGACCTTATTGTCAATGGGACCGTCACCTCTGACTGGCAATATGTGCGGGAGACTGCGAATCATTACACCAACGACCCAGTAAGTGAGGCAAGTCCTATCTATTTGATACATCCTCATTATTGTGTGCATTCGTATACAGGTTACTGATGTGACTAGTGACGCCATACGATGCTATGAGCTCGATTCAACTTCTGCTGGTGCTGCTGGTATTGCTACTGTCGCAGCTGGTTCAACTGTTGGGTTCCAGCCCAATATCGACCTGTACCATCCAGGGGTGCGGAATATTTCATTGCCGTTCCTTCTCTTGTCTGATTTCCAAGAACACAGTACCTTTCTGCATACATGAGCCCCGCAGTCCCAGCAGCAAACTCAAACAGTGCGGGCTTGAATTCGACTTGGTTCAAGATTTGGGAAGCGAATCCCCAATACTCCGCTGCGACAGGAATGACCTTCCCTACTCAGAGTGCGTAGAATTTGTTTGTTTCACCAGTGCATCAGTTTCAACCACATCCTCTGTAGATGAGGTTCAATTTACGTTTACTATTCCTAAATCAACTCCAAGCGGGTGAGTTCGCCGCCTATGTAAATTTACTGGCCATGACTTTAATTGAGTTTTGCATTCGCGAAGACAATACCTTCTCCGAGGTGAACAAATTGCCTTGCACGTTGCAAGTACTGTCGGTGGTGCACAGGTACTTATGCCCTCCAGGCTCTGATCAATATCGTAGCCGCTCACACCACTGATTGCTTGTCCGTCACTTTTGTTAGTTTTACATCGGATGTGCACAAATCAACGTTGTGGACGGAGGTGATGGCACTCCGGGTCCTACGGTCGCTTTCCCAGGTAGGCTGCGTATTATTTGCTCAAGGGCCCACCGCGAATACTTATACTCAACGCTAAAAAGGTGCTTATTCTGCCACCGACCCTGGTATTCTAATTAGTACGTCTTTCTCGCAAGTTTACAAGTCGAAAAAGTTGATTTATTCACTTCACTCCAAAGACATTTATGCGTTGCCTGCTGGATACGCTGGATACCAAGCTCGTAAGTGCTAGACTCAATACCTTCAACTTCATGTTTACGATTCTCGAAAACAGCTGGCCCTGCTGTCTGGAGTGGATGATTGCTCTGATTATATATTTGCCGATCGATGTCCACACACTTGTAAAGCGCTGAATACAGTACTGTTGAATGAATTTGCCTTCTGAATCTCACTCCTACATTATCATAGTCGTTCGAGTCTTCATCGTATAACCACTCGTTTTACAAATCGTACAATTGACCACCTGCAGTATCTAAGAGCTCACAGAATCAGGAAATCTGGCATAGGCTAATGCATGAAACTACATATTTGGTATGCTTAAGCGCCAAGAACAAACGCCTTAGGTTTCGGTCCGATAGCTTATTAAGCTCCTAAATAATTGCGTACATCCACACCCATTCCATGCGCTTTCACGTCTTACGTCTGATTTCTTGACTGCTTATACTTTCTCCTTAGATCTTGTGTAAATGGACGCCCGTCTTCGTCGTGTAAACAAGGAAATTGCTGGTGCGCATTTTCAAGCTCTAAATGTCGTTCGAACCATGATATCAACAATTTCTAAGATTGCAAGAATGACAGAACCTCTAACATCTCTTTGGAGCTCATTGATAACTCCCCGTTTCATCTGAGAGGCTCTTTTCCTGGCCCAGAGGATACACCATATCAAGGAGGCCACTTTGAGGTGGTGAGTATTTTACAGATCGCCACCTGATCTCTGGACAATAACGTTGGATCATGTTCATCAGGATATTATCATCCCAGACTCATACCCTTTTCAACCGGTCAAGATGAAATTCATTACCAAGGTCTATCACCCCAACGTGTCTTCTGCATCTGGTGCAATTTGCCTGGATATTCTCAAGGATGCCTGGTCTCCGGTCCTTACACTCAAATCCACTTTGATCTCGCTGCAGAGTTTGCTCTGCTCGCCTGAGCCGAATGATCCACAAGATGCAGAAGTGGCAAAACACTATACCACGAGTAAAGGCAGCTTTGAGGAAACAGCCCGGTACTGGACTCATATATATGCTGGAGGGCCGGGGGCAAAGGATCCCAAGGGCTCAAAAAGTATCAGAGACGAAGTGGCAATTGCGGGATTGGAAAATGCGCATGTAGACCAGTTTGAAGGTCTCGGATTCCCAAGGAATAAAGTGGTGAGTCGTATATTTGACTCTTGTGGTTCCGTGCTCGTTCTTTCCCTGTCCCTTCGATTATTCGACTCTGCAGGCTTATACCATTTTCTGTAGATCGACGTTCTCAGGAGATTGAATTATCGCGGAGCTAATGTGGCACAAATATCGGAGGACAGAGTCGTCGAAGAATTGCTCAAGTCATAGTCATACTGTGTATCGTTTCTGTTCCGTGAACCTGAATTCATATCATATCCCCATATCTGACCCTCGTAGACTCCTCATGACAAGATGCCTGGGCATCCATTTATTACCTCTAATATCTTAAACCTTTTCAACAACACTATCGACACATGCTTCTTCCACAAGAGACTGGACCGCCTAAACTCAAATTCCTGAGTTTGGAAAACTTTACCTCTCGACTTTTAATTTAATCTATCGTTTAACCAATCGCATCGGTACAGGAAATTGTATTACCCTTTGCATATCGCTCCTCCCAAGGTAAAGCCAGTGTCTGTCGGTGTTGTCAACTGACCAGCTTTCAAAGGGTTCTGGCCTTCCCTAAGAGTAATTTATTGAACCCGCGTGACCATGGAACTTAAAGCAATTGTCCCGATCAACGGTGCTTTTCAAGTGTGCCAAAATCTCGAAATCTGTAGAATTGCCTCAGGCGCAGAGGCGCAATCGAGGTGCTCTCCAACATTCCCAAGCTCAAGAGTATAGTGGCTTAGTTGCTGAGGAATCAGGCCACTTTCCTCTGACTGCAGACTTAAAATGATACATCCATATCCTTCAAGTTGTACATGCAATTGTGTATTGCACGGAAGCGGTTCTGAAGTAGACTTCCATCCCTCCCGTCTCTATTGTCCTTGAAGTCGTTTCGATCTCATCTCTGCCGCTTCTAGTTTCAATATCTGGGGACATGGCGGAAGTCGCAGAAAGCTCTGCCTATTTAACGACGTGGTTCATTGGACGATGCATTTTATATACTACATTATGATTCATGATGGTAGCTACTTGACAGATGCAGAATATATACTGTGTTCCCAATTTCCTTTTTTTCCAATCAACGCTGCTTGAAATCTTTAGCGAATGTCCAGACTCGATGTTCCTCCGTGATACAGCGACTACTGTCAGTGTTATACGAATGATAGCCAGCTTTCTCCGCGTACAGTTATTTACTTAATCTCAACTAATCTCCACATAATGTACTCTTATAGCTAGAGGTCCGTAAAATTTGAAGCCCATCATTTGAACTGTTGAATGTTTTTCCGACCTAGAACGACGTGGCGAGACAGTAAGGCCTCGTGTGGTGAGCACAGAAATAATGTCTGATAACGGGACAGAGCATCGGAGGTAGCGTCAAATTCATGTACTAGAATATGGTGGTGGCAACGCTCCACCAACTATTTTGGCTATGAACAGAGGCTCTAGCACCCTGAACCAAGTGGTAGAGAGCACAGATGAAGTCTTTGTGACATAGCAAGATAGTTAAGTGGAGCGATGGAACACAAAAAATCCAGTACTATGAGAAGAGTTGGCGTAATTAGTATGGAAGGGGAATGCTAGCGCTGCCATTGTTGCATTCAGCGTGTTTTGAATGCCTGCTTTTATATGTTTCCTGCGTTTTGGAAGTCCCCGGAAGGAACTACATGATCTTTCCTAAATAACTCGAGATTTATTGCCACTGCATTTTAGTATCAACTTACTTTTGACCCAACGCCCTTGAATTGATGTAACGAAACGTAGTTTGTTATCGATATGATGGATAATTTATCGTGCTGAAGCACCGCGGGACGATACTCATGCCTTTCACTGGTGCAACGCAGAGTAAGGCCATACACACGACCGGAGTATATATGTTCAACCATGTCCTACGTACGCGTCGGCCAAGTCTTCGGATCATGGAAGCAGTCTCAGACAAAATGTTTCATCACCAAAATCTAAAGTCAGCGAAAATGAAAGAAAAAAACAATGACATTGGCTTATCGGGACGTTCAGCATGCAGGCAACGTCACCATTGATCTCAAACTATGTCGTGCATCTCAATGTTGCAAAAGTCAGAAAGGATCTGTATTGTTTTGGCATATGTGGGACTTCCGGGCATACTGTGTTGTTTAGGTTTAGGCTGTATTTAGGTAGCGAAAAATGAACTGATTGTATTTGCGTGGCAATCCAGATCCAGAAAACGAAGGTCTAAGCCTTCATCACGACAGGGGCCTTCATGAGAGCTGTTCATGACGTTCACCTTCCGGACATCACCTTTACTACGGATACGCCCATTATACAATTCCGTCCAAATGGACATGCGCCGTTTATTCTGTGCCGTGTTATCTGTATCCACGAGCCCATCCAACGATATTTCAGGGGAGACTTACCTATCTCATCAACCCAGCGCACACTAGCTATCACTCAGCCTGAGCGAGGGCTGGTCTCTGAAAGCCTGACTCTCATGCGCACATACTCAACAGCTCCCTTGTAAAACTTGTGACCAAACTGTGATAGACCTCGCCCCGAATACCACGCTACGGAAGAAACTCTAGCATCACACCAGAAAACCTCCGCCTTTAATTCTGAATGGGCAAAATGCATTGCATGTTTAAACAACGCTGTTCCGACACCTTGACCTTGCATAGTTGTCTTGCATGCAAATTTCCGAAAACGCACTGTGATTATCTCGGAGGGCCCAGTAATTGAGCCATTGTCCCAAAAAGCACTACTGCCACAAGCGGAATGAGCAGCAACATGATCGATGGGGATGGGGTCCAAGAAAAGAGAAATAACGGCGATAGGATCATCATTTGCCAAAGGGTTGTCCATGAATGCTCCGAAATGCCATCCATTCTGGTCCTCCGGGAGTTTGACTTTGTCGATAGGCATGTCGGGCCAGAGTACCTCGTGTCGCAACGGAAGCGTTCGCTCGACAGCTATACGCTCGAATTTTAGTGGGAGAGTAGCTAAAAGTACTAATATTTGTGGTCCAGTCCCAGTTTCAGGTCTTTAACATTGGCACTCACCTTGCGCGTCCATTTTGCGTTCAATCGATTGGATAAGCAAGAAATACCGAATGATAACGCTTATACGATGCTCAATGGGGATCCTACAGACTGGACTTGAAACGATTTGATCAGCTTTACCTTGTTGGTGGTTGCTTTGATTTTATCTTATCTTAGAGTAAACTGATAACCCCTATAAAGGGATGATTATGCGCTTCACGGGTTGTCTTGCTCCGCGGTCCTGTGAAACTTGTGGAACTGGTACAACTGATACACGCATATATTCACATTCTGTTGGATAGAATCGTGACACTATTCGATGTTGCTGAACTTTTTACGTTTCCCTAGAGCATATTCTTTTTTTCCTCGCGAAATTCACAGGCACAACAATAGCAAAACCTTGGAACCAAACTGAAGCTCATTTTACCCTTGGCAGTAAATGGTCACCATAAAACTCAACTTTACCCAAAGATTTCAAGTTGAGAACTTCGGGCGCAGAGGTAAAAAAAACCCACCCGGTCTCACACCAACAATTATGTAGGCTTCCGAAGTCTACACATAATTGTTTGAATTTTATGATTCCACTCATTCCAGGGTACCCATACTATGTGGTAGACGGCAAGGGATTATGTCGATAACACGGGAGCTGCTCTTCTCTTGCAATTGAGAGATCTGTCGTGTAGTAAGCAAATGTCGTTTCAATCGTGGGGCATAAGGAAACTTGGGAAAGACCCCGAAGGAGAATCGAAGATTTGGTTTGCCACTAGTCACATAGGTTTCTGACAATTTTGAATGCAATGGCGTGCCAGTGGTTAGCCAGAAGTGGAATAGAGCGTCGCCGAAATCATGCGCTACAAATCTCTGAGAAATGTAGGAAAAGCCTGGGTATTACCTATTATCGCGAATCTTGCTTCTCTGGTATCACAGCTTTACGGGCCTTAGGAGACACCGACAAAGATCGAAGGAATGCTGTTAATGTGACGAGAATGTGACGCTGATGAGCGCAATAAAGCACTTGAGACTCTGAACCTTGTTCGTTATCAACTTGCCTATGATCAGCTGCAGCCAAACTCAAGTCGTTTGATATCCTAAAGCTTAAAATATCCAGGCGCGTATGACCGCAGGACGACTCAAACGAATATTTGGCCAGGGATTCCGGATAGCTGAGGCTTCTAGATCTATGAGTGGCTGTGGCTCTATATCTGGTATAGTTTGTAGAGCCAACAATTGAAGTCTGAAGTCTGAAGTCTGAAGCTTGAAGGATTAGCTTACACCAAAATAGGAGCATTAGAGGAACGAAGGACCTGATGTAAAAGGATTCTGAGGAACCACTAAGTCAGGGCAAAAGCGCTTAAACAGATATTTAGCGCCAATGTGGTCTTGTTTGTCGCGTCACGAACACCCACCCATTCATCTGAAGTTCTCATTATCAACTTTTCGCAGATATGGCAGAACCTACCAAACAAGAAACTGAACAGGTCTTCAAAGTTCTCAAAGCTCAAAAGGCCAACAAAGTGCGTACGAGTCCGTCAAAATATAGGTCTTGATGTTGATGTACTTGATTAGACCTGCTTTGACTGTAATGCCCGCAATCCAGCCTGGTCTAGCGTTACTTATGGTGTCTATATCTGCCTGGACTGCTCGAGTGTCCACCGAAACATGGGCGTACATATATCTTTCGTTCGGTGCGTATCTTGTACTCAATCTCATCCATATGATTTAACATCCCACGTACAGATCAACAAATCTCGACTCTTGGCAGCTCGCCCAGTTACGGAACATGAAAGTTGGCGGGAATCAGTCTGCAACGGACTTTTTCACTAAGCACGGCGGTCAGTCACTGTTAAACGACGCTGATACGAAAAAGAAGTATTCTAGTCGCGTTGCTGAGCTTTACAAGGAGGAATTAGCGAAACGAGTGAGAGAGGACACTGCTAAGTATGTGTATTGTATTCCAATCCTTCCTTTGTTGAAGATTGAACTTGATGGCCAGATTCCCGCAGGGTATATTCGTTGAAGGCATAGAGACACCCGTAGCGCCTAAAGAGAACACTGAAGATGATTTTTTCGAATCATGGTCGAAGCCATCCACACCGAAACCCTCGGCACCTTCTACCCCTCGAATCTCCACTCCTCCCATCCTTGGTCGTACACCGTCCCCTGTTACCCCCGCATCGTCTTCCACATCGATTACTGCGCCAGCTCCTCGTACGACCACATCATCGGCAGCAGCTCGTACTGGCAAAATAGGTGCTACCAGGCTCAACTCTGCGACAAGTATCGGTTCGGGACCCAAAAAATCAAAACTAGGGCTAGGTGCTTCAAAGGCTGCGAAGCCCATCGATTTCGAGGAAGCGGAACGCAAAGCTCGCGAGGAGGCCGAACGTATCAAACAGCTCGGGTACGACCGTCAACGCGAAGCAGAGGAGGAAAAGGTCCGCAAAGAAGCTGAGGCGAAGATGGCAGCTTTAGAGATCGGCAACAAGACTGTTTCCGCTTCTGTTAGTGCTGCCAAAAAGGTTGAAACACCGAAGTCCGCTTCATTTCCTCGATTCGGCTTCGGTGCTATCCCTAGCGCAGGTGCAGCAGCAGCAGTAGTGCAAGGGGCGAAATCCAAGTACGTACATCTTCCGTCTCTATTAACGCCAATGGACTTCAATGTAACTGCAGCTCCTCGGATGCTGTCGACGACGCACCCACGACTGCTCGTGATAAATTTGGCAATCAAAAAGGCATCTCCTCAGACATGTATTTTGGGCGAAACTCTTATGATCCCCAGGCAGCAGCCGAGGCTCAAAATCGACTACAATCTTTTCAAGGTGCATCTGCTATATCCTCCAGCCAGTACTTTGGCCGAGACGATGAAGATGAGCTTGCGATGCGCCGAGGCAATAGTGACTCTTTGCTTGGAGATGGAAGCTTGGCCGGATTGGAGCTTGCTGCGCGGGATGCTTTGTCACGGGTTATGGCCAATCCCGATGTGCAAAACGTCGGAGACAGTATTCGAAATGGAGCGCTAAAGGTCAGCGGAATGTTTTGTTGCTGCCAAAGTTCCATTTGTCTCAAATCATCACATTCTAGCTGTCTGACTATCTCGCGCAAATGTCGGAGCACTAGTCTTCTGTACATAAGAGCAGTATACCACCGTTTTTATGCATGGTAAATGCACGGATATTTATATGAAGTTCACATATCTTAGTACGTTGTCTTCATACTCATGGTTATTAAATAGATCACGATTCACGCCTTATTGGCCAAAGAGGTCGTTGAAGGGCTCGCTTCAATCGTTTACAAGTTATAGATCGGAAGGTACGTAGTTCCCGGAATCATGTCTTATCTGTTGGAGGTGTTTGTATTGAAGCCTACGGATTTTGTATTCCAACAACCTGGTAGGAGAACCAGTCTTTCGGAAAGGTACAATCGATGAAAATGAGTCGCGAATCTATAGTACCCGTGCATGTATGTACTGAGCACAACTGTACCATTCCATGCATCTCGTTTCACTGTTGCTCGTGTACTAAAGACCATAAGGATCTCCGGCCTCCTCGATTGAACCCCACTCATTGAATTCAACTCTTAGGAAAATCTTTTTTCAATGGCACGATTTGGACCTCATTGTAGGGAATCCGGCGAACGGGAACACACAATATGAACGAACATCCGAGTCGAACGCAGGTCCTGAGTTTCGGGCGAAGATTCAATCATATGAGGTTCGATCGTCTGAGATTCCACTCCGTCAGTGCGGGGAAAAATTCAACG
Organism: Lentinula edodes; assembly: GCF_021015755.1. Taxonomy (NCBI): domain Eukaryota; kingdom Fungi; phylum Basidiomycota; class Agaricomycetes; order Agaricales; family Omphalotaceae; genus Lentinula; species Lentinula edodes. The sequence goes on from NW_025764338.1 coordinate 382,656, forward strand.
GAGGAACACCTATCCAGATTGAGCCCCCAGAGAAACGGTAGACAACGTTCCGACTATCACTGGATTGAGGGAAGAGGTCGAAGCAAGGGACATCAAATGAGGAGACGCCGATACTGGTCGAGAGCTGGTCGAGATTGACGACTGGATTCGTCGTCTTCTTCATGTTCAGTATATTCAAGGTCCGGGAGACATCCAGCAAGCTCACTCGAAGCGGGAAGTTCGACCTGCGGAAAATATCTTTTACAAGATCGTCAATCCCGGGAGTGTCAATCTTAGTATTCAGGAGGCAATATGCAAGATCTCTGGATCGAAGATCTTGCCTGGTCGATCAGAGGGGGGTTCTGGGCTGGCAGAGGCTGGCAGCTGCAAGGTGACGATCTTCGAGCTCGAAATCTCAGTCCCATTATGAGCACGATGTTGGCTAAAGCAGCCGTCCGCAGAGCCCGATCACATTCCCGAGGCATTGTGGTACATTTCGAGAAAAATATGGTGATACAAATGTCTAAAGAAGTCCCTCTTCGAAAGACGCTGCCAAAGGCAAAGATCAAGTGAGTATTGAGTCGAAGTTGCTCAACTGTTACAGAAGGTTTTTTCTTTGGATCTTCGGTTGCATAGAGAGAGATATCGAAGTATCCGAATTCTAGTCTGTCGAAGTTACCATCGGTTCCCGCTGGTTCCAACGACTTCCCATCGAAAGCCTTTTTTTTCAGAAGAAGTGTCGTTATCGACGACCGGATCGCCATTGTCGTGCATTCGATCGGGTAGATGCAGTGGAAGCCTTCGAGAAAATCTCAATGGTCGAGTTTCTCAAACTGAAATCATCTGTTTGTTTTTGTCCCGAATATTTTTGCGAAAAGTGGTATCACGTACACACTTGCGGTATGAAGAGCGGTATCGCTCTCCAATTCCTCGGGTGTGGAGGCTCTGCCGTTTTTGTAAAGGGGCTGTTGAGGATAAATGTCATGCCCTAATGGTATGTGAGGCACAAGCATTGTTGGTTATGTACATCCATGTCGCATCTAGCGCAATGTGTGTAGCATGGACCCCGGCTGTTCCTCAATGGGGTGTCGGTTTTCCTTTCCTTTCCTATAAAGTGTGATCGCGTGTCCTCCTTCTTTTCCTCCTCGCATATCAGCGGCAAGAATTCTTCTGGGGCGGCTGTCGTAAAAATGGACTGGCGTGGCCTTTGATAGCCAGCAGAGGCCGTTGATAGATAATTTACTGTTTCTCGAACGCTGAGATTTCTTACGAGGATGCTCTCCTTGTCAATGCAGAGGGGCTATGGTATCCCATCGAGCTTCTCCATATCCTACGGGACCTTCCATTTAGGCTCCGTCATTTAATTCAAAATCAAAACTTCCAAAGCGAAAGCCATTATTTGAAGGACCAAAGATGCGAATCTTTAAATCAAGGACACTGAGGAAGTAAGGTGTGAGAAGGAGAGGTGAAGATAGGATATACATGTCGAGCATGTAAATTGATAACCATACGGTGTGATAGAGTTGCTCCGACTCTTTAGCCTTGCTGAATATTTGAGTGAGATCGAAGATACAAGAATAAGACCACGGCGAGATGCATGGCGAACCCAGTGTGTTAGGCCAATATGTACTAATGCCCTCGACCTCCTTGTATTGCAATCACAGTCTTCATGAGTTTTTAGTCTCCATCGTCAGGTTTACACATGGCTTTCCGAGTAAAGTCGAAGGAAGACCGAATCATATGCACTGACAGGTAGTTATTTTCCGGATTGTACCAGATTAAAGGGCGTGAACATTGTTCCGAGATTCGAACTGGAGATAAGATAAACGCACAAGTACAAGCAAGCGCCCGTTGTCTTCATCGTAGACCGAACTCGGACAAACCATAGATGCAGAGATTGAAGTCAGGCACAAGAAATAAGGCTCTAAAGCTCCTGCGTCGTTGCCAAAGTAGCACCCGCTTGGTACATATGCGGATAAATACAAGCCTTTCACTGGCTTCCACAGGGCTTCCAGAGTGATAGCCAAGGCCTGACCCTTCCCTCTTTCTTTCTGTCAATGATTGTGGAAAACACGTGTCGGGAGAGTACCGAAATAAGCAGATCCTTCAACTTGAACGACGTCCCAAGGCGTAGGAATTCTTCATACTGGGCCCTCCTGAATAACTTAGTAACGACCATCCTGCGAGGCGAACTACGGTACTAACCCGAATCTCAAAATCATGGGCCAGGGTATCAGCTGGTATCAAGGCCTATCAAGGCGGTTTTCTCCATCTCGGCCTCTTTTCCCTATCAAGTATACAAGTCTAAGTTTCTAGCGCGACCAAAAACTCCGAATTGTAAAGGTTTTTAGCAGTATTAATAAGTGATGATCATTGTATATGTACCGTTTCGAATTCAGTGGCTGTAACAAGAGTAGACAACTAGATGAAAGTAAGATACTCCCAGTTCAGTTTCGACGCACGTCATGTGCTTTTCAGTGACTTTCAGAGTGACAATCCTTGAGCACTTTTTATCTCAACACCCAGCCCCAATACAGTCTATTGAGAACACGGGCCCTGTTGAGTACCCTCGTAGGTAGACCTACCCAGAAAATCTAAGTCTTATATCCATAATTGAGAAAGCCTATAGCTTTATGGTGTGCGAAATCACAAAATTCACCATTTTTGATGAATCTCAACATTCTTGAAAAAACTCAAAAGTCAAGAACAACAGCACTTGAGGACTTTGTATTGTATTTTGTAGTAAGAGATGTGCATAGATGCCTGTAGAGCAAAATACTCATCATTTCAGCACAGTTTTGTGGCTTGTCCATGGTATGCATCTTGTTTCTTGTTGAAGTTATTCCACTCTCAGAATGGATGAATCACCCAGGTTATTCATAATAAAACATTGCTCATTCAAGCATGATTTACAGCTGGGGATGATGAGAAAAGTGCAGTCAATGTACAAAAATATGAACCGAGGACCATTAAGGACTTGGCGCTTAGTTTAGACACTCTTGCTAGAATGCTATCTCATCTCTGAATTCTTCACTATAAAATCTCAGAAAATCTGATATTGTCTTTAAGCAGTAGGTTAACAGTGCCCGTGTTTTAATTTTTGCATAACTCAAATGAAAACTACTCGAAAGACCAATTCGTTGCACCTTGAGATTTTGGCGGGGTCACAGCTGTGACCAGCACGTGATATGCGTCGAAACTGAACTGGGAGTATCTTACATGTCGCCGCATTTACGTATAGAGTCGGTTTCGCGTCGCGTCGCGAGTGTGGGAATTATTAAATTGAGGAATGGTTGCATAATCATTGTTGCATAATCAAGCGCACACCTATTGGCTAACGACGTCGATGATCAGGTTTATCCTCGTACAGGTAACACGCTCGTTTCCGAAGACTTGGTAGAAGCTGAGTGTCAGTGCTGCAGAATAGACAGGGCAAAACTCGACTTTCGAAGTGGTATGTACCCTATGATGACGATGAGAAGGTCAATTGGTGATCGTAAAACGGGGAATGTCATTTAATGCTCGAATTTAGGTCCGCCTTCGAGGGGAAGTTCATCGGCTAGTGGCTCCAAGAGATCAGAAATACCAGTCCAACTTTGTTGAGGTTAGCCTGTGTCTTCGTTTCAACAGAGCTATAATTGATGGTGGAGCTGCAGTTCCGGAACTACAAAGTTGTTTACAGAAGATATGCCGGTCTCTTCTTTTGTGTCTGCGTGGAAGCCAACGATAATGAGCTTGCTTATCTTGAAGCAATACACCTTTTTGTCGAAGTCCTAGGTTTGCTGACCCTGCAAATATTGTTGGCGTAGATTACTGACATGAAACACAGATTCATTTTTTGACAATGTTTGCGAACTCGACCTCGTTTTCAACTTTTACAAAGTCTATGCCATACTGGACGAGATATTTCTTGCCGGAGAAGTAGAGGAGACGAGTAAAGACGTCGTATTAACGAGGCTTGAGGAGTTAGAGAAGTTGGAATGACGTTCATGTATTCACATAGTGAGTTCATTTCCTTTCCATGAGTCACTTCCAATGACCAGACATGCAGCCCTGTGTATCCACTAGTGCTTATCTGGAATAATACTTTGTCCAACACGTGTGACTTCCCCGTCTTGCAATGTGCATTATCTCTCCGTCATCTATGCGATTCTACCAACTGCATTGAGTACTGATTGACTCGATATAGACCGAAGCTTTACCGGCGCCAGGCTAAGTTTCTGCATTATCTGCGGATCTCATTACGCTGCCCGCTCGCCTGGGCGTATCGATTGACATCGGTTTCATGTTGCTTCCTGCACTCCCAGTCAACCCCATTCAGCTCGCTTGTCTCACAGACATCTTCAAAATTGGCATCCTCTTGAGCGAACATCCCGGATCCGTCGAGAAAAAGTTGCCTTCAGGAGAAATGACGGGTGATCAAGCAATGAAGGAAGTTCTCGCGTCCCGTTCCAACTAGGTTTCAACAACTGTCATGTTGCATCCCTTTTCCTTTTACATTTGCTTTCGGGTTCGGGTGTGAAATCTTTTAACGTTACCTTTCAACGAAGACCAGGCCACCCCTACGGACCAGTCTGTCCAGACTCTGGCGGTCTTCTCGGTCTTGAATAAGGAGCCCGAGTATTTTTAAAACCTCATCAAAGGTATAATCTCTCCACTTTGTAACATTGAGAATCTTGAAGTCATTTATATCAAGAGGATCAAGTTGTCCAGTGTCAAGTCTTTGGATCGGTGAGTCTTTCGCCCGCTTATTAGGCCAGACAGAGGTCTATGATCCGCTATACAGTACAAACACTCAATTTGGACCGATTTTCCTACTCAAAGCTAAAGCATGAGGTCAACTATGTCTCTAGGGAACACAGATTCAGAATCCACTGACGAAATTAATCCCCGAATTTGCGGACACATGGTTATCGCGTGTATGAGGGTCTGAAATTCGAAGGCTGATGAGAATTGATGTGACTTCCGATGTATTATTGGTCCATATTCGCTCCAGGATGAACTGCGAGTTGCATCAATCAAAAGCGACCGCGATATGGAAGTTTGAAGGGGAAGAAGCGTTGAGTAATAAGGAATACAAAATTCCGGGATATTTCCCTGTTTCCTTCCGAGAATAAACTCATCAGGGTTCACCTCGAAACATGTTGATCCAGATACTCGACCGCCTCCACTTCTCCATAAATACAAGGCGCCTGATGGTATTTTCATTCTAGGACGTGCAATTGCGCAGTCGTTCGTTTAGCACTTCCCACTACCTCTGATATCCAGGCATGTCCCTTCATATCGTATTGGGTTCCTGACTAATATATGTATCTCTCGCTATTTAAGGCGTTAATTTTTCGTTTGTCAGTTCTGTCCACACTCTGGTGATGTGAGTGATTCTTTCCTGTTACATATTCATTTCCCCTTCATCGGCATCTATGTCCCGCGAGGGTCTTCGTTATTCCAACCCTGATAGTCTTTTCTACGAGGGCAGATTTCTCCCTCCCCTTGCCATCCCATCAGCCCTCCCCCCTGCTGTTTTCCATTTTCGTGCTCGGTTTACATTGTTGCGTTTCTAGTCCCACAGTGGGATTCTAGCTCACCTTCTGGGCTTCTACCTCTTCGATTCGGAACAAAAACTTGGGTTGAACTCGAATTTCATCGCGTGGCTACGTTCCGTCCCAAAAAAATCTCTCCGAAGCCTTCCACGCCTCATCCGTTAACTTTTTCACTGCACACACACATATTTGACCTTGTTCCCTTCCAGGAAAGAAAAATCCATCGTTGTTATAGCGGTACTATTATCTCCGCCTATTTTGACAAAGAACCCCAACCCTCGGCTCTCCTGCTCGATTCGGCAGCTGCATGGCAGGACAAGGATTTGGTCGATGAGGACACAGATAGGGACCCATTAGAGACATGATGGAACTGTCACTGGAAGCGTATCGCATCATCGTCAACAACGTGCGGAGCCGCGTTGATTTGGCAACGTTGTGCCTCGTATCAAAGGGGTTTCGACGCGTCGCAGAACGCGCTCTTTACAATACGCTGTTCATGCATGAAACAGAGAGGACAGAGCGGATATGTAAGACGCTGGTCAGTCAACCGAGGGTCGCGGAGCTGGTGGAGGCGTTGACTATTGCAATTGAAGAAGGTGAGGAGAGGAGAGGAGAAGGAGAAGCACCTGCAGAGGAAGATGAGGAAGAGGGAGGAGGAGGCGACGATGAAGCTACTGACACCGAAGAAAACGAGGCACAGTCAGGAGTCTTGGAGCCAGACGATCAAGACGAAAGTATGGAGTTAGCAGTAGCACTGGCGTTGTCACTGGAAACTGGTCCGCATGTCAAAGTGCCTACAACTTCTTCCAGTGCGAGGGCGCGACTAGAGACTGAAGAAAATCTCTGGCCTGCTATCTCTGACGCGTTGAAAAAAATGTCCAGGCTCCGTCATCTCAGTATCGTCATCGACGGATCCTTTTCCTCGCCTTACTCTGGCCGTCTTGCCTGGATCCTCACCGATTGTCCTTTTCGGCTAAAAAGCTTCCATTCGGACATGAGGTGGGATGAGAACTTGGTAAGGTTTCTAAATGTACAGGATGAAATCGAGGATCTGTATATTGGAGACTACGACGAAGGAGAGGAACCTGGGGAGGTAGAGGAATCTACGGGGCTGGATGAGAAAACCCCTGTCACTACAATGTCTTCAGGCCCTGTTGGCCCACGCGCCTCTCACAATAGCCTTACCCTTTCTCCAACTGCCCTGCCGCACCTATTCACCCTGGAATGCACTTTCTCGGAAGCGGCCATCGCTATTGTGCCTGGTCGTCCCGTGTCAAGGCTAAAAACATGTTTTTCACGCACGGATCCGGAGGGAAAGAGGGCAGAGATGAAGGTTTTGTTTGAGGGGTTAGGAAAGGCGTTGGTTCCTGCCAAGAACAGATCAAGTGCTAGAGGGGGTAGAGCGGTTCAGGAAGGACTAACGGGAGGTAGTGGTAGAGGCGGATGGTATGCTCTGGATATCGCTGACGCAGAGTACGAAGAAAATTTTGCGATGGATTTACTAAGGGCCGTGGTGAATTTAACTTTGGTCAGGTCGGGATCCGGTGGTCACGGTAGAGCGGCAGGTGCGACTAAATCGACTGGCAGTCTCAGTTTGAAGGGTACATTGAGGTATCTGGGCACTCTGGTTTTACCCGTGGGTGGAAGGGAGGTTAGTCATGTTATTCAACGGATGATCCGTTTTTTGCATGTAACTCATAATTTTTTTTTCTTTCCATATTTTTCCTCGAACGAAAAAAACTGTATTTCTTACGAACAACTTGAACCCATTCAGCGGCTCTTGTTCTATGGTCTTCTGATGCAACTCCGTTATTTGTGCTGTGTCGAGCTCGAGATAAGCGCATGGAATCCTTCTCCAACCGTCGTAGGTCCAGTAGCTTTCCGCGCGTTGGGAAACGAGCTCAGGTTATATTGTCCTGGGGTGGCAAAAATAGTTTTTGTTTCAATGAACGCGGGGGAAGGTGAAGACATCGGGGAGCGAACGACGGTGGAATGGATCACAGGTGAGGGCGTAGCTAGGGTAGAAAGGGAGGTGATGAATGGGATGAGTGGCACGGAGGGGTTATGGAGAGATGTCTGAGAGAGTAAGTTGGATCAAAGCGGCGTCTTTCTGTCTATCCTCTTCGGTTTGATATACTGATACTTACGATGCCTTATAATCAAGTTTGTACAAATCATTTTTGGCCCTTCAATCTCTTGATTTCTACAATGCATTCATGAAATTGATTTGATACCAATATGTAGCCCAGATTAAATAATATGTTTACGTCCGCTCATTTTGTTACCACTTTATACCATTTATCGGACATTCAAGTCAGTGAATAAAAAATAAAATGGACACACTGGGAATTGAACCCAGCACCCCCCGCAAAGAACAAGCAATATGCTAAGCGGATGTGATAACCAACTACACCATGTGCCCATATGAACGGCAGTCACATGTTCATTAATTAATTGATGCGCCATCATTTTGCAACGCGCCCCGACGTCATTTCGTGACATCACCTTCTCGATGATCTCCCTCCGAGTCCTCCATCGTAGATATGACGTTTTTTATTCGAATAGCGCGTCATTGTAATTGGAAACATATATAAACGCTCATCGATTTTTCGAAATAATAATTTCCTCAATAACTCTAAACTCATTACCAATCATGTCTTCTTCCAATGGACCCGACAAAAGCACTGGCCAGTATCACTCAATGAAAGGCAATGTCGTTGAAGCTGTGAGTTTTGACTTTATTTCCGTGTTCGCGACTGTTCGCTCAATGTGTATCATTCTAATCTAGGTCGGCAATCTCACTGGCGCTGAATCCTGGCAAACATCAGGCAAACAAGAACACGCCGAGGGCGAGACAGAATACAAGGCTGCCCAGGCAGAAGGAATTGCAGAGGGCGCGAAGGACGAGGTCTCCGGCTATGTATCTAGTGTTACGGGTGCGATAACAGGTGACAAGAGCAAACAGACTAGTGGTGAGTACTACAAAGTTACGGTTATAGTCCATTATTTGTTTTTTAACATCTGACTCGCCGTGCCATCTGCTTCTGCGACGCGTTGTTCTGATGATATATTCTTTAGGAAATATCCAGAAAGAGACTGGCAAAGCCCAGAAGGAAGCGAACAAACAAGCATAACTTGAAGCGAGTAAGTAAACTTTATATGCAGGCTTTTCCCATATTTAGTGACCAGAAGTTTCAAGGCAAATGTAAATGTTGTACATACTGTATGACACTTAGGGGTACAAACTATCTGGTGTATATGACATGTAAATTATACGTTAAACTTTTCGGCCAACGACAATTTTTTAAAACAATAAATGTATCGCATCCTTTTGAAGCAATGATTTATTCCCTATTGCAAACTTAACCCAGAGAATACAATAATTTGACATACATTTTTCCTCTGTTCCTGTTATTCGGTTGTTCAAATACACCTTTTTATACGATGGTAATAGTGAGGCAACAATAGTCACTGTGCGTGTAAGCTAATTACTTCTCCTCTCATCTAATTCCAGATATATCTTGAGCTGAGAGCGTTGCCAGTGAACTTATAATTATGAACTTTGTGTCGCATTAGCTTTATGCAGATCACCGATTTAACCACACATATGAACATACAAGTTCAATTGATCAACTCTCGCTCAATGGGACTAGATAAATGCCGACGAGGCACAGAGTCCGTGAGCGTTGACTCCCGCTAGAACTTCGGCGTCCCAGCTCAAGGTTGGTAAAGTTGTTCTGACAGTCGTAAATCCGCTCCAGAGAGGCATGATTGCTGGAAAGGATAATCTATATTGTCAACTATTCTTAGGGACTAGGGATGCGGGACCGTGACCATTACTAGACATCGACAAGCATTCAAGAAAACATCCAAACCTCAAACTAGCTTGTAGGTTAACCTAGGATTGACGTCGTACTTACAGGGTAATTACTACCAAGACCTAGAGATACTTCTCCTTTGAACGAGGAATAAAGCGGCACTTGAACGGACGTGGGTGGCTTAGCATGGTCGTCGGTCCAGACTCAGACGACTTGGATTTTAAGTTAGGCTTGACGAAGGTCTCATCCTCGTAGTCGGATCCTGGCTCAATTGAGAATGAAGTTAGGATCGAAGCAATAGCAATCCACAACAGATCAAGGGCAATGTGTTTTCCAGGCTAATTGCAAAAAGAAACATTCAAAATTCACTGAGATGTCCGAAAAGAGGGGGACGACAGAGAAGGCTCACGCAGACACGTCTTCCGAACCCAAAAACTGGCGTAGCTGGATCTTTGATTGCGGGGTCAATTTGCCCATTGGAATCGAGGAACCGTGAAGGGTTGAATAAGTGCGGTTCGGGATAGTCCTCTTCATTATGGAGAATGGACCTCCATACCAGTGAAGACATATGTTAGGGACGAGAAGGTTATATTATGAGTCTCCCGGACGTACCAAACATTCGCCAAAACGATAGACCCCTTGGGAAGGAGATATCCCGCATATATGTCATCTTCGATGAGTTCATGCGGAAATGCTGAAAACCAAATATCCCAAGTTGTAAATTATTATGTACATAGTCGATTGATAATTTTAGGAGCTCCAGGCTTGAGTAATACTACTCACCGAGCGGAGTGACAGGACTGTACCGCAGCGTCTCTCGAACAACTGCCGTGATATACGGGAGCGATCCCACATCGTTGAGGCTCGGTAGATTTCCTGGTCCAAGAACTCGCTCAAGCTCACTATGAGCTTTGGCTTGAACTTCCGGGTTCCTGAGCATCGCCAGGATGAACTCTCCTAGTAGGGGGAGTCGTGTCACGGTCGTGTAAATAATATGACAAGTCGGGAATTTGTGATTGACTCCTCATACCTAATACGGAGACAGGAGTATCTGCGCCACCTTTGAACGCTGTGAGCCACCGAGGCCGAACTCCCTAATTGAGCGAAATTGTGCATTTACCTGAAAAAGCCGTGATTGCAGTTATTTTGATCAAATCTTCCTGGCTCGCCAAATCCTGCTTGTGATCCATCTCCTCAAGGGCAAACGAGGTCAGGGACGGCGCGGCGATTCCCATTGCCTGATTTTCATAGGCTCCATTAACAGAGGTGTGAAGATTTAAAAAAAATTGCATACCACTTTCTCTTTGGTGACGTTGAAAATACTTTCAGTCATGTTCATACGCAAGTCGGACCACTCTCTTGCTTTACGCTGAAAGTCTGCTCCGGGGAACCATTCGGGGATATATTTTACTGGGGAGAGAACAACACACGTTAAGACATCCAGGCCTCGCCGATAAGGGTTCGGTCTATACTCACATATAGGAATTTGATCAACATAGAATGCACCAGGCGTTCCCCCGATGCCCATTGATTTGACTGCTGCCATGCCCATGGGGAGATATGGTTCTGCTTCCTCGTCTTTGAGACCATATGTGATATCCATGATGAACGCCGCAGCCCATCTAAGGAAAAGAAAAATACGAACTCAGATAAGTCTATCCGCCATACACTCGGGACGGAGAACATCAATTGCCAACTCACGTTTGTAAACTTTGCATAACATTATCTGTATACGGAAGAACGCGAATCAGATCATGCGTTGCACTCAGTTCCTTTTGGTGGAATTTCTGTGGATCAGTAGGGGGGAGAGCTTGATTTAGAATCTTCCTCTGTGCCTTCCACAAATCATCATTGGGCCTGAAGACAGCCGAGGTCCCCCACCTATGATTCTGGATGTCAACAATAACAGTTACAAAGAGTGGATTTTTTTTTTCACTGAATTCTCACCCCATAAGCTCTCCCAGCATTATTGCAGGAGGTCTACTTGAGTATATTGAACCTCGATTGTCTAATAGATCGCTAACCATCTTTGCAGAATTCAATACAACGATCGAGTTCCCGAGCGCGCTCAGATGGATGATGTCCGACTCTGATGAAAGACCATGAGCGACACGATTTAGCTAATTCACAATGTGTAATACATAAAACGTATATACTACGTGTACTCACTATATTTCTGGCACATCTCAGCATACTTTAGCCAGATACATGCTCCAGTCGGTATATCAAACATGTTCTCGACTATCGGAAGCTTCTTCGGACCTGGAGGAAGAGGATACAGTCGAGAAGGTTTCCAGAGTGAGTGAAGAAGGAGGAGAATTGGGAGAGCAAAAATAGTGGCGGCGGCGGCGGTAAGGGCGTATGCCATTTTGTGCACACCCAGACAAGGTTGCGTCTCAAGGAGGGAATATAGGGAACTTGGAGCAAGGGAAGCCCAATTGCTTTCTTGAGATTGTGAATGCTGTGAATATTATAGAGAGACGTTATTAACCGAAAGAATCTGGAAAGTTTGACAAACAGGATGAATGATACACATGACTAGGTCGATGGTTCGATATTACATAGTACCAGTGAACGATTTGTGGATGCCGGAATCTTCCAACTTCTATCTATGTAGCATTTGTGACCGTGATGCTCGCAGCCAACAGTGGCAACGAGAAAAGTGTTATCTCGATGCGAGGAAGATGGATTTAGATGAATCAGCATCAGGTAGAAGGTAGAAGTGCTTAGTCCTGGTTGATATTATTAACAAGGCCCAGCTTGAGGGATCTTCTCTAGTGTTTAGATCACAGCTACGCGCGGGAGGGAAGACAAAAGACGGAAGAATCTTGACCTCAAGAGCGCTTGGCACTAGCTAGAAGTGAAAAAAGGAAGGCAAGTTCACAAAAAAGAGTTTTGGGTTCGAAAAATGAGAGCGTACGCTTGAGTATAAGAGGGCACTGGGGGCTACTGACTAGCCTTACCAGAGGTGTAATTTAACCAGAAGCAGGAGCTTGGTACCACACGAGCGGGGAACTCAAAGTACGGTACAGACCTCTACCAAATAGCACCAAACAATCGTAAGCTCTAGGATCTCCGGCCCGCAGCGAGCGCGGGTTGGAAGTTGGAACGAACCTTCGTCTTACTAGGTTTTACTCCCTATGCGTTGTAATTCTCTACACTCCTGGACGGTAATTCGTCAGCAATGTGAGCCAAAAGAATCTAACCAGTACTTCTGCAATCTCCCGCTGTGCCGTTCACGGATAGAGAACAGCCTGAGGTCAAGTTCAATGATATATACGCTGCACTTATGGATTATACGATGGCAATACGGTGATTGATCTCAGCAAGAATATGCTCGGAAAACGTGGGATAGGAAAGTATGGACTCAAACGGGTACCAGCCTTTGCGAACAGTTGTGCAAAAGGTACGTTCTTAAGCACCACAGGTATTCGCGTATAGCTTGAGCTAACCAGATGGGATGCAGACTTCAAATTACGGTATATCTAGAATATGCCCGCTGTTTACGCGTGAAAACGTTCACTTTCTAATGTCATCTATTCTTGAGCCACTCATAGTCGCTTCTCCCAAATTCCGTCTGTTTCGACCTCCACTTACCCGTTCTAAGCTCGAACGTTGGATATATGCGGCGGGCCCGAGACGCTTACTTGCCATGATCATTGACGCGTTATGCTGCGTTAAGAATGCGGGTGTTCGTGCTATGAGTAAAATCTTCACCCTGCTATTAACGAGGATAACTACTGAGCACCTGCTGTCCCAGTACTCCTCCTCTGAATTTCAAAGGATCTCCGCAAAGCATGACTCGGGACTATTAACTTTGCCGATGGGCAAGATGGAATTAGTACACTTAGAACACTGTTTTACCCTCAAGATGACTCGGACATGTACTTATCTGTGGAGACGTGCCGGATGTACCGCCAAAGTCGTTGGTTTCTCTGTGATGCGCAGGTGTATACATTTATACTCATTGACAATGCCTTGCACACCCGGTGTATACCCTCTGAGCGGACAAACAAGTTGGTTATTTTTAAATGGCATCCGAAAACTCATGATTAAAACCACAAAATTCACGTTCAATAACGCCTCGCACCATCGTTGCTTCTAGGTCACAATCCACTACGATCTATTTCGCCATTATGGTCACCACAATTCAGTTTGAAGTTTTGACTCGAAAAATTTGAAGCCCCCCCGGTTATACGCGCCCGTGTCTTCTCGCGACAGTCGCCCAAATGTCGCCTAATTGACATCGCAGCACCATGTAAAGCTCGTTGGTCCATTTACTTTTTACAGAAACATGTAATAACGAAACGGAGCATGCTGGGGGTGCACCTGGGGCACAATAGATTGATGAGAAAAGAAAGCAAGCGGTGAGTCATGTGTAGGGCCAGTGTAGCCCGAAAAACGGAAACGGAACGGTATTTCAGGTTCCGTGGAAGTTCCTAAATTATCGATTACGCGGATAAATCCTTATCAAGGTGTTATCATGTACGACTAGGTACGACTCTTTCTTTGATTTAAACGGTGTGTGTGTTCGAGGACGACACTCACAACCCCCCTCAAGATTTTGGATAGTACCCCAAGTCAAAAAATAACCAACCATGAATAACTCTGAGAACGTTCTGCCAGGATCGGAAAACAAATCGAATATCAAAAACGTAGTCGTCTTGGGAGCTGGTAGGTTCTTATCTGCGTATTTTTATTTTGCATTCTGCACCTTTTTCTCCCTTCTACTACTGACTCGCTTGTATCTAGGCGTAGTCGGCCTCACAACGGCTATAACTATCCTCGAATCGAACTCGAAACGCAATCTGAACTATAGAGTAACGATCCTCGCCTCGCAACTACACACTGACCCAAAATCTATCGCTTACACGAGTCATTGGGCTGGGGCACACCATGTTTCTCATTCTACAGGAACTGGTGGGTAACCCTTTATTTGGAATGCATGATAAAATGTAATATGACGCGCGTCGGGTTGTTTTTCCAGGAGTCTCCGCACCAGACGCCAATTCCTCAACTTATACCACCGAGCACCCAGAGCAATTAACCATCGACCAAGAAACTTTTCGTGTCATGTGGGACTTATCCTCAAAGGAAAGCGATGCGGAGAAATGTTTTATGAGGATTGAACAGGTGGAGTATTATCATGAAGAGATTCCTATCGATGAGAATACTGGGGAGAGGAAGCATCATTTGGGCTGGTATCCTGATGTGAGTATCGACAGAGTTTCTCTTTCCTCTATGTAGTAGTGTTCCAAACTCACTCTGACTCTCGTTTTTCAGTTCAAGATACTCTCACCTTCAACTCTTGAATCGTCTCCGCTATCACTCGCTGATCTAAGCGTTCACTCCGGCGTATCGTTCAATACTCTAACCATTGACCCGCCCGTTTACCTTCGGTATCTCTACGACCGATTCATTCAGAAGGGTGGAAAGGTAGTAAAGGGGCGAGTTGATGATATTAAAGATATCAAGGGCGTTCAGCGTGTGTTACGCGAAGCCATCGAAAGTTCTGATGATACCCCCCCGCCCATCGATGCCCTGATAAACTGCACCGGGCTCGGTTCTCTCACGCTCCCTGGTGTCCAAGACGAGGCTATGTACCCTCTCCGAGGTCAAACTGTTCTTATGAGGACACCGTGGGTCAATTTCGGTAGGACGTTGAGTAAAAAAGGGAAAGATGGCAAAGAGGATCTATGGACGTATATCATTCCGAGAAGGAGTGGGGATGTGAGTTGGATTTTCTACTTTGTTCTATGTGTGGTTTTTTTCGATTCCTTCGTCTCGTTTACATTTATATCAAAATTTCATCGTCTCGCCCTCCTATCATCGGACATATCTTTGTGATTGTCATTGATCCGATTGTGAATTCGTTACTCACTATTTCCTTCATTTCCTCCTTTCCATTCAACTCCATGATAATGAACCACCTTCCACACAGGTAATCATTGGCGGCACCAAATCGCCCAACGATTTCTTCCCTACTCCCCGTCCAGAGACTACACTAGACATCTTGCGGAGAGGGGTGAGGCTTTGTCCCGAGCTGCTGCATCCTCCACCACCGACTGCTTCCACCAATGGCGCTTATACTCCTATTACTCCTATAACATTGACCCCAGACGCTCTCGACAACCTCTCCGACACTGACTTCCTCAACCTCGTCGAACCCTTCATAATCGAAGCCGGGTGTGGCTTTCGGCCTGCGAGGAAGGGAGGGTTAAGGCTGGAGGTTGAGTGGATTGTTCAGTCCGAGACTGGATCTGCACCGCAGATACCTCTCGTTCACAATTACGGCCACGCAGGGTCTGGATTTCAGAGCTCGTGGGGGAGCGCGACGCGTGCGATGAGTTTATTGGAAGGAGCGTTGTAGGAGCCGTGTTAAACTATATTCGCGAATGACAACGAATGGTCGTCAGTCACGTCAAGTCGGGGGGACAAATTACATAGGGAAAAATGGGCACAGCTCCAGGAGCGAAAGAAGGGTAGTCAATGTGATAGTAGGATGAATCACTGTATATGTACATTCTCTTCAAGAATCAACATGCTTTTTTCATTCATATTTCAGTTGGGAATGACCTGTTTGAGATACGCAACCGGGATTACTGGGGTTTTTATTGAGATATTAAGAACTGAACCATACTACGACATAAAAGCCAGGCCCTGCGGTTCTGCATTTTGGAGTTCTCAGAATCGATAATTTAGTCCGGCCTGATCGATATCGATGATTGATAACTGGTTCTGTCTCTGAGAGCACATGTTATATGGGCACATGGTGTAGTTGGTTATCACATCCGCTTAGCATGCGGGGGGTGCTGGGTTCAATTCCCAGTGTGTCCATGAGTTGATTTATTTGAGCTTACATTTTTCTGCAATTTTCATTGATTTACCCTCTCCTCCTTTCCGATGCCCCCCATCTTTTTCCCCTCCTTCAGCTCAAAGGCCCCAGTAGATGATATTTTTGAAATAGTACCATGCTATACGCTGATCCTGAAGGAGATCAAAGTGTAATTGTGCCCGGGGGATCGAGGTGTGAGTGGTGTACGTGTGCCGAGGTGAGCGAGTTGAGGCAATAGTCTGTACCTGGTCATATCTGGCAATGTATCTTCACCGTTTCGCCGGCACAAGTAGAGAATGTGAATATCACAGTATCAACATCATAAAGATAGACATTGACCTAGTACAGTAACGACAGACATATTTACTTACAAAAGAGGTATATATTATATACAGCAATTGCTGAAAGTGAAGATAAATAATGTAGATAAACCAATAAATAATTATAAAACTCAGCAACGGCGTAGTCCTCCCATAAAGAAAAGTCCAAGCCCAAGCCCAAGTCCAAGCCCGAGGTGGAATCCAGACATCGAATGAACTGGAGTATTTTTGCGTGCATGGTTTTTTTGAACTTGATT
Source organism: Lentinula edodes (assembly GCF_021015755.1). Lineage (NCBI taxonomy): Eukaryota > Fungi > Basidiomycota > Agaricomycetes > Agaricales > Omphalotaceae > Lentinula > Lentinula edodes. The sequence goes on from NW_025764338.1 coordinate 399,405, forward strand.
TGCGGCTGTCGGGGTATCCGAAGCACCCGGTGTACTCGAACTACTAGGAGAACCAGAACTCCAAGTAATCGAGGTCGAGGAACTCGAAGCACTCGGCGCATCCGACGTCGAGATTCACGGCGAATTCGTGTTGATCGCTGTAACCATCACATCCAACGCAGCCATCTGACCCCACGTAGTGAACTCCTGAGCGGGTCCAGGCCACGAAGGCGAGTACGAAGTACCGTTTGCGGCGAGTTCCAGGAGCGCGTTGTACTGCAAAAGGGGGAGGAGCGTCAGTAAAATCAAGTTTATTTATTATGTTGAGAGAACTTGGGAAGTACCTGGACATCGTTATAACTGTGGATGAGGATTTGGAGAGCGCTGTTGTCTGCGGAGCGAACGCTGACTTCGTCGAGGCCTCGGATGAAGATGGCTACATGGAAGGAGTGATAAAGGGAATAACAGTAAAACAGTCAGCATCAATTCAAACAACGACCACCTCCATAAAAATACCCACCTTTGAACCCAACACCATCATTATCCGACGTCTTACTAGCACCTTCAGTGATAATCCCATTGCTTCCTTGCCAAACAGGTGATTTCACAGCAGCAGCGGTGATGTTGGTCATTCTGCCCACAGGTTTAGTAAAGTCATAGTCAGAAACACCAAAGAAAAAGCAACCGATGTAAAAACTCACAGCGACTTCCAAATAGCAGCCCCCGTAACATCCTTCAACACACTCAACCCCTCGATGTATTTCCCGGAATTATACGTGAACAGCCAGCTCGCGGCTGTGCGTGTGCAGTCGGCTCCGCTGACGCCGTCTAGGATGATTCCACTGGAGCTGATTTGGAGGTTTTGGATCCATTGAGCGCTGAGGGTGGCGGCGGCGGTGTAGGTAGAGTCGCCTGTGGTTTCGGCGAGGTAGGCGGAGAGGCTGAAGGGAGGGAAAAGGGCAAAAATAAAGGTAAAGGGGAAGGAGAGATGGGGTGGGGAGGTTAGAATAGGGAAAGAAAGGTCGCGGGAGATGTACTAGAGACGTACGTGGTGTATAAGCTATAATCAGATTAGCTCAACCATCACTCACTCAAGATTCAAAAAAAAACACTCACCCAGTAGTGATCGAGTTGATGCCTGTATCATCACTTGTCGGACGCTATATCATGTTTTAACAAGTTCATGTTTAGATATCTCCCAACAACGAGAGGCTGAAGGGAGAAGAACGAACCCAGAAAACACCCCCAGCCATAGTTTCTACAAGGACACACAAAGGTGAATGAATATGTTATAGTTTCATCAATAAGGTCGGTTCAACGAGGACTCACCTCCATAACACGTCCCAGCAATCGTGAAATCCTTGTTCGGTTGTTTTCCTGCTTTAGCGTCTGCTACCGAGACGACACTACACGTTGAAGAAAAAAAGTAGAAAAAGTTCAGTCCCAGCAAAATCAAACATATATACAACTGCGAGACGTACTAATTCGACACACGGGTCCAGATCGCGACAGCCATAGATAACATCGTCGAGTCCTGATGAGTATTTACCCAATCAACGAACATCCTCAGAAGGGATATGAAACACGAATATCTCACCCCGTATGCTCTGTAGGCATAGTATGAAGCCGTTGCCCACCACCTGATGTATATCCGAATGTCAACACCTGTATAGACCGCTAATAAGAAGGGAGTGTGTGGTAGAACGTACATCGCATCATCATTGTACCCATTCGGATCGAAGTTCGGGTAGGTCTTGTAAGCCGCCGTGAGGCCATTGATGACTTGGTCCTTATACACCGTCGAACTAGCCAGATGGTCGAAATTCGCCATGGAGGAGAAGACGTTGGCGGATTGCCAGAAGCCGATGCCTATATGACAGAGGAGGGTGATAATTAATTGATTAAATTGCCATTTCATAGGAAGGAGAGAGTGCGTACCATCGAACTGGCCATTAGACGTATCCAACTGAGGAAGAATAGTGTCGATCGCGGATTTCGCGATTGATATACGTTCAGCTAGGAGGCGGGAGTTGTTGAATTCCTGTGATATACGATCGTAACGAATCAGTTATCGAATATAGAACGAAAGAACGCCACTTTGACGCATACCCTCCATGTAGTCGGAACACCTAAATCCTGAGCGAATACTAAGCTCAAACTCGGGAGCAGAGCAACGAAGAATGCGAGGCGAGTCATGAATGATAGTGAATGGATGGATGGACGGATAGATGGATGAATGAACGTCAATTTATGTTGTGGAGCCCGAGGTTGCTCTGGACTATAGAAGCAAAGGCAAAGAGGGAGAGACCCAAAAGTGAAAGAAGAGACAGCAAAGGTGGCACAGAGGAAGAATGAAATATAAAGGAACGACCGTAGGAGTGTTTCAAACTTGGAACCCGAGCTTTTTAAACGAAACGCGTTACCGGTATGTATTATTGCCAAGCGGTATGTATGCTAGGGTCGGTGTAGGGTTTGAAATTTCATCAGAAAAATACATATGTGATGATGTCTATGAAACGTTTATATTTGAAGCAGAGTTTGTACACCCTCGCTAGAGCCTGCCGGAGCCGGTACGAGGCTGGACATGGCAGTACAATTGCATGGCACTACAGTACCTTTGAAGAACAACTTGGAGTTTAGAAATTGTACATACATGTAATATGAGAAGTCCAAAGAACCCGATTATTGAAAGGCAAGGAAACCAGGGGGAGTACAGGCTAGTACAGGGGAGCAAGAGCAACAGAAAAACTCGCGAATCGCAATAAGTACATAGCATCTAGCGTCCGCCGTTGGACGCCATCCACCGACGGAAACGCTAATTGCAATTCTGCCATCCATCGCGAAATTTGCACCGACGGAGAGTAGAAACTGGTGGATGGTCTGAGTTGGTACATAGGACGAAGAGGGATAGAAGGAGTTGGATGAGAACGAGGACGAGAACCGAGCTGAAAGCGGAGGAAAGTGGAGGACGGGAACTGACGGGAAGAACTATATCGACTTTTGGATGGGCGTCGACGGGAAGGTGGCGATGAGAATAATTCCCACGGGTACCTTTCCTGTGAAACCAACTATCGTTATTTACTGTTATATTGACTGTACAATATTAGTTTCAACGGTGAAACTTTTACTTGCGATTATCCCCAACCATCAATATCATCTCAAGCTGTCTTGTCCAAACCATTTCCCCAAGAGCCACCAAACGTACCAAATAATCACTCTTCGATCCCTTCAGCTCGTCAGTATAGATGATAAAATCAAAATCTTCTTCTCTCAATCCACATATATCCCTCATCGCATCGGCTTCAACTTTCACATTAGATCCAACCGACCCCACCAAACCTTTCCACCGCACAACCCTCATAACCAACTTCCACCAAAGCTTCCTCAACTCCTCCACCACCTCTCCAACCTTATGTCCATGCGGGCCTCCTCCAACATTCTGCGCTATAGCATAGAAACACCCTGGATCCTCCGCGTCGCCGAGCATTCCCCGCGGTTTCACGACAGCGACGGTAGAGGAAAGCGTGTCAAGCATATACAGGATTTTAGCGGTGATCACGCTCTCGGGGTGTCTGAGACGGACGACGAGAGTTCCACCACCGGATTGAGATTGAGTGAGGGATTGGAACCCGAGGAGGAGTTGGGCAATGGAGTGGAGGTCACTAGTTAATGAGGATGATGGAGAGGTGTGATCATCCAATATAACAAGATTAAACTTCCTCGACGACGCTCCTGCCATTGTATGCCTGTTTGACTCCGGACCCTGTTTGAACCCAAACAACAACTCCTGCGGTGGCCTCTTCAAATCCAACAACTCTGACGGGATATCAGCAGCAGTGGTAACTTCACTCGCCCCATGACCTAAACCTCCTTGAATAGATTCCTCGTTACCAAACCCAGACCAGCTAGTCAACTCGGAAGTAGTATTAAAGAGCCCCCGACGATTCTTTTCACCCGGACGACGCAGGTCTATCTTGGCAATATCAAGAAAGTATAGCTTGAATCTCGAGTTTGACGACCGAGTGAAAGGAGCATAATGTTTTTGATGGCGTGCGTAGTACTCTTCTTGTGCACGTTCACGTTCACGTTCCAACACTCCATCTTCAAGTTTAACGGTCTCTGGAGCGGACACCGACTCCCGCGGAAGCGGTGATATCCCCACCCCTATAGCGAAAGCGTTGTTTTGCAAAATAAAAGAAGCGAATCCGCCTGGACGACATCTACGACAATATGTCACGGTAGTCAGAAAAAAATACACATATATCACTGGCAAGAACACGAAACACTCACCCAACATCAAGAAAATAATACCCCTTATCATCAATATGCGGTCCACGAAATACTTTCGAGAATCTGCTCACGATTTCTTGGAATACCTTTGCACTATCAAGTTCATCATGAACCTCAAGTGATCCGGTTCGATTGACTCGAGAGCTAAATTTCGGAAGCTTATCATTTTCTCGAGGTTCTCGTCGTTGACCATTGAGTCCTTGTTGTTTATCTCGATATCCATGTCGGTTTCGTTCCTCTCCTCGTCCCCGTTCTCCTTCTCCTTCTCCCCTTTGTCCCGATTCTCTCTGAAACACCAGTCTCGGAACCGTTCCCTCCTTCCGGGATTTTACGCGACACTGTTGAAACCAGCATAAATATTTATGCATATATGCGTTGTACTAACCCCGGACTACTTATTCATCGAACAACTCACCTCTTCCCAAATCTCGAAAATCTCTTGCAACTCTTTCGCTCCGCACGCGATGAGATTTTCTGTCAACGTCAAAGTTGATGTCCGCGTCCGCGGAGTCTCGGTCTGCATCAAGTTCGAGTTGCTCCCTCCCATCTCCATCTTCGAGTCTACACACTCCCGTAACCATGCCGAACCCGAACCCGAACCCAATCCACCTTCCGAGCGCCGATGGAGTGTTTCATCCCAATGGACAAGTTCCTGTTGCGTGGTGTACGACGGTACTACTACTCGCATAGAAGGCGCACGACGACCATGTCTAGGCAATGAATTATTGGACTTGGCAGAGCCCGAGGAGGATGAAGAGGAGGAACCTGACCGTAACTCGGTACTCGCCTCAACGCCCTGCAACGGACGCACCGACGCCGCCGACCCGTCACGATTAATTTTGTTATTGTCAAAATACCCTGAACCTCTCGGAGTACCTGCGATCCCATTCGGAACCTCAGGCTGACGACGACCTGGGAATTCGCTGTGGTCCCACTCGGGCTCGCCATCGTGATGATGGTACCGGTCACTGAAGTGACGGTTCGAGACGTGGCTGATACTAATAGAATCATTATGGGAGTCCCGGGATTGTTTGAGCTGGTTGAGATGATCATTAGTGTGACTGGTTTGAGGAAAATGATCACGACGAGGGTGCTCCCGCTCAGAAGGAACTTGTGCAGGTCTCGTAGGACCCAAGGAGGAAAAAACAAAAGAAGAAGGTAACTCGGAAGACGGATTGTAAACCCTCGAATTTTGAGAAGAGGGTCCTAACGGGTGTTGTGAGTGTCCTGAGCGTCCACAGTAATTGTCGGCAGGGTTTTCGGGATGTGAGAGGTTTTGACGAGCGGACTCGACGGGCATACCAGAGTTATCTTCATCATAGTAAGAAGAATGCGGACCTACTTCTTGTTCTTGTTCTTGTATCCCGTACGGGTTCTCTGGTTTCGAATCGGAAAAACGCTCTGGACCGTGACCGAAACCGTAGCCTCGACCCCCATCGTAGCTCGAGTACGGGATATTCAAGTTCGAATTTGGGTTGTAGCCTGAGTACGACGAGTTCGCCATGATATACTTGAGTTCGTACAAAGGTACAACGTTTTTGATGCGTGCGGAACAAGGTCTTGGAAAGAGCAGAAAAACTTGTCAAATTCAAATCCTGTTTACCTTCGTTGTACGTAGCTGAATTGAATGTTTACATACAAAGAAAGAAAGAAAAAACTTCTAATGCAATGGTATTTCTCGGATCGACCGGTGAGGGGCAATCGGGGGGCGCTTAGCGGAGCTGGAAAAAAAGCAAGTTAGGTGGAAGGTAAATTGACAAAAGTTCCGTAGCCCAAGCCGAACCGAGAGCGAACTTCCGGAAAGAGCTTGCACTGGTGGCACTGTCAACAACAGTGATCTCCAACTATCGTGATCGTCCGAAGGCATCGTTGCAGTTGGAACAAGGAAACTGGTGTCAGTCAGTGAGGACTTGGGAAGGATAAAGGATAGTCAATAGAGGGAAAAGCAATACTCATTGACGGAATTTCAACAAGGCCAACAATGAGAAATCGGATGACAAAATTTTGACAGATTTTGACAAGGCTAGGAAGAACAGGGAGCAAGGAATACTGAAGGAGTGCATACATTCATTGGATGGTATGAAGACGTTGTTTGTTTGATTGAATATACTTCGCCGCTGGTTGGATGTAATAAAGAATATTTCAGCAGAATGTTGCGGAAAGTTCAGAATGTCTTTTAGTGTCTTGTTACATCTTAATGCAGACTATAATGGTTTATTAAGCAATTTACCCAGATGTCCGAAGGGCTGGTCTTTTCCTTTCTCTAAAATGTCCTCCACAACACGGTTTCTCTTCTCCTCCTCGGCACATACTGCAATCAAATTCCCAAATTCCTGCTGCACAGTTGTCCATATCTACCTTGTTTACAAGGCTGTCAATGACCTTGGACTCTGTGCAAGGACCAGTTTCAAAAAACTGAACGGAACCCAAACTCGTTGCACTCCAGCGATCGAAAATAATTGATTTATTCGGCAGTGTGGACTTTGGATTCTCGACGGTAGTGACAGTATTCAATGACGAATCATATACGTAGCAGTTTTTGGTGCCAATGCAAAGGGCGAAGAAAAAGGAAGCTGGCTCCTTCTGTTTTATTTTCAGCCAAGTCTTTCGATCTTTCTTTATGCGTGCAACTCTGAGAGTATGATGTCCACGTTTTGTATCTACATTCTCCTTGTCAACTTTGGGAAGACAAAGAGCTTGAAATTGATTTACTGTGGTGCTGGTCAAGGTTAACCACCATTGCCAAGGGGCTGGCAACACTAATGGAAGTGACACCGAGGAGAGCAATGATCAAGAGAAAACTTGAGGAGAAGAGTCCAAACAACATAGTAAAAAATGTCGTGTTTGGAAGTGTGAGGACAGTTGGGATGAGAGGACGACAATAGTAATGGCCACAATATGATCACTAAACAAGATAATCTGAGCAATGTAAGAATTAGGGAAGAGGAATTGAGAACACACCACTGCAAAGGATTCTGATGCCTACGAAAGCTTAAGTCAAATAAGAAGAAGAGAATGAAGAAAAAGCATAATATTGGTGGGGATACAGAAAAAATCATACCAAACCAGCATTGATTCTTTGGGGGGAAGGATTGCATTAGGAACGAACAGGAATAAACTTCAGTCTGCAAACGGGACCTTTTATGCATATTTAACTTAGGTACTCAAGGAGAAGAAAGGAAATTGCGATGATTTCACCTGGTGGTAACTGTCGCAAAGAGATTCCACCAGCCCAAAGGCATGCAAATCAATAGTCAATTCATTCACCCATCACCCTCCTTTGGGGATTTGTGTCATGCCCTAACCACAACCAGGCCTGCCTCAACACCAACCATATGTTCCCATACCTCTTATCTAGCTCTGCTCCCCCTTAAGACAGTACCACCATCCCCCTGGAACCTTCCCATTTCCTGAATGTCCGACGACTTTCCCGACACGCATAGCTCCCCGACACGCCTACAGACCTCCTACGATCAACTCCATTAAGTAGCAATCTCAATTACCTGCCTCATGTCCGCTAGATCCCCTGATGTTCCCTTGTTTACTTCCCGTACCTATTTAAGTAATTCCGCAACGTCCCCAAGCCCCAGCTTGGTATATTTTGAACACACACCCTTTTGCATAGGTCCAGTCTGTCATAAAGTACGCAGCCCCTATCATTTTCCTTTTCTCACCGTCTCGACGCCTTTACTTGTACGATACATCATCCCATCACTGTCAAACCCCCATCGATTACTGATCCACCTGACCCATCTTCTCCTTCTATTGGCTTCCGCCACCTTCCTTGTTCCTAAACTGTACAGTATTACATTGTTGTTTCTCGCAGACCGGATTATGTATATATAGCCAACCCTCCACAGCCTGGTCCCTTATCTTGACCTCTCTGTCATTATCTGGGACCAGGTATGTGCTTACTTATTATTACCTATGACTACGATACTCAATATATCTCTGTCATTATCTGGGACCAGCCTGCCGCCGTTCTGCTTAGTCGCTCCGCCTTGTCCAGTCGCTCCGCCTCACCGTTCTGCTTAGTCGCTCCGCTTTCCCGCTCCGTTAGTCACTCCGCCTCTGCCGCTTCGTGACATTAGGTCAAGATCCATTACTGCACTGACAGCCTACCAATAAGGTTGTCCTTGCAGGGTCTATAGACACCACGTCTTCCCCAGTTCCGCCCGACTCTGAAACACCTGTTGCCAGTATAGACTGCTCCGCACTCCCGCATGCACTTGACCCCAGAGACCAAGCTCACGCCCATAACAACGACGATACTTGGCGCGATTGCCAGTCTCAACCTTGCCCCAACGCCCTTTCGAACTCAATCCGAGAGCCACTCACTGTGAGCAATATAACCTTCCTGCCGATTCCCCAGCCCCGATTGCCTACTCCCATCATGTCGACTCCTATCCCGCCTGCCCCAAACACCTCTGCGGAGGATCTCATGGCTCAGCTCATCAGACAAGTAGCTAACCTTGCTACAGCTATGGAGGAACTGTCACGAAGCGGCAGAGGCGGAGTGACTAACGGAGCGGGAAAGCGGAGCGACTAAGCAGAACGGCGAGGCGGAGCAACTGGACAAGGCAACAAGGCGGAGCGACTGAGCAGAACGGCGGCAGGCTGGTCCCAGATAATGACAGAGATATATTGAGTATCGTAGTCATAGGTAATAATAAGTAAGCACATACCTGGTCCCAGATAATGACAGAGAGGTCAAGATAAGGGACCAGGCTGTGGAGGGTTGGCTATATATACATAATCCGGTCTGCGAGAAACAACAATGTAATACTGTACAGTTTAGGAACAAGGAAGGTGGCGGAAGCCAGTAGAAGGAGAAGATGGGTCAGGTGGATCAGTAATCGATGGATCAGTAATCGATGGGGGTTTGACAGTGATGGGATGATGTATCGTACAAGTAAAGGCGTCGAGACGGTGAGAAAAGGAAAATGATAGGGGCTGCGTACTTTATGACATTACCCCCCTCCTTATGACCATTGCCCTCGATGGTCAAGGCTTTGCCGCTGTTGGGTGTTTTTTTATGAAAGGCCCGAACAATTTTTGGTGCTCGACTGAGGTTGGCTGCGGGTTCCCAAGAGTTGTGCCCTGCGTCGTAACCTTTCCACTTAACCAAATATTCCAACTTCTTCCATCGAACCCGGCTGTCTAAGATCTCCTCTACTTCGTATTCCGGTTCGTCTTCATCCTCTAAGTATACCGGCTCTGGTGGTGTTGGTATTTTGCCATTAATGGAGTTACCTTTCCAGGGGTATAGTTTATCAACATGGAAGACGGGATGGAGGCGATCTAGGGATAGGGGAAGGTCAAGGCGGTAGTCTAAAGGGCCAATTTTCTCCAGAATGCGATAAGGGCCAAGCTGTCGATCTCCTAACTTTTCACTGGAAAGCTGAAGGTTAATGTCCTCTGCACTGAGCCAGACTAGGTCTCCAACTTTAAATTGATGAGCTTTCCGCTTCCCGCGTTCGTATCCCTCCTTCTGTTGTTTCTTTCCTAGGTGTAAGGCAGCTCCGGCATCTTGTCGCACTTCTCGGAGAATCCGTATACGGTCATCCACAGCTGGAATGCCGCTGCGTTGGCCCACTGGGATATTGAACAGGGGAAGATAGCCGTAGGTTAGCTCGAACGGGGACATGCCTAGCGCAGAATGAGTCCGTGAGTTAATCACAAACTCCGCCATGGGAAGGTGCTCTGCCCAGTCGTCTTGTCGTCGTCCTACATAGAGGCGGATGTATTTCTCTACTTCCTGATTTGCTCGTTCGGTTTGGCCATTAGACTGAGGACGGTATCCGGAGGTTAGATCTGATTTAATTCCTAGCCTAGCGAGAAGGGATCGCATGAGTTTAGCTGCAAACTGGGGTCCGCGGTCGGATTTAAAGTGAAGAGGAAGACCATGGAGACGGAAGATCTCTCGGTAGTAGATATCGGCAACGCCTTCGGCTGTGATGGAGCTGGTGCAAGGAATAGCGTGAATTTGTTTTCCATACAGGTCTGTGCAAACCAAGACAGCATCGTAGCCTTGGGAGTTAGGTAGCTGTGTTATCAGGTCAACCCCTACCTCTTCCCATAGACCGGATGGTACATCTAATGGTTGAGTTACGGCCCGTGGGTGTCGCTGGATCTTCTTACGGGCACAAACCTCGCATCCCTCAACGTATTTTTCCACAAAAGAGCGCAACGTAGGCCACCAGAAATGGGTACTGACCAAGTCGAGTGTCCCGTGTAGTCCGGGGTGTCCTGCAGTTGGATGGTCATGGCATTGACGGAGTACCTCAGTGCGTAGGTCATCGTTTGCTGGTACGTATACTCGACCTCGGTAGTAGACCAACCCATTGTCCTCTTCCCATTCGGCTATCCCATTGGCCAAGCGCTGTAGTCCGTGCTCTTTGACTGTCTTGAGACCCTCCAATACCTGTGCTTCCCGTTCTGAGGCTTTCCGGATACGATCCTCTAAGGGGTTCTGTAGGATCGAAGCTGCAATTTTTACGAAGTGGCCAGGTTTAAGGACTGTCTGTTGTCGGTTATCATCGCTGTCCGATACATGATGAACTGCCATGCGGGAGAGAGCATCAGCTTGGGTGTTTACTCTGCCAGGGCGGTGGATCATATGAAAGTCAAACCGTGACAGATAGAGGGCCCATCGGGCTTGTCGGCGGGTGAGGTCTTGTGCAGTGCGCCAGAATTCGAGGTTCGAATGGTCCGTAATGATGTCGAATGGTTGAGGGAGTCCTTCTAGAAAGTTCCTCCAATCCTTCAGTGCTTCAATGATAGCAAGCATTTCTCGATCGTAGATTTCGTAGTTCCGTTCTGCTGGCTGCATGGATGCCGATCTGAAGGCTACCGGATGCCATTGGCCATCGTCTTGCTTCTGCATAAGGGCGCCTCCCGTGGCAAAGCCTGATGCGTCTACCTCGATTCGAGTAGGCCTGTCTGGTGTCCATAGAGCAAGGATCGGTGCGGAGATGAAGGCTTCTCGAAGGGTATCAAATGCTTTCTGTCGAGTGTCGGTCCAGGTAAAGCTGGTGTCTTTCTTCGTCAGGTCGTTCAGAGGTCGTGCTATTTTGGCAAAATTCCGGATAAAGCGTCGGTAGAAGTTTGCAAATCCCAAGAACCCTCGTAGTTCCCGAAGGTTAGTAGGGACTGGCCAGTCACGAACAGCCGCTACTTTTACCGGATCCATTCTCACCTCCCCTTCTGAGATGATGAGTCCGAGGTATTCAATCTGTTGTTGTTCAAATTGTCATGCCTTGCCTGATTTTGCTTCCTTACCTATCATATTCCTCCTTACTACCTCCCTATATCTCCCCACTGTATACCCAGAGCTCCCCTTGTCCGCTTTTACCATTATGTAATATGCCACATGGCTGTCACATGTATAGTATTTAGGCTGGGGACTCCCCTCGGAGCTCCCCAGCGTGTTATTGTCAAATCTTACCTGGAAACTCTTCCTACCTGGCTTGGTCCCTTTAGTACAGTCTACTAGTACTTGCTAACAGGGCCTGACACGTCTCAACAGTCATATATTTCCTCATTATCTGTTTCCTTTATCTCTGTCTCACCTCAACTCTGTTTCTCCTCTCTGTTTCCTATCTCTGGCCTCTTTCTGTCAATCCTCGTATTGTCTACGCCTCTACTTCGACTCACCATCTACGTCGAGGCTCTACAATTCGTCCTTCATCCTTTGGAACCTCCCATTAGGTTCCCAATTCTGCTTCATTGCTCCCTAAGCTCCCCACAGCTTCCCACTTGTATTGGCTACACCTCCCCTCCACATCGAAGCGGTGGTTACGCGTTACGTTCTACACCTCCAGGACCCTCTATTAGGTCTACCCAAGCTCCACAACTACCCCTGGTTAGGCTCCCCTCACCAGTATCGGCACTATTCCATACCTCCTCATACGGCCTAGGCGGCTACTGCATTCGCTTAGGCCCAGTCTGGGTAAGACCAGAGCAGGCCTTCTGTGCCGGGGCCTCACATAATAACACGCTCAAAGGGAGCTCTTTCTAGTGGTGCTAGAGGTTTCTGGAAGGTGATAGAGGAGTGAAAGGAAAGAAGGAGTTGTAGCTTGGCCAGGGGGTCATTTTGCCTGGTGAGGTATTTACCTCCATTGGATTGATCTCTCCATTCCAGAAACAAATCCTACCATTCGAGAGCCTCAATTCCAGGCTCCAGAACGCATCCTTGACTGTCCCATTCCGACTTGGGGTTCCAGAGATATGCTCCCCTCCATCTCACTTACCTTTCTTCGGAGGTGGGACTATCATATCTCCTCCAATTCTGTTCGCATTTCGGACGTGTTTGGACCAGTTTCAAGCTCTATTTCACAGCTTTCGAACGCTCCCCTGACCGCCCTATGGAGCTCCTCTGTTCCAGAGCAATGTTCCCCTCACTGTCAGCCAGTACTACGAGGAGAGGAGGTATCATAACTTCTTCGATTCTCCTCGCATTTGGGACGTGTTCAGGGCGTTTGGAAGCTCTACATCATAGCTTCCTAATGTTGCCTTGAACGCTTCATGGAGATCCCCTGTCCCAGAGGAATGTTACCCTCACTGTCAGCCAGTACTACGAGGAGAGGAGGTATCATAACTTCTTCGATTCTCCTCGCATTTGGGACGTGTTCAGGGCGTTTGGAAGCTCTATTTCATAGCTTCCTAACGTTGCCTTGAACGCTCTATGGAGATCCCCTGTCCCAGAGGAATGTTCCCCTCACTGTCAGCCAGTACTACGAGGAGAGGAGGTCTCATAACTTCTTCGATTCTCCTCGCATTTGGGACGTGTTCAGGGCGTTTGGAAGCTCTATTTCATAGCTTCCTAACGTTGCCTTGATCGCTCTATGGAGATCCCCTGTCCCAGAGGAATGTCCCCCTCACTGTCAGCCAGTACTACGAGGAGAGGAGGTATGATAACTCCTTCAGCTCTGCTCGCATATGGGACGTTCTTGGACCATCTGGAAGCTCTGCTCTCTACCTTTTCAATGCCTCCTTGACCGTCCCATGGAGCTCCTTTGTTCCGGAGTGGTGTCCTCCTCATTGTCAGCCAGTACTGTGAGAAGGGCAGGTACCACCACTCCTTCACTTCTGCTTTCATTTGGGACATTCTGGGAGCATCAGGAAGTGCTTCTGGACCTCTTTCCAATGCCCTATCTGGTGCTCAGGTCAATTCCTGCATTCTAAGCTATGCTCCTGTCACTGTCCCCTTCACACCGAAACCTGTTCTATGGGACCTTCTACCATTATGGGGGAGTTTTCTGTAACTGTTATTTCTATGTGGACCTTGAGGAAGCCTATGACTGCTATGTGGGGATTTCTGCTGATAGGACCTCCCTGCTATAGCTCCGGTATGGTGACCCTTGCTAACGTTGAGTTTCTGTTCAACAAGTATGCTGGGCACTCCTCCAGGTATATACCCATCCTACGACTGCTATGTGGGGATCTCTGCTGATAGTCAAGTTTCCGTTTGACAATGAGCTTCTCACTATAGCTCCGGTTGGCAACCCTTGCTGAACGTCACAAATTTTGTTTGACAACTATGCTGGGCAAGTATATATCTGTTACATGGAACTCAACTGTGCATGATTACTCCTGGAACCTTCGAGGGCTCAGGTGTTAAAGAGGGGGGTAATGTCATGCCTTGCCTGATTTTGCTTCCTTACCTATCATATTCCTCCTTACTACCTCCCTATATCTCCCCACTGTATACCCAGAGCTCCCCTTGTCCGCTTTTACCATTATGTAATATGCCACATGGCTGTCACATGTATAGTATTTAGGCTGGGGACTCCCCTCGGAGCTCCCCAGCGTGTTATTGTCAAATCTTACCTGGAAACTCTTCCTACCTGGCTTGGTCCCTTTAGTACAGTCTACTAGTACTTGCTAACAGGGCCTGACACGTCTCAACAGTCATATATTTCCTCATTATCTGTTTCCTTTATCTCTGTCTCACCTCAACTCTGTTTCTCCTCTCTGTTTCCTATCTCTGGCCTCTTTCTGTCAATCCTCGTATTGTCTACGCCTCTACTTCGACTCACCATCTACGTCGAGGCTCTACAATTCGTCCTTCATCCTTTGGAACCTCCCATTAGGTTCCCAATTCTGCTTCATTGCTCCCTAAGCTCCCCACAGCTTCCCACTTGTATTGGCTACACCTCCCCTCCACATCGAAGCGGTGGTTACGCGTTACGTTCTACACCTCCAGGACCCTCTATTAGGTCTACCCAAGCTCCACAACTACCCCTGGTTAGGCTCCCCTCACCAGTATCGGCACTATTCCATACCTCCTCATACGGCCTAGGCGGCTACTGCATTCGCTTAGGCCCAGTCTGGGTAAGACCAGAGCAGGCCTTCTGTGCCGGGGCCTCACACAAATTCGCATTTTTCGGGTCGTAGGTAGAGGTCGTGCTTTTCTAACCGAGTTAATACTTCCCGTACCATTCGTCGGTGTTCCTCGAGATCGTTACTGAAGATAAGGATGTCATCTAGGTAGACTGCCACCTTGCCGGCTGCAATGAGATCAGCAAATATAGCATTCATAAGTGCTTGGAACGTGGCAGGGGAATTTGTGAGACCAAAGAACATGACCTTAGGCTCGAACAAGCCTCGGGTTGTTGCGAACGCGCCTTTCCATTCATGCCCCTTCTTAATCCGTATGTTATTGTAACCCCAGCGGACATCAAACTTCGTGAAGTATCTGGCTCCCTGAAGTCGGCTAATGATGTCAGCAACTAATGGGAGCGGGTATCGGTTCTTCACAGTGTACTCGTTCAGTTTCCGGTAGTCTTGTACGGAACGGAGTTTCCCATCCTTCTTCTTTACGAAGAAGACCGGTGATGAGATTGGTGATTTTGAGGGGACGATATAGCCTTTCCGTAGGTTTTCTTCTAGGAAACGATCCAACTCCTCCTGCTCGTTTAGGGACATGGGATAAATCTTGGTACGCATGGTTGCCGGTGCTCCAGGTACGAGATCAATCGCATGGTCCCAAGGTTGGTGGGCAGGTAATCGTTCGGAGGCGGATTCTGAGAAAACCTTCTTGAAATCACGATACTGCTCAGGGACCATTTCTTCGAAGGTTTTAACGGGTTTGTCTCGGTTGGCTTCCTCTGCTAGCTGCTGGGAGTAAGTGAATCCTGCGGCGCACCAGACTTCCTCCGTCTGTTCCTCTAGAATTCCTGCTTTTACCCATGCCCGGCGAGTTTTATGATTGGCTCGAATTCGGTGTATTGGTGGTTCTTCCACCGCTGCTGATTCACTCGGTTCAAGGGTCGCTTCTAGTGGCACCTCAATGTGGGGGTTTTCTGCAGGAGGTTCCAGTTCCGGGAGTTCGAGAATCGGGGTTTCTGTGTGAGTGGCGGCTAGATGAGAGTACAAGATCTCCTCGTCTGGGACTTCTTCTATCGTTACTTGAGGAGGCTTTACTGAAAGTCGTCCTTTCTCCCAATCAATCTCCGGATTTACCTTCCGTAGCCAGGGGAGTCCAAGGATGATGTCTTCACCTCCTAGGTTGGTGATCAGAAAGTCCATCCATCGCTCTTGATTATCCACTGTGAGTGCTAGACGTGCAAAATGGGTTATCCGTCCAGCTCGGTTAGGTGTTCCATCGATATTAAAAACGTCGATTGGTTTATGGAGGGGTGCACATCTTACATGGTTCCGGGTGACAAAATCTTGGTTTAAAAACAGGGCGGTAGCTCCACAGTCTACCATGGCTGCAGTTGTTATACTGTGATTCCTTCCTCTTAGTCTCGCATGAATTCGGAAATGTGGGGAAGTAGAGTTTAATTCCCGGATCGACGATATTGTACATGATGGGTGCGAGTCATACGAGGAAGTAGCGAACATAACAAACTGATTACGGGGTACTCTCGGTGCAGCCGAAGCGGGTACCCTCTTTAAAAACCCTGTTGAAAGCCAGAGGACGAGGAGGACATAGCGTTAGCACGATCAAGTAATTCCCTTATTTGACCAATCTGATTGGAAAAGTCCTGGTTAGGGGGGCTCGGAGTAGCAGCTACGGGTGCAGGAGCAGATGTTGGGGTCGAGGACGCGATTTGGACGGATTCGTTTGGGAATAGGGAGAATGGCACGGGTCCCGTAGCGGATATCTGTTGGCGTCAAGGTTGCTGGCGTCGGCCTCGGTCTCGTCCGAGTCCCATGAATTTGTCTTGGCAGACTGCTTCCAGATGTCCTCGACGTCCACAGTAGCGGCAGGTGGTTTCTCGGTGTGGGCAGTTTTGCTTGACATGACCTTGGGCACCGCAGCCGAAGCATCGTCCTCGCATGCGAGCTAGGAATGCTTCCCTAGTATTCCCATTACTGGTGTGGGTTGCATCAATGTCCATAGCATGGGGGTCAGCAGGGGTAGTATGAGCGGTATGCGTGGGAGGGTATCCAGAGTTCCGGCCAGTCATGGTGGGATCGTGCAGGTAGACATCCACCGATATGGCCCGTTTGATTGCCTCCTTCAGAGTCGGAGCAATTCCTTGGGCAATGTTTACGGTGATGAGGTGTTGTCGGATCTCTGGGAGTAATGCAGTGAAGAAACGTTCCCGCAAGTCAATATCAGACATTTCAGTCCGATCTCCGATATCCTTGAACTTCTGAGCGAATTCCGCAACTGTCTGTCCTTTACTTTGCCTGAGATTCTTGATCTCGCTACAGGCTTCCATACCTGGGTCCATTGGTTCAAACCGTTGGCTAAATTCCTTCAGAAACGCCTCCCAATTTCCTCCGAAAGGGGGATTTTCCGCATTGAAATGTAGCAGATGGGGAGTTGCCCAATCTCCGGCACTTTCTGTGAAGAAGCCCAAGGCGGACTTGATGAGTTTTACTTGGCTTTTGGCGAGATCCGGTTGTTCTGACGCCCAATTCTGGAACTGAGCCATGAAGCGACGGGCTTCAGCGCCATCTTTACCCTTGAAAACCTCGGGTTTGTTCATGCTTGACTTAGAGGATGAGCGTTCCTCCATAGCTGTAGCAAGGTTAGCTACTTGTCTGATGAGCTGAGCCATGAGATCCTCCGCAGAGGTGTTTGGGGCAGGCGGGATAGGAGTCGACATGATGGGAGTAGGCAATCGGGGCTGGGGAATCGGCAGGAAGGTTATATTGCTCACAGTGAGTGGCTCTCGGATTGAGTTCGAAAGGGCGTTGGGGCAAGGTTGAGACTGGCAATCGCGCCAAGTATCGTCGTTGTTATGGGCGTGAGCTTGGTCTCTGGGGTCAAGTGCGTGCGGGAGTGTGGAGCAGTCTATACTGGCAACAGGTGTTTCAGAGTTGGGCGGAACTGGGGAAGACGTGGTGTCTATAGACCCTGCAAGGACAACCTTATTGGTAGGCTGTCAGTGCAGTAATGGATCTTGACCTAATGTCACGAAGCGGCAGAGGCGGAGTGACTAACGGAGCGGGAAAGCGGAGCGACTAAGCAGAACGGTGAGGCGGAGCGACTGGACAAGGCAACAAGGCGGAGCGACTAAGCAGAACGGCGGCAGGCTGGTCCCAGATAATGACAGAGATATATTGAGTATCGTAGTCATAGGTAATAATAAGTAAGCACATACCTGGTCCCAGATAATGACAGAGAGGTCAAGATAAGGGACCAGGCTGTGGAGGGTTGGCTATATATACATAATCCGGTCTGCGAGAAACAACGATGTAATACTGTACAGTTTAGGAACAAGGAAGGTGGCGGAAGCCAATAGAAGGAGAAGATGGGTCAGGTGGATCAGTAATCGATGGGGGTTTGACAGTGATGGGATGATGTATCGTACAAGTAAAGGCGTCGAGACGGTGAGAAAAGGAAAATGATAGGGGCTGCGTACTTTATGACATGGTCCCAGATAATGACAGAGAGGTCAAGATAAGGGACCAGGCTGTGAAGGGTTGGCTATATATACATAATCCGGTCTGCGAGAAACAACGATGTAATACTGTACAGTTTAGGAACAAGGAAGGTGGCGGAAGCCAGTAGAAGGAGAAGATGGGTCAGGTGGATCAGTAATCGATGGATCAGTAATCGATGGGGGTTTGACAGTGATGGGATGATGTATCGTACAAGTAAAGGCGTCGAGACGGTGAGAAAAGGAAAATGATAGGGGCTGCGTACTTTATGACAGATACTTCACTTACTGGTGGTGAGGACATCAAAACATGCCAGAGAAATGAAGGTTGCGATAGTAGCTGAAGACAACTAAGTGGTCGGACACGAGTTGCATGATCGCAACAGATTTCATACATACATCTGCATATTATTGAAATATCAATTCATCTTGAGGCTTTAAATGGTCCCAAAGCAAAACATGCTTACAGCTTATCAGAAGACTGAGAACACGAGGACTGAACGCCTTGCCACTGAATCCAGCAAACAGGAATAAGATGCCACGACAGAGTCAGCTGCAGCTTGAACGAGTTGATCACATATACACCGAGGTAGAAGACTTACAACATCTAGTCCAACAATGGCCACACCTAATGCAGTGAGGATCACCACGAAGAAAAGTCTTCCGTCCATGATGGCATAAACCCGTAATGCAAACGACGCTGGGAAAAGACCATAAGCACTCCGACGAGTAGGAGAGGCGCGTAGTGTTAGGTTGACGTACCAGTTATTGCTGCACGGGTAGGGATGAAAGAGGTGTACCAAAAGAATTGATACAGAGCATCACAGCTATAATTTGAATGTCATCGGAGGAACTACTATGATATGCTTATAAAATGGACATACTACATAGCAAATTAGATCGGAGGAAAATAACAAGCATGCAAGTGAAGACTATCTCACCTGCGGAGTGCTGGTCTTGTAGCACAACTCCCAGACCTGAAAAACAACAACAGGGTATCGGTTCATGTAGTAGATCACATTCGACCATCGAAAATTGGCACTCCAGACGAGATCCACTTCTCGTCCGAGATTGATGAGGATCTCGTACGCTAGCACCGCTAAGTCCATAGCAAGGTCAAGTCAATATATAATCTTCAAGGAACAGAAGGGACCAGAAAGTAGCGGCACTTACTGGTTTTGGCATATGATGCATAGTTAACAATGCGACTGTCAAGGGTTTCCTGATAAGCTTTGCTTGTACGGAGCCACCATCACAAGAAACACCACAAACATTCCATTCTCCGATATTGTAGCCGGAGTAGCCATAGCTCGGACAGACAAGTGAGGTGACGTTAAGAAGAGTTGGAACAGTATAGATCGAGAAGAACTTCAAGATAGGTAACAATTCCGTTCAAATAAGAAATCGCTGGAGCGGTAAGACGGTACCGTCTGGTATTGTCAATTCAGCTGATTGCAATTCGAACTGTTCTTGAAATAGATACCGGAAGAAGATTGAATACAGTGCCAACAGGCACTTCTCATCACCCGATCAACCGTAAAAAGTACAAATTCTTAGAATTTTTTCAGAGCTTGTAGTTAACATCGGAATATAGCCAAATTATGCTCATTTGACTTGTAGAAGATCTATATACCTGGCTTGTGCTTTGCTAAGCCTATGGTCAACTTTTACTTTTACCCCCACTGACCGAAAATGAACCAGCTTAGTCATCGCCTAATTAGGAAGGTGCCTTCCATATATGGAAGGTACACGTGGTCACTACATCATAAGGACACGATGTTCCAGCTTGATTGTCACAGGTGTACGGTGATGGCTGGTATATTTCTTCACAGCATGTTCAGCCTGTTTGATACTGAGCCCATGTCTGAGGAAACAGTAGAAATTAGAGCATGTAGGAATACTTCCAAAGGAAAGTTTTCATACTTGTATGCATCCATGCATCAATAACCATATTGTAAGTAACGGCAGATAGTGTTTATGGAAATCTGAAGTATCAGGAGTAGTGGGCGACGCATCTATCACTCCAATACTTTTGATTTTTTCTGAGTCAAGAAAGTGAACACCGTGGGAAAACATTGCCAAATGCGGAACATATTTCTTTCTCGACGTGAATAGCATTCTTTTGGTTGGTTTCATTCCAAAACTATTTTTATTATGATTTTAACTATTTTTTTCCACTCAAACTTGACCTGTTGGAGAAGTGCCTGTTGGCACTGTAGAGTGACAGAACCACGAAATTCCAGATCCTATGGTTCCTCGGTTCCCGCTAGTGCAGTTTATGGGCAACGTTACAGTATACGAGCACAAACGGAGAAAGAGGAAACGCTGAGACAATTCACGCATGGCCATTGAGACAGGTCATATCTGTTGATGCAAGATCGCGATGATTCCATTCGGATAGTCGGTCTATTCGTTTGTACAGATGTAATATACGTAGCACTGGATGACCTGTCCCATTTCGACTGTTGACACTGCATGCTATACTGGTACCGCAAAGACCAAAAGCCAATAGTCCGATAATAAGACGGGACCGGAGAAGGTTTTGCTTTTGCTTTATTCATGGTTCCAATGGTTGAACTCTGACCATAGGAGGGGTTGGAGTTGTGCAATAGTTATATCTCGTCCAAACACGACACAGATCAAGGCAGAAGGACGACAAGAAGCCTGAAAGCATTGATTCAATGGAATTTCTAGTGCATAACTAAGATTGAACAGGACACGTACAAGCAACATAACAAAATGGTTGAACACGATCGTGGATAGCCCTATTCGGCCGTGCATTGGAATATGATTGTAACCAACCCGAATCCTGGTTTTCACGCGTGCATTTAAAGTACTGACCACTCTCCCAAATACGATTTTGGTAAGTAGAAGGAATTAGAAAAGAAAAGATACGCAGATTCCCACGATAAGAAGGGTTTTCCGTCTGAATCTGTACAGTATCTATCTGTATCGAATCACAATCGCAGAAATCGAACTACCATGGCTGAAGAATATCATTGTAATATAGTAATTGATTCACGGAAGAACATCGAGCAAGAGATCCGCCGACTAGATTTTTTGCATTCGGTTTGCTTCGGTATGGTGAAGTTATCTTGACCTCGCCCGAGTTTTTTACTAGGTGCGCACTATCTTGATACAGAGCGTTTTTCACGAGCTGCCCGCGGGGAGCGGACTGACTATAAGCGCTGTAGCGGACTTGGAATGAGAGCGCTTCTAATACCGGGCTCTTCCACAACTAAGCTACCGGAAGTCATTTCCTTATCACTTCGTCTCACTTCGTGCGCAACGATTCCGTACTACTGAATGGATCCTGATTTTATCCTCTACCCAAGAAGGACACTGCTCTAATGGCATTTCTAGACCTTCGGACCCTATTCCTAGCAGGAGCCATCCAAACGTATGTATGTGGAAACCTGCGATATTTCGCAGGCAACACTGAGCGGGACTCACACGGGAACCAAGGCTACTAGGGATTGAGTATGATTGAGAGAGAGATCTGGGTACAGTGGGAGAGTACTCTATAAGATCGAATGGAAGTATGTGGTGCACCTAAGTATGAGTCGTCAATATTTCAATGGTTCAATTCGCGAAATTTATTCAGGCCACCTATATTTGCAAGCTCTGATGGACGCTGGGAGCAGTTGGAACATTGTCTAACCAGACACAGAGACTGTAGTCGCGAGAAGTACCTCTAGCTCGGCTCCAGTTCCATTGTCGGAGGAGCATATTTGGTTGGGCCCTTCAGGGATGCAGACGACATCGTTACTCGTGGTGTAAAGAGGTCATAGACTGCCACGTCAATATGATATGGATAAAATCTCGTGGGCCGAGTCCTTTGACTTCGTCCTCGGTATTCCTGACAGATTTTCAGATGCTTCAACTTGTTTTCGGCAAAGTGTTTATGTATCACGCTGTTGCCGATGAGCTAGACCTAGGGTACTCAAGAGAAGGCGTGCAGAGCAGAATGGCGGATATATGATTTTTCGCTTCTGGATTTCCTCCGTGACCATATGTTTCGGAGGATAGAATATTGAATGCTTATGGGGAACTGTGGCCAATGAAATTATTGCACGTAATGGAGAATAAATCTGACCTTTGTGAGGTTCAACTGCTGTTTGAGAGTGAGAACCACGTCACGGAACAGGAGCACTTCAAGCTATCGGTACCCGCACTGATCAGCACCCCAGAATATACTGATCCATCGATACAATGAGGGTTTGTACGTTTATTTATTGACGTGGAAGAAGAGATGGCAACGGTTAAGCGCGACAGAGCATGAAGAATGGAAGATATGTATCCGTCGGAATACAGTGAGATAACGTGAAGAGAGGAAAAGAAATGAGAATAATAGCAGTCTTGCTGTAAGAGCCACGTATATCAGCAGAGGTGAACAGTTTGAATGATCTCGATTCTCACTGAAATCATTCAAGTGCTACGCTGCATGTGCTTCGCTTCTTCAGCTTTGTAGACAGCTCTTGCTTACACACATAGGCTCTAGAAACAAATTTAATTGAATACTGAATCTTCTCTGGCAAAAAGTCTTGCTTTGTCGAAAGCAGAGACCTTGTAGTGTTGTTATAAATCGCTAGGTACGAGCAAGAGGTGTCGAACATTCAGGTCGGATTCACTTGTCACTTTTGTGTCCGAGTCAGCTTGTGTCGCCACGAGATAGGTCCAAGGCCCAGAATTTTGATTGCAAACTTTTGCTCAGTTTTGTCGTGCACAAATGCGGTCAGATAGCTCGAGCTATATTGTCAGTGAATTCCTACAACATTTTTGAAATGGAGCAGAGCAAGGTCGAAGGAAAGAAGAATGAATAATCACAAACTTACTGTTATCCGATTGAGTAACGAAAAGCTTTGCCGTGTTGCACCCGAATCAGACACCCCTTGGCTACGAGGCACCAGGACTCAACTCGTCATCTAACTCTGTCGAGCCGGCCCCGGCGATCAATATTCCAATGCTGATTTACTTTTTTCAAAAGAGATTCTTCACCCTACTTCAGCCTCCTTTACACACGATATCTACTCAACGCTCTCGGGCCCAGTGGCAATATAATAAGTCTGGCCCGGGCAAGGTCCTCCGAATGTGCTCGGAGGGCTTTAGTGAATTGTTGTGCTGTTTGCGCGGTTCGGTGGTGGGCTGTGGTGGGTCACCAAATATTTGGCTGAATGGTCTTCTATCAGTTTACGAGCATCAAGGAAAATTCCACAGTCTACGGAGAAACAGCTGTTTGGCCCAGGGTACTACTACTCAGAAGCGAAAGTACAATGTCGGAGTCTAGACTCAGTCGCAGAAACTTGATCTGCGAAATCACTTTTTGCGCCGACCAGTATTCAAAGTGTTCGCAATGAAGCTACCGGCTGGGTCTGGCTTAAGTAACTCTCAAATCGATCGTCCTCTGTAACTCCTCTATCCGCCTCACTCGCAGTGGATTATCATCAAGGGACTCGGAAGGAGATTCTCCATGATGTGAGAGTTTCTCCTTCTGTGACGGACGTCTCGCACATCAGGAACTGCAGTAACAATATCATTCCGGTAAACTGAACTTCTATCTTTTCGCGTCTGTGTAATTTCGCTAACAACTCCATAGTCTTGCGAAATACCTACTCAATATCTCAGTCAGCGAGCCCTGTAATCACTGAAAGAAATCGCATTCGTCCACCGAATGAACTCATATAAATACAAGTAATGCACAACGACTGTCCCCAGCACTTCAGCAATGACTCCACTAATTCTCGTATGTCACTTTCGTCCTGCAAGAGAAATCATACACTAGCTCACCTCCTTCTGAAATGTTCAGGTAACTGGCGGCACAGGCTTTCTCGGCTCGCATGTCGTGGCACAACTCTTGGAGAAAGGTTATCGTGTCCGATCTGCAGCTCGGTCTGCTACCAAACAACGAAAAATCTTCCCAGACAACCCAAATCTCGAGGTTGTTGAAATACCCACCCTCACTTCCGATTACACCGAGAGTTTGAAGGGTGTGGACGCAGTCATTCACATTGCAGCACAGCTATTCGCCAAAACCAATTCTGTAGACGAGATATATGAAGTCTGTCCCCTATATTTTTTCATTTTTTTACTGGCGATTTATTCTGTTTTGCAGGCCGCATGTGACGGTACTATTAATATCGTTCACCAGTCAATTGATGCAGGTGTCAAGAAGATTATCATCACTGGAACTTTTGCGAGTCTTTTTGATAGTGAGACTTTCATATAAATTTCACATCGCTCGTGTGCTGACCCTTCCTTAGCACAATTGAATACAGGATCTGGCACAGAGCTGGTCACAGAGGAGTTCTATAATCCTGTGACACCGGAAACCTTTCATCGTGATCAACCTCTGATGGCTGCATACCAAGAGTCAAAGACGCTGGCATCTAAGAGAGTCTGGCAAGTGGCGGAGAAGCATCCTGACGTCGATATCACAATCTGTGGGTCCACTTGACAGGCATTTCAGACAGCGGACTTTGTCTAATATGAATTTATCAGTGCTTCCTACACTCATTTTCGGGCCTCATGTGCCAAATTTTCCTGTTACAAACGCTCAAACCAGCATTGGAAGCAACTTCAACCTCATAAAAATTATCACCACAGGTACTGATGCCTACCCCACTTTTCCGCATGGGCATTTAGTCGACGTGCGTGACATTGCCCGTGCTCACGTCGCCGCACTTTGTGTTCCTCCTATTCCTGGGCGTAAGAAGAGGTTCATCATTTCGAATACGACATTCAAGTGGAAAGACGTAGCCGATTTGATACGTCGAGAAAGGCCTGAACTTGCACATAGGCTTCCGAGAGAGGACATTGTACCTCCAAAGCAATCGGATGCTCCGCTCGATACCAGTTTCGCGGCAAAGGTTTTGGGATTGAAGGAGTACATACCGTGGGAGGAGACAGTGCTCGCCGGTGTAGATGTACAAATTGCTTGGGAGAAGCGGAAGGACCTCTTGAGTTCCATCTGAAATTCAGAATGTACGGAAAATTCAAGGATGTATTCCGTGGGGCGCATGCTCAAGTGCCAATTCCTTTCCTTCCTTCCACCGGTTTTATTTTTATGTATAAGAAACCAATATTACGATTTTATGTTCATCAATGTCAATACAGTCAGACTGTGATACTCGTGGGCCGATAGAGTGAAATGAAACCTGAAGAAAGGACAAAGGCGAACGGTGACCTTGTACCAAAACGGCGTTGATTGGGGGAGATTTCTGATTTTGAGCCTTCCTTTCATGCACATTGGTAACAGTTAGTACCCGGACGGTCCTTAAAGACCGTTCATCTAGTTTACCAGAATGGAGATAAGTAACTGGGGATTCCCTGTTACATACAGAAGCATACAGGAAACGAGAAACAAATGGGGACTATTTCGATCATGCTGTCCGCTTGTATTTGCGCCGAGTTAGCCTAGTGTTATGTGCACAGTAGCTCTAGAGACTAAGAGTACCTGTCCCGCTTCAGCCGAGAGGACGAAAGTTAAAAGTTTTCTGAAGCGGACGAAGGTTCGAAAGTCAGAGAGAAAGTAGGGGCGCCGCTGATCAAAGCCTCCTGGTCCCCTTCTCACCACGTTTCTTCAACTTGTACGGTCATCGCAAAATTGACAACACGAAATCTTCAATTAGCCCAGGTGCAATTTTCAATGAACTTGTCGGCGACGGTAGTTTGTGCCAAGTATACAGAAAGACAGACATAGAAGGTCACGATATCTGCGTACAAGGGCGCTTGATTGGTTCTGTGCAAATACATACCTTTCAGGCTCGTTGATGTCATTCTACTGCCACTGCGAAAAAGTTGCAGTTACATTCCTACAAATATCTGACTATCTTGATCTATTCCTCACGCCCACTTAATGATATCCTCGTTCGACGGTCCGATCGGATCCTCAGATGCGGCAAGATTACATTGATGATAGACGCGAACTTGATCTGGTTGCAGTGTTCCAACAACGGTGTGGAGGACTCCTCGATTGTGAAAGATTATCAAGTCCTTGTCATTCCTATATGACATAGTAACTCCTGAATGATCACGTTCAGTATAAGATCCAGTAACCACACACCATTTATGGGGATACACCAACTATTATCAGATATTAGAATCTGGTGGTTACTAAAATAGGTACGTGAAGATACCCACACTCGGTGCAATGGCAGGTCTTTGCATTCGGTAAAGTAAATCCCTAACCTCGCTCAATTCATTCGGATGAGCGCCATCTGGATACAGAGCATTTTCACGAGATGCACCAGGAGGGAGCGGCTTGATCAAAACTTCTGTAGCACAGCAAGGATGGACTTGGAATGAGAGCGCTTCCGATACTGGGTTCTTCCACAACTAAGCCATTAGAAGTCAATTTCCTATCACTTTTGCGCGACTGTCAATTCGTACCACTGGATGGATCTTGATTTTATCCTCTACCCAAGAAGGAAGCTGCTCTAATGGCGTTTCTAGACTTTCGGACTCAATTCCTAGCCCGGTCGATTTGGCATGTGCGGGGGCCATCCAAACATATGGATGTGGTGCATCTAAATACGAATACGAGTCGTCAATGGTTCAATTCTCGAAATCTATTTAGGCCACCTACATTTGACGTTCGCCCGAACAGCAACACTCTTCAGCTCTGATGGGAGCAGTTGGAACATTGTCTGACCAGACACAAAAGCTGTAGTCGCAAGAGGTACCTCTAGCTCGTCTCCAGTTCCATCATCGTAGCGGCATATCTGGTTGGGCCCTTCAGGAACACGTACGGCATACAAAGTTGTGACTCGTGGTGGAGAGAGGTCATAGAGCGCCGCGTCAATATGCCATCGATAGAATCTCGTGAATCCTTTGACTTCGTCCTCGGGACTTATGATGGTTTTGTGAAATGTCTTGTGAGTCAGATGCTTCAATCTAGTTTCGGCAAGTCCTTCATGGTCATGTATCATGCCGTTACCGATGAGTTGGACTTGGGGTACTCGAGGGATGGCGTGGAGAGCAGAATGAAGGATGGACGATTTTTCACTCTCTAGCTTACCTCCGTGACCATATATTTCGGAATCAGGATCGAACTCCTATTGGGGATTGTGGTTCAAGACATGACTTGCACATAAACAAGACTGGAATCGACCTTTGTGAGCTTCAGTTGCTGTTCGGGAGTGAGAACCACATCACGGAAGAGGAGAACTTCATGCTATAGGTACCCACTATAGTTAATACTCTGCGCGAAGAATATGTCGATAGGTACATACTTGGTACAGCGCCTGCTTGATATCTTCCAGTTGTTCGGATGTGCAATTTCCAGGATTGATACCCTTCACTTCACGGCCAAAATTGATGAAATGCGACGGTTCTGCGCTATTGGGTAGAGGTAAAGGCTTTAATTCGATGGTCATCGTGATTGAAGTATAGCTCGTTATCGAGAGGGGGAGCGAGGAAGAAAGCCCTTAGTCACAGGACCGATTAAGACATCCATTAAAGTGATGTCCACTTTAAAATACAGTAATTCATTCAGATTAGTACTAACCGCACCAGATCTATACTTGAATAGCAGCCTTCCATGTGAGTTGGTCAGACATTTTGCAGTGTTGGCGCAGCGAATTAGTTCAGAAATCTAAAAGGTAGGATGATACTTGAGATTGATTGCAAAAGAGAACATAACGTGGCGAAGACAACGCGACGCGTGAAAGGCACATGAGACGGAGCTCCGGGACGGAAAACCAAATTTCCAGCGCAGGCCTCGATTTGACTGTGAACTTCAGGGAAGGCTTACTGGCCGTCATGCTTCTCTTACGCCCAACATCCATCGCTCAAAGGACTTTCAAGTTTTCAACGCGAAAATATGCAACAGAAGCTGGACAGGTAGCTCTCATATAAAGTTACCCGGAGATTCCGCTATTTATCAAGAACGAATAGCTACGGAAAACCGGTCTTTATGATTTTCATGTTGAAAACAAAGCAAAAATGGTACCCTTTGCTGGGTACTCGATGCCTCTATCATATGGAGATGTAGGGCAGGGTACACGCTAAACGTTCTTCTTATACAAATTTGTCTAATATTCATCACAGTCGCCAGCCATAACCATGTCCGCACTGATGCGGGCCTCTTTGATGTCGGGCATATGGTTCAGTCAAAGTGAGCTTTATACTGTACTGTGATCCAGTCACTTATGTTGATAATCCCCCTAGCTTCCGGGGCCCAACTGCGACACAATTTCTAGAATGGTTGACACCGTCCTCATTATCGTCTTTAAAACCGTACAGTTCAACTCTGTCAGTCATCTTGAACGAGAAGGGTGGTATCATAGATGACACAATAGTCACAAAGCACGCCGAAGATGCATTTTATGTTGTCACGAACGCCGGACGGAGAGATCGTGATTTAGCTTGGTTCATAGAAAAACTGGAACAGTGGAATTCCACTGAATATGCAAAGAATGGTCCGGTGGAAATGGAGGTCTTGGAGAACTGGGGCTTGATTGCCTTACAAGGTACGTGAATCACCTCGACCTATAATTCTACTGGCGCCAATTTGTATCTCTAGGACCAAGGGCTGCATCCTACCTTCAAGCTCTCACTTCCTTCGACCTGCAAAAATTAACATTCGGCACCTCTGCATTCGTTCCTTTGGAAGGTTTCAATCTCCATGTTGCCCGAGGAGGATACACCGGAGAAGATGGCTTCGAAATATCCATACCGCCATCGGAAACAGTCGAGGTCGCAAAAATACTTTCAAAATACCCTGTTCAACTCACGGGTCTTGGTGCTCGAGACAGCTTACGTCTGGAGGCGGGTATGTGCCTTTACGGTAATGATTTGGACGAAGATACAACACCTGTAGAGGCTGGATTGTCTTGGGTAATTGGTATGTACCGATTTCACTGATGACATACTTCTACTCAAAACCAACAATGACAGGGAAGGAAAGGAAAGAAAGTGGTGAATTCATTGGCGCAGAAGGCGTTCGAGAACACTTGAAGAACGGTCCACCCAGACGGAGGGTAGGGTTAATAATAGAAGGGGCACCTGCTAGACGTAAGTGGATTTATGATGTTTTCTGTTTAGTCAAACTGACGCTGATTTCCCTGTTCTGGCAGAGGGAGCTAAGATTTTCTCAGGTACCGAACAGATTGGAACAATCACATCAGGAATTCCTTCGCCAACACTGAACAAAAACATCGCTATGGGATACGTTAAGAATGGTTTCCACAAGAAGGGTACTGAGCTCGAGGTTGAAGTGAGAAATCGTAGACGCCAGGCCGTGGTTACATCCATGCCCTTTGTCAAGCCTAATTATTGGAGAGGATAATAAGGGATAATAGCGTATCTGGGATAACCTGTAATAGCCCATCAGTCCCTCAGATTTCATTGTTTTGGTTCCCAGATCCTGACACATTCATTTCGAGTATGTTCTTTGAGAGGAATGCGTGCATGAATGGTTGTCTATGAATGGTTGTCTATGTTCATCAACAGTGACTCTACATAGTTTAACTCTAGGTATTTCTCGTTCATAGTCCTTATCCAGTATTCTTGCATCACGAATGATATGTCAACTCGTGGAGGATGGAGAGTAAATGACATACCGGAAAGGTACCTTTCAGTCATCTTTCAGTTTACTGTTTTCCACTTTGAGCGTGGTGTGATCATCGCGCAGTTCTCCAGATACCTTAGGGGCTTTCTCCCAAGAGACCCACCCAGTGTAATGCTTGGTCGCCGTCTGTGACTTTATTCTCAACCCTGAGGTAGTTGGAGGCAGCTCCGGGGTGAAATTGACCTCGACAGTGAATTTCTGTTCGTTTCCTATTGCAGTCGGAGCAATCTGACCCCATTCAGAGACAGTGAGACGCATGCGGCCTGACGGGTCCAAGGCAGCTTTGATTAATAATTTCACCGCGTTTTCGATTTTCACTTTCTGAGTCTCGTCTTCATTATTTGCTCCGATGATAGGGTATGGACTATCGAATTTAACCTTAGCTCTGAAAGCAGGGGAAGCCCGGGGACGTAGAGATTGCAAGTTTGTAACGCCGGTGTCACTGGAGTCGACGGCAAACGGTCCCTGTAGAGGGTGCATCAAGAATCAGTTCATTATACTATTCCGAGACGCAATCACTCACAAGAGGTGCAGCGATCGCCAACGCAATCGAGAGGAGACCCAGGATCAAAAGGGAGTAGGATTTAGTGGCAGAACTGAGCATATTGGGATTGGGCTTGTGAAAATTTCAAATTTCCTGCTTTGAACAGAACGCAGCGAATGTTAATTAGATTTTCGAGCGAAAAGCGGGATGGAATACCAAGGAGAGAAAAATGAAGCAGATGAGACGCAGTTTCACTAGGTTTCACTTGGAGGCTTTGTCCAGCAAAGCAAAGAGCGGGGAGGGAACGAACAACACTGGCCAGCGGTGGAGTAAAGGGTAAAGAACTGAGGCCTGAGGAACTACTTAGTATATGTATGTAGTAATCAGGGAACAGCCAAGTCCTATTTATCCGCCGGATCATCTTGGTCTATAGAACTCCTACGGTCAGACATATTCTTATTCGTAACAGTAATAATAGTATCCATTTCACATACTCAAAGACTACGATGTAACCTCCTCTTTGCGTTCCCCAATCGACGACTCGACATCGCTCTCTTTCTCTTCCTCCGCATCCTTTTCCTGTGGCAGAACCAGATTCATTATCACTGCAACGATCCCTGCTGCGAGGACTACATCCGAATGTAAGATCAGTGTTCAGACGACTTGTGATATAAGAGAGGGAAGCGCGTACAAGGAGTGCTTAAAATGATGGTGATCGAGTTGAAGAGACCTTGCAGGCCACTGTTGGGATTGTTGACGCCATTGAAAAGTTCAGTGAATATTTTTGGAACAAGCAGATCCCCAATGCCGAATGACATAGCCGCCGCGAGGACGAATCTATCTCTGCGGGTGAACTGCATCAATGCAAGAACCCGAATACCAGACACCTAGGAAGGAAGAACTTGGGGTCACAAATCGACGCCTCAATTGTCGATGAATCTTACCACAACAGAAGCAAAGAGGAACGTTGTGACACCGCCAATGACTGGATTCGGGACTAGGTAGTACGAAGGATCATTCAGAAATGTGTGGACTCTGGCGAAGCGGAGCGCTCACTAGCAAGGAAAACGCCAGATATCTTGCCTAATACACCAAAAAGGATGAGGAATGCGCAACACCATCTTCCAGCAGACCGATTCGCGCAGCGTGTCATGGCGATTACACCATTATTCTGCAACTGAAATGAGATTCAT
The DNA here is from genome assembly GCF_021015755.1 of Lentinula edodes. Classification (NCBI taxonomy): domain Eukaryota; kingdom Fungi; phylum Basidiomycota; class Agaricomycetes; order Agaricales; family Omphalotaceae; genus Lentinula; species Lentinula edodes. The sequence continues at coordinate 430,764 of NW_025764338.1, forward strand.
ATGGGATGAGAGATTGTTCTAAGCTCACCTGAGCAAAAATTGATAAAGGAGTGACCGTGAATAGAGCTGAAAGGAACCCCCCAATACCATCACTCTTGGGATTTGTGAGTTGTCCAAGCTTTAACATGAAAGTAAGAGAAACACGTTACTTACCAAGACCCCTCCCTGCACCCGGGAGTCGAACTCAATTCCACGTACGTCCACGCGAGAACATTCCGCAGATGCGGTGATGTCGCCTATTGCTTCCATGGCCAGAGAGACTAAGGAAAGGGAACTGTCAAACGTCGAAAACAAGGAGATAGTTGACTGATTAATCACCATATACTGCTAACACTAGGAACGAAATTAGACCCAGGATGTTAAGTAAAAGGTTCACATTAGCTTACTTGGAAGGATGGCGGGAGGATATACACCGATCTTGAAAGTATGAACCCTTGGAACATGATTCAGGAACGCAAAAAAAAGAATTTGGAAGAGAATGATTACCATAAGAAGGTGATTGGGGGAGCGCTAGAGATACTGGATCCATCGATGTAGCCAGTGGCACCCGCGACGATACATCCAACAGCCAGACCGACGATAATACTGATGTTTTTTAGGAATGGCGAACCGAACATCTCGGTGAGCACGATGCTGATGAAAGACAAGAACCCAAGCCCGATGAATTCAGGTGAGCCCCACGGTAAAGGCCTTGGTGCGAGAGTAGTCGGACACAGCGCGTAAATACCGGTTGGGGCTGTCTGACAGTTGTTCGAGCCTCCGCCCCAGTTTGGGACACCAGAGCTACCAATAAGCGATGCTCCGATCAATAAAACGACAGTTCCTGGAAGGGAGAAGTTGAGGAGGAGGTCGATGTTTCAATCCGGAATTGTGTATACATACCGGTAACCAATGGAGGGAAAATACGTTTGAGGACACGAGGAGGGATGAACGCGAGGAACATTTCGAGGAACGAGCAGATAAGAGATGTTCCTGCCGTTCAGCAAATGAATATTGTGCATGAAAATGAAGAAAGATGAACTAGAACGAACCTAACACTTTACCGTAGGCATCTGGACATGCATTACGAACCGCGGTGCCATCGGAGTCCACAGTTGATGTACATGTTCCATCTTGGTACATAGCGTCGAATATCTATAGAATATAAACATGGCACCTAGAAGTACTGGATATTAACGTACAGCACTCGCGGTAGATAGTGTTGCAAAGCTGGTACCAACGACTATTTGCAATATGTTATCATTAAATGAGGTAGAATGCTGTAAGACGCTCACCACTTATCAAACCCATTCCCAAGTAGTATCCATAGAACAAAGGGGTTCGAGATATTTGGACAAGGCTGAGAATACCTGTACCATCAATCAGTAATTGGTTTATTATTGTGATTTTGGACGCACCACATCCAATTAAAGACGCCGATATCATGTACGCTGAGGTGGTACTGTCCAGATTTAACGAACTTGCAAAGATGATTGGCGGCGTGATTAAACCTATGTACGTTCTATGAGCTCCAGGTGCGCATTATGCCGATGGGACACATACCAGCAAGCATAGCTAAAGCATGCTGAAGCCCGCTAGAGATCGCCAGAGCCAGTGGAAGATCAGCGTCTAAGCTGTAAAACGGAGGTTGTTTTCTTGAAGCCTTCGCGCTAAAAGGTAAGGCCGGAATACAGAGCCAGGCGTAGTCATAGTCTCCAAACCACCCATCCTTCGTTGTAACTTTGCGCTTTGCGAATGCAATACGTTTTTTGAAAGAAGTTCGGCCTGGTGATTCCGTCTCAACTTGGCTTTCGAGAGTATTGAGATTAGGAGGGTCAATACTCTCAGGCTGATTCTTCCGAAGCGACGAAGAAGACATGGGTAGATCAGTCCAAGTAATCTCGTTCTTCTGGGAAATTCAAACTCACAGATGCAGCCATATGCCCATCAGTACTAATAACAATCCAATTGAATGCTTATCGAAGGAGCGAGATAAGCCTGTAAGATAGTTTGAAAAAGTTTGACATTTATAAACATATAAATCATTAAAAAAACCTCCGAGACATACCTGTTATCCTCGATAAGAATTTCATCGCCGTGGCATTTGGAGAATGCTCATTTTTTGGAGACGGAAGGAGTTGTGTATGTATGGACCGGGTAATCGAACGCAAGAGGTGAGGGAGATTCAGATCGGGTACACGATTCTCACGACCCCCCCCCCCCCCCCCCAATGAATAGAGAGTCCAGGCAGGGTCTATTTGTAGAACTGTCTCAAACGCCCTTCAAGCTCACATATACCTTCCAGACTGTACCTAAGTAGTTGGATATCATCAATAAGTGACACAAACACAGGTATTCGAAGATTTCGAACAAGTTTTATGGCCTCTCGAACCGTCATAGGATGCCGTGCAGCTCGGCTTGGGCTTGGTCAGGGCCTTTCGCGTGGCAACATAAGTACCCCCGATCTGAATCTCCCTCACCTCTTGATCGAACGGGAGAGACAGGTATACTGTTATGTCATCAAATAATGTCAAAGCGAATTCCGGGCGCTCAAGCTATCTCCTACTGTTACTTCGGCCTACAACATCGACCTTCAGCCTAAACACTTCCTGTAGTGACTTAGCACACTGCTGGTTATAGGATATTGAACTTCGCTACCCGCCCTTACAGGTGAGCGGTTTTCAGTCTACTGCTTCGCTCCGCTGTTATGGTCCTGTGTGCGTAAGTATTCGAATTTGATTTTCTGTCTATGTCCCTCCGATCTACCTCAAGCTCAAGATTGATGTCGAAAATCTATTCACACCTTTTGAACGGAGTAAATTTCAGAAAAATTCTCACTGTGCGCCAATGAAATATAGCATTTTCAATGTCGGACCTGCTTCCAGATGCTGGACATCATGATGGGTGGGTTCATACACGCCATCGCAAAAATCCGCAACGAGTATAGGCCACGCAGCGTCTTGATTAATATCTCCTTCAGGGCGTAAAAAAACAGGCTGGCGCTTCCAGCAGAAAGTATTCTACCGAACACATCAAGCCATGCTCAAAACTGGAAGCAATGATCTGGAATAGAATACGGAAGCGCCTGGAAGCGCGATGACCCAGCACTTGCACATAACATCAAGGAGTGAGTGCAGTGTTTTTGGATCTCCAATTGGACGGCAGCAACACCCCCCGAACATTTCACTTTGTCTCAACTGCTCCTCCTCCTCTTTCATTTGTCACTCAAGTTTCATTCTGCACCTTTTTATTTGCATTGCAGTCATGGAATTCGGCAATACGGAATTTGGTTCAAATGATCCAAGGTCAGAGCGGGAGTCGCGTAGGTACTAACTTCTCACGACCCGACCATTGTTCCTCACAAAAAGTGCAAGTTCTTTCACTACAATTTCCACAGCACCACCCACTCTTCACACGTACAGCACCCATCGTATAAGTTCTCAGACCTGGGCACCCTTTTCCATACACATGCGACCATGTGGATGAACGAACGTCGCTACTTACCAGAATACCCGGTCCAACCACAAGTTGATAGTAATAGTCAAATTCCAACAAGTCGTATCGGAGGGAAACTGGTTTCTAAAGGGTGATTTCAGTTACAAACACTGCACTTTACGACACATAGAGCTTATCACTTGTTCAAGAATACCTTCCGCTTTACCTGAACTGACACAACCTCATAGAATGTCATACACGACTCCATTTTATCGACCAGCGCACCCGAACGAACTTGAAGCTCAGGCCTTCCAGCTCCACCGAGCGCCCACTCATAGACCGTTAGGGTTATGGGCCTATGTTGATCCAACTTGGAACACAACTCAACATGTTCAAAATCGTACTAGTGTCGCTATCCCATCCCCGGCAACATACTGTATACCCAATCCCTGCATTCAAACTCCTCCTGTCCCTCAAACGCGCGATGGACAACAAAACTATGATGACGACGAGGCAGCAACGTTCTCTGTTTGCGGGTCATTCGACGATCGCCTGCGAAACAGAGATTTACTAGACGTGGTTCAAAATGAAAATGTCCTCCAACCAATTTTTGGACGATTTGATTCGTCTGTGGATTCAGCTATACCCTTGGGACCCGGAACCGACGTGACAGACCCAGTACCCGTAACTGTCGCTGGACTGGAAAAACTCATCCAAGACCATGCCCGGAGAAATCAGAACTATTTTGATTATCATTCATCCTCGACAACAACAACCATCATATCCTTGCCTCCCTTGACCGAGTTAAATCTGAGCACTCATAATTCGCAATCTACGCACGATTGCTTACGACCTGTTGAAGCTGTGGCTTGCTGTGACGAGGAAATTGGAACCAAGTCACAATCAGCCATGGAGTTGCTGCTGGCGATGGGGGGCAGGAGATCGAAGTCAATCGAGAAGGTGATGAGGTGGAGAATGGGTTGTATTTGAATGGAATAGGTGCAAGTTTTGTTCATGTATAGTAGTGCTATTCGGCCTAGGGTCCGAGTTAGCCCGGTGAGATTGACGATTTTGTCGTTGATGCCAAGGCTACTCAAGTCACTCCATGCGAAATGATTCAACACTGGTCAGCACTGGGTCAGCATGCGATGTATGTATGCTATTAAATGAGCCTAGACTACTGCGTATACTTTAACAATAATGCAACAAAACAGAACAGAACAGGAAAAAAATATTCGACCTTTCTACCCAATGACGATAGGTTTATACACAAGTTCTTAGTCCTTCTGAACCTTGCTTATGCCAAACCGCTTTGTGAAGTTCAAACCTGCCCCGGACATCCTCCTCCCCTTCCTTCCGCGTTTACTTGACACCACGGACCACGTTGATTGGTAGGATCTTTCAGAGGGCGGCCTCTCCTGAGCACAAAGCACATTCAGAGTAGATCATAACGAGAAGGAAAAAAAGAGCCTACAATCGAGATTTGAGAAGATGATTTATCCATCGGGAACCGGAAATTACTTGAGATCAATGAATCTCTCGAAGACTGTTTGGGATATTAAAATGCATTGTTTCCAAAGCAAATAAAAACATACTATTTCGATATGACTTTTATTATTTTGCTTCAGCTGCAAGTTGGCGTTTGATATGAAAGTCCTGCTTGAATTGTAGTCAGGCTGATAAGTATGATGAGTATGTCAGTAAATCTCATAGTTTGATTCATCCGCTTCAGGAAAAGAACAAACCTTCAATAGTAATTCAGGTTGCTCCGAGTCATTTCTCGGGCTCCAATCCTAGTTATGAGATTAAATTTGTGCTGCACATAGTGTTATCATAGTACTCACTAATTCCGTATATTCTGTTGAATCAGGCTCTGGAGACCATGTGAATAAACAGGACTTCGACACTAATTGAGGAGGCATTATGCCCTCTGTTGTTTGGAATGGAGTGATATTGGTTGGACTGTCTGTTTCATACAAGGCACTCATCGCCTGTTCATTTACAGTGACCCTTGAACTCTTATAATTGTCACGGCTCTGATACCCTTTATTCATGTAAGAAGTGCACGAATCAAACTAGGAATTTCACCCGTCAATGCCCCCTGTTGAGCACAGACATACGCATTGAATGGACGAACCAAATGTTTTTCTTCACAATTCGAAGAGTGTCTAAAATCCTAGGACACATAACTCTGCAATTATATTTTGATTCGTCAAGCTCAGTTTAAGTGACATACCAGTAAATCGGTGACCATGTTATGATAGAACTGTGGATGCAACTTCAAAGCTCTAATCCATCCCTGCCTCTTCCTTTTGCAGAGTGTTGTCAACTTGAATTGATTATCATCATCTAGGGCATATTCCGCGGCACTTGAGCAACGCCATGCTTTAATTTGGGAGGTTGGCACCATATACTCATAACAAATAATGTACTGCTGTGCATTCCTGTGATTTGATTTCCATTCAGGTATTGTCGAAATAAAACGTTTTTCCGTAATCAATCCCTGCTCAAAGGGATGAACGTAAGAAAAATAGTCACGGAAATGTTGATTTTGGCCAGTAGTAAGAACCGGGGCAGAAAAGCATTGATGCATGCTGGACAATGTATTGAGGGAGCTGCCCGCAAAAGTAGCCATAAGAACGATTGGGACAAGTCCGGTGTTCTTCGAGCCTGGCCGCGAGAATGTCTTCGAAGTGTCACCGGAAATAATACATGGTCTCTTTTTCAGTCCATGTCCGTTGTAAAACTTTTTATCTAGGCGCATTTGTTGTTCAGCAAGTTTCATAACAAGTTCAGTTGAATGTTCAGTAGGTAGCTTGTCCATTGCGCAAGTGAACAAAGGTCTGAACACTGAGTCGTGAATTGCTTGAACCGAACCGGCGGATTGCATTGAGATTTAGGAGTTGTTGAGTGGCAAATGGTGTGAATGGGATTTCGGAAAATTATCAGAGGGAAGCAGTGACAGCGTAATAATTAGGAGATATGATGAATGTGCTGGATATGGATGATGGGGATAAAGACAGTCGACCTTTTAAGTGCATTCAGGAATTGGTAGTAGACCGATTATTATGACCGAAGTAGTAAGTACAAGGAATTTGAACCCTTTTGAATTGCTAAAAAAAATAAATGCTCGTCGTGATGAAAGTAACCATGACAAGAACCAAAGAAACTCGATGTACTTAGTCCCTTGTAATCCGTAGAAGAAAGAAGGAGGGTAAACGTGACTGGTAACGGCTGGTGTAGCAGTGATTATTTCTGATTATTTGTGCATGTGAGTCAGTGTGGGTCCAACCAGTTGTCAACGTTACACGCCTCAATTTCTGCCCCTTGTTCTTTCTTGTTTTCATTGTTCTTCTTACCTTCACTTTAAATAAAAGTTGATTCTAAAAGCTCAAGGCATTTCTTTCCATCGACTGATACCCCAACTTCCTGAACATGTCCGATTCTGACGATTTTGATACCACCTCCCTTTATGTTCCCTTTGAAGGGATGTACATAACATTCTCATTTGACATTCAAGAAACACTGGATCTTCATCATTGCGACCCGGAGGACTACGCACATCTTTTCGAAGACATCAAGAACTTTCCTGCCGTGAAATATGTTGGAATCTTGATAGACGTTCGTGTTTCACTGCATAATTTGTTGAAAGTTGAAAGTTTCCACTGACCTTCGAAATTTCAGTATGCAGATCTCCCTTTACCTCAGACAAAATACCAAAAAGTCATGATTCGACCCCTCCAAAAAGGATTAAACATTCCAATTCCTCGATTTGGTATCGAAGAAGACATGTGTACCCCCGTTTCACCAGAGACAGACCATCCGTTATCACGAATATCTCTTCAGTTAAACAAGCCGCTTCCTTGGTCAGGTTGCTATCACCCCAACTTACAGGATATAAATGTAAGGTTACCCACAGAAAGTAGGGATTACAGTAATGCGTACGAAATGACGGATCGAAGCCTGTGGGAGATGAGAAAGTATTTGGGTCAAGATGCCAAGCGGAGAAAACTTCCACCAGAATCGGAGGTGAGTTTAATTACATGGAGTAAGTGGAAATTCTCGTACTCATTGAAGCTTACTGTCGTAGGTACCTGTTGAAGTTTCTTCCACTCATGAGCCAGGACCAGGCTCGCTTCTGGATATGAAGCTTCATGGTCTTGCTCAAAGCCGCCCAGATGAGCATGCTATTAATTATAGACTTGAAGGAAGTGAAGCAGGTCCAAGCCGAAAGCTTGTAATAGAGGGAATAGACGGCGACAGACGCCTCGAACTTGAAGTTCACCATCCTGCATTTGCCCCAATTATTGATACAATCCGACCTGACTCCGTCGATAATGACTCTGAATTTACACCCGTTGTGAAATTCGATTCAGATATATCAGCTGTGGACGATTTCCCAAATGCCTATGAACTTTACGATCATTTGGATGCATTAGAGGCGTAGGTGGATGTTTGAACCTAACTTCCTTGTTCTGATTGGTGTATTACAGACTAGTGAAAAAGTGCAAACAAGGTCCACCTCTAGCACCAGGAATTCAACTCGATATCACTGCAGCGGCAACAGTAGACATCAGCGCAGATGTGTTCACTACAAAAACCAATCACTTGCTGAATGAGAAGATATTTTCGATAAAGTTGAGAAGGTGCAGTATAACTTTGGCTTACCCATTGTCCTAGCCTGACATTCAACAGGCTAGCTTGGTTTCCTTCAAAGAAGCAAAACCTACCGGGTCCACGTAAGCCTACTAATGAGCTCCGAGTTGAAGCGGCCGAAAGCGATACAAATTCTTTGAACGGTGAAGAGGTTGTCTCGGTTCCATCCACGCCAAAGCATCTTAAGTCATTGATGAAGTGTGTAATCCCTGATTGACTCTCTGGTTTCAAACCTGATCTCGCTGTTTCCACAGTGTCATTGCATTTTTCCGACGAAAAAATGGACACGAACATGCTCAGGCCATTGACAGCCAATTCTCGACACCAGCGCATACTACTGTATCCGATGATGATGACTCTCGAGCTCCTGAAGCGCTTGCAAATGCCTCAACTGATGAGGACAATTTATCAACCCATATTGACAAGAACACATCGCAGTTTGGAAAAAGATCTCCCGCTACAAAACAATCACAACAACATAATAAGAGTCCAGTGTCTTCTCCCAAATCAATGAAAAACGGTGAGTCTCAGTTTTTGTTTCAAATCTTCTAACGTTGAGCCAAAATCTTCGAGCAGTTCTCAATAATGTATTGGGCCTTCGGCGGGGTTTCATGAGGATGCCACTTCGCCACTGATTAGGTCCGATTTTTCCGAGGGATTCGAGATAGCTGTGAATACCTGTATCTTTTATCAGTATTTCACAGTTGTATCACGATTTGGGACGTACCCCATTCAATAACAGACATCGAGGTTGTTCATACGAAGGTAGTAATTGCAAAGATCATTGGCGGTGTGATTAAATCTACGTTCAATGAGTTAAGAAATGGCCAGAGCTAGTGGAAGATCAGTGTCTCAGCTGTAAACGGAGGTTGTTTCCTTGAAGCCTTTGTGCTGAAAGGTAAGGCCGGAATGCAGCGCCAGTCGTAGTCGTAATCTCAGAACTACCCATCCTTTGTCCCTCGCTTTGCACTCCGCAGATGCGATACGTTTCTTGAAGGAAGTAGAAGTGTGGCCTGGAGATTCCATCTCAACTTCGCGGTACATCAAAGTTGGTATGTATTTGAACTAGCTATGATACATGTCCATGCTCTTTCCTACTCTTTCAATGCTCTTTCGCGTGTTGAAATTTATGCCTGGACGCAGAGACTGGCTACTCCTGGTGACACCAGGTCACTCTCTGGACGGATTTTTTTTTAAATTGACTTTGAGAACGTTCGGTGGGTGTATGATCGGATTGTTAACCATTTGTAAGTAGTGCAAGTTGTAAAGCTCCTTGCAATGACTTCGTAAAAGTTGCCTTCGCAGGAAAAAAAGAGCGAGGGCGCGCTGGCTTACTTAGACTAATACTACAATCCGATTGTTACCGTGTGAATGGTAGACATTCGTTACCTTGTACCAGCCTTGTATTATGACTTTGATGCTCAACTTTTGTTCTTCGATTGGCTTTGTTCTCACTCGCCATAATTACAGTCACCAATGCGAAAGTTTTCATTTTGCCCCCAATTCTACGAAACATGACTTCCGGATTCGATACTAGTTCACTCTTCGTTCCTTTCGAAGGGATGTATATATCTTTCTCTTTCGACATTGAGAAAACACTGGAACTCAATAACTGCTTCCCGGTGGACTATGCTCATCTCAAGGAAGAAGTGAAGAATTTTCCAGTCTTAAAATATGTCGGAGTTTTGGTGGATGTACGTGATCCTTCGATCTCTGAGTCGTTGCAAACACTAAATTTCCCGAAAGCACACAGACCTTCCTTTACCCAACGGAAATACCACAGAGTTGCTATTCGACCTCTTCAGAAAGGACTCAACATCCCCGTTCACCAATTTGATATCAGGGAAGATATGTGTACTCCAGTGTCACCCGAGACAGACCATCCACTGGCACGAACATCCCTTGAATTAAACAAACCGCTTCCTTGGTCAGGCTGTTACCACCCCAACTTTCAGGACATAGAAGTAAGGTTACCCACAGAATTCAGAGACTACAGGAATGCATATGAACTGACGGATTGGGGACTTTGGCAAATGAGAGATTATCTGGGTGAAGATTTTGAGAGGAGAAAGTTGCCGCTGGACTCGCAAGTGGGTACAACTTATTCGAAAAACCAATATCACATCCTCTTTATCTTACTTATATCTTCCTAGGAACCTGTAGAAATATCTTCAGTTCAGCCAGGATCAGGCTCACTGCTTAGCATGAAGCAACATAACCTAGCCCAATCCTACCCTGACTCTGGACTTGCTATAAGGATTCAAGGAAATGAATTGGGTCCTACGCAAAAGCTTGTTGTTGAGGGTACAGACAGTGATATACCCAAGCTCGAGTTTGACATTCACCATCCTGCATTTGCCCCGATCGTTGAAGCTTCTCGGCCAAACTATGTCGACAATGACGCTATCTTTACCCCAGTTGTGAAGTTTGACTCAGATATCGCAGCTTTGAAAGATATTCCTAGTGGCTTAGAGTTATGTCGTTGTTTGGATGCGCTCGAGGCGTAAGTTGTGCATTCACTCTTAGTCTCGACAAATCTTTCTTAATTCAATCGCCCGACTGCAGACTAGTGAGGAAGTGTCAACAAGGTCCACCTCTGACTCTCCAGGTTCAAGGCTGTATAACCGGAGCGGCGGATCTCAGTACGAATGCAGTTGCTGCAGAAACTAATCATCTGTCAAAGAAGAAGAGATATTCAAAGAAGTTGACAAGGTGTGTATTATATACTACATCAGCCACAATTTCCTCCCCCTGATTTCCAATTACAGATTCGCATCGTTTCTTTCGAAGACGGAAACTTTTACAGCGTTTCGTAAGCCTACGAAGGAGCTCAAAGCGACCATAAGAGATACGAGAAAATCTATCAATGATGAAGAGTCTTCTCCCAAATCAATGAAGAATAGTACGATCCGATTCATACTTATCATTCTGATATTGAACTAAGGTCTTTGAGTAGTTCTAAAGGATAAACTAGGCCTTCGGAATATCGTGCAAGGTTCCTTGAGAATGCCGCTTCACCACTGATCAATGTCTGTAACTCGGTTTCACCGGCCTCGAAATACCGTTGGCCTCCCACATTCAGTAGCTATCAATCTTCGAGAATGAATGGTTCGAGTTTTTCATGACCGCTAAGTATTTGGATACAGTATGATGGAAGGGACGAGGAAAAAGATCAAAGGTCCCGCATCCATTTTACAATTGTTGTTTGGGTATTTTTCCTGTCAAATCAAACCTGGAATATAAACAGTACAGTTTCTCCGAACCACGTCGCCATGAACTCGTGCTCTGTGGACGCGAAGCGTCGTTTCATCCAATGCCTAGAGCTTTACAGGTTGTCTTCCGATCCGGCGGTGTCCGACTAACCTGACGTTTGTCCTTTGTCCATACTTAACCCACCTCAACCTTGTCCTTTTTTCACATTGAATGATGATTAACAGATCAATGTGGGTCCAGCGGGTCGTCAGCGTTACTTGTGCGTTGTTTCGATCCTTGTTCTTCCTTATTTTTATTGTTCTTGATTCTGTTCTCATTATCCTTAAAGGATTCCAATTCCGTACCATCTCTTGTTAATCCTGAACATGTCGAACTCTGGCAAATACAATACCACCTCTCTCTTTGTTCCTTTCGAAGGAATGTACGTGGCATTTTCTTTTGACGTGCAAAAAACACTGGAGCTCCATCACTGCGATCCGGAGGACTACACACATATAAGTGAAGAAGTTGACAATTTTCCCCTCCATAAATATGTCGGGATTTTGGTGAACGTACGTGGCTTAATGTTTTCAACGAGTCCTGCCTTACTTATTATGACTGTATCTGTTTGGTTTTGAAGCACGTCCACCTTCCTCTACCCAATCGTAAATATCAGACAGTCTCCATTAGGCCTCTACAAAAAGGCTTGAACATTCCGATTCCTCGATTTGATATCCAGGAAGACATGTGCGTCACCGTTTCCCCGGAGACAAACCATCCACTATCACGAATTTCCCTTCAATTAAACAAGCAGCTTCCTTGGTCAGGTTGCTATCACCCCAACTTACAGGATTTACGCGTGAGGTTACCCACAGAAGATAGGGATTATAGCAATGCATACGAAATGACAGACCGAAGCCTTTGGCAAATGAGAAAATATCTGGGCGAAGATGCCAGGCGGAGAAAGCTTCCGCCAAAACCGAAGGTGAGATTTACAATCAATTTGATAAGTATTCCTGTTCCCAATCGAACTGTGCATAGATTCTTGCAGACAAATCTTCCACTTCTGAGCAAGGATCAGGCTCTCTCCTTAATATAAAGCGCTACAGCCTTGCTCAACGTCGTCCGGATGAGCTCAACGAGCTTACTGTTAAACTCGAAGGGAGCAAAGCAAGTCCGCGTCGAAGGCTTATGATAGAGGGCATTGATGGCGACAGACCCCTTCAAATTGAAGTCCACCACCCTGCCTTTGCCCCGATCATTGATACTATGCGGCCTGACAACGTCAATGGGGATCCCGTATTTACCCCAGTCGTCAAATTTGATTCAGATATATCAGCGATGAATAATTTTCCAAATGCATGCGAACTTTATGAGCATTTGGATGCATTAGAGGCCTAGGCCCCTTTCAGTTCATCTTTCTTTGCCTAATTTATACATTACAGACTAATGAAGAAGAAGTGTCAACAAGGTCCCCCTCTGGCGCCTGAAATTCAAAGCAATATCACTCCGGCGGCGGCAGAATTCAACATAAACAAAGTCACTGAAGAAACCAACCACTTGTCGAAGGAGACAATATTTTCGACGAGGTTGACAAGGTGCGGTGTCACTTGATATTGACCATTACTTGATCCTAATATTTTAATGTCAGACTAGTGTTCTTTCATTCAAAGAAGCAAATCTTACTACGTCGTCAGCCTACTACTGAGCTCAAAGTGGTCGAAAGCAATACAAATATTCTAAATGGTGAGGAGGATGTCTCTGTTCCCTCCAAGCCAAAGCATCTTAAGCCATTGATAAAGTGTGTGACATCCCTCATCGAGTCTCTACTTCTAAACCTGATCTTGCTCTGCTTCTACAGTGTCATTGCGTTTTTCCAACGAAACAATGGACATGAAGGTGCTCAGGAGTGCTCAGGCCATCGGCAGCCAACCCTTGACATCGGTTCATAGTAAAACTTTACCAAATGATGATGAATCTCCCGGAGCGCGTGCAAATGCCTCAACCGAGGAGGACCATTCAAAGAATCTGTCACAGTTTGGAAAAAGATCTCCCGCCACGAAACAAACACAACAGCCCCATAAGAGTCTGGGAAGTGGAAGAGAGTCTTCTCAATCGATGAAATACGATTAGTCTCAATTTACGTTTCAAATTTTCTAACACGGAACAACCACCTCGGGTAGCTCTCAAGAACGTATTGGGCCTTCAGAAAACTGGAGAGGGTTTTATGAGGATGCCACTTCGCCAATGATTAACTTCTATTTTTCCAAGGGGTATATATATTGAAATCATACTCGTCTCCTACTCGCACCGTATCCGTATCTAGAATATTCATGTAGCAGCAGATAGTAGCTTTGAACCTTGCCGCTAAGTCAGATATTCTGTATTACTTGTGCAGCGAGTTTGATTAGAGCTCCAAGTAGTGAAATCATATCATGGTATATATCAGGCTACTGGCAGAAAGCAGGGATTATATCACCAAGGATGGGTGGTTCAAGAAGCCTGACCAAAACCTCGGAAGCCTACTAATAAGCTCAAAGTGACTATAGGCCATCAATAACCAGTCCTTGACATCAGTGCCTGCCAAAGATGCAATACGGGGATCAGGGGCAGCTCCAGTGCCGTATGTGGAATGTCCAGGAGTACCAGGGAGTACCTACAAATGCCTCAAGCGATAAGCAAAGTTTATCGACACGCATTAGCAAAACCATCTCAGAGACTAGGAAACATCTGTTGCGAAAAAAACCCAATGACTCCTTCAGAACATCCAGAACATGGAAGAAAGACCTCCCAGAAGCAGTCAGCTGAATTTATGTTTCGCATCTTTTGTCGTTTAGCCAGACAAATTCCGTGTAGTGCTGAAGAAGATACTGAACCTTCAGAAGATCGGACAAGGTTTCTTGAGAATACCGCTTCGCCACTGATTAATTCCCGTTATTCCGGGGAACATTTGCGTCAAGATTATACTCGTCTATTACATTCAAGTTATGGCTCTCACTCAATCTTAGCATTCGGAGAGATGAACGGGTTCAGAATTATTGACGGCTAAGGGGTAGGATGCAGGGAAGAGGGAATAGACGAAAGTCTTTGCAAGATTTTTTACATCGTTGTTAGGTTTATGCGTCTCGTTCCTAGCAGCTGTGCTACCCTTCACACGAGTAACTTTTCCATCTCTGAAATATAGATGAAAATGAGCATTACAAGATAAAACGACCTCCGCACCCACCCTATGCAGTAAAAGTGGTCCCAATTGCACCAAATTTAATGTTGGAATATATGACTTGGGCATTTGGAGATTGAGCTTCCACAGTAGCAGGAACCCCAGATGAAACAGCGCAAGAGCCGCGAGCAACTCCAGGCTTGGTGCCTCCGTTCGTGGGGAAATCGCTGTCAAGCCAGAGCATGTTCACGGCGTAGTCGTCCCAGAGGCTGAGCACGAGCACCATACCAGCGGACATAGCTTTTCCCATTCCGCTCAAGCCGCCTTTGGAATCAAAGGTGTCGGTATCACCAAAAGCAACTTTCTGCTGTTCGCAGAAGGTGGCGTCAATTTCATTTGTGGCGGTAATTCCTGGAATATTCGTCTCCGAGTTTTGAATGACCTTTCCGTTTTGAACATAGAGACGACGGATTGCAGAAAGAGTGCCAGTACTCTGGTTGTTCGAGGAAACGAATTGCGTGACAACAGTGAATGGCTTTGTGGTGTCGACAGTCTGGCCTGGACCATAGAAGGTTGTGTCTCCGAGGCGGAATGAGTTGAAGTCACAGCCCGCCTGGTCACAAACACCTGCAGTCGAATTGGGGGAAGAGCATGTAGAGCCTGTGCACGCTGTTTGTTGTGTGACGGTGCAAGGATGAGGAGTTACAGCAGCGGACATCGAGTTCGCTTCCCAGACCTAAAAGGAGTTCGCGCGTGAGCAAAAGGAACAACGTTCAGAAGATCGGGAAGACCCACGTCCATCTCAGCACAGCAAGAGCCGGTATTCCTAGTTCCAGTGTTAGGATTGTTGGTAGATGGAGTCCAGTCAACGATATTAGCCTACACCGACGAGGTGAGCTCGCAGTAAAAATGGCCGATACACACTTACCAGGCCGTCGATAAACTTAATATCGTGTGGACATTGGGAGTCGCAGTAGCCGGTTCCATACTGAGCACCAGCTTTGTTAGTAGAGAATCGGGCCTACAAGGTCAAGTCAGGAGATGCAGAGATATACGTTGGTCCTCGCTCGCTCACCATACCACCGTCTGCATCCATCTGTGAGAAATAAAGGGCACCGTTCAAGCCACAGGGGAGCTGAGAAACATCCACATCAAAACTGAACTCTTGATTGACCAACTTGAATGTCTGATATTCGGTTTTGCTTCCCGGAGCCATCAAATACAAGCGAGAGCCAACGTTCTTCTGTTGAGAAGTAGTCACGAATTTGAGAGTGAGAGAGTCGCCATTGGTCGTGACACCATATGTTCCTGCGGATGTATGTCAAAGGCATCGAGGGTCTGCAATCGGAACCATGTACCTTGGTAGTCAGCACCATCGAGGGCACAGTTATTAGCACAAGTGGTGGGATCTTTCGTAGAGTCAGCGAAGTGGGAACACCAACATAGAAAACAAATGACCTGGGCAGAGAGCAGTGTCCCAAGTGTTGCCCTCATAGCAATTAGTCGAACTCGATGTCTGATGTAGGTAGCGCCAGTTCCCATCCAAAACAACTGAGGATGATTGCGTCGTGCAGCCTGAAGACGTACATTCCTGCCAGGTCAAAGGAGGATGATTTTCAGCAAGAAGTGTCCCTACATCTAGTCAGCAGAGGCTCGGTAAGGAATAACATGAACGAGTCCAGTACCAATCTGTTGGCCATAGGCAATGGCGAAGAATGTGCAAGTCAACAGAGCAGTAGAGCGAAACATGACTGCCTAGACAGATTTTCGAAGGGACAATGGAACCGCATGCGGTAGTACTCATTTTATAGGCATCGAATCCACAGCAGGTCAAAGCTTTCGCGGATATTTTGCGGGTGTTGATCTTTGAGCGAGTAGCTATTAATCCGCGCATTATCCGTCACTTTGTCTTGGGATCCCTGCGTTGAGAGCTTTGGCACGCACCTCTTGCTCAGACGGAAGTGTGAGATGTGCTCACGACAAGGATAATACACCTTCTCGGAAATATTTCGCAGCTTGAAGTGAAGGAAAAGGTCTACATTCTGACGAACATCTGTCCAAACGGCAAAAAACGGACCTTCACCAATACTTCGAGTAGTTGTAACGTATAGTTGTCTATCTCGAGGATCAAACAAAGTTTCCATATGTGGAATTGACTTCTGACGGGTGTGCTTCGTGAGGTGCATTCTATAATTCATGGAACAGACAGGCACCAGAGGTATTAATAATGCATGCGTATACTGAGGGACATGATCAGCTCACTTGACATGGCCATCCGTTTACAGATGCTGGATAGTCACATAGGAGTTCCTTGTACTGTCGCGGTTTGGTCTTGGCAAAAGTGCATGAGGAGGGGTGAGAGAAAAGGCCGGGAGAGTCCATCGAAAAACAACCCGGGCCCTGCGTTATACACATCTGTAGAAGAGAGATCGTTCGACGAGTTTCCCCAAGTTATTGGATACGGGCCGCCTATGGAACTTGGGCCAAGTGACCTAGCAGGAGGAAGCTCCGTGTCACGGTGGGTGGTTAGCAAGCCTGGATGGTGTGAAATGGTCAGGAGGGCAGGAGAGACAGTATTTGAAGAACGCACTTCAGAAGCGCTGAGTACTAAGACGCGTATTATCCGTCAGGTACATACATAGATGATTTCAAAGTGGGATAAAATGGGAGTGAATAATGTTCATGAGGATTATAAATTTGATTGAACGCTCAATGTGTCGTTTAAAACGTATTTCTCGCGAGGAAATTATCGACTATTCCTGTGATGAGCGCTCTACGAGGGTCGTCGAAAACGCGTTAACCAAACTTCACACGCTCCGAGCTAGCGCTCGTTCGACCATCTTTGCTTGATTCATCCAAAAAAAACCAACTGTTCCGGAGAAGAGGTTGCTAAAATATAGTCCATCCACCCAGTCCTCAACAGCCCTTCGCGTTGATTTGCAGGCCTCCTCATCACCTTCCGATTAAGCCCAAAGTCCTTCAAATTCTTGCACAGAGCCCCAAGTGAAATAGGCTTGTCGTGAAAAATGGCAATCCATTCAGCTATCTCGTCCAATTACAGAGACGGATCCTAGTGAGCTTCTGACATCTTCCTCGAACAGCATAGCGAGCCCTTCGGTATCATAATTTTCTTGCTGAAACTCTTGACAACCTCTGTGATGTCCCCATCCTTTTCAAGCAGTTGTAATGCTCGTTGCCTCAAATCTTCACTAATTCGATGATAAACCATTGACCAGCGGCGAGAGCGAAGACTATTTTTTGTATTATTGCCGAACCTTTAGGTAAGGCTCCTTACAAAAATGTATTGTATGATTCGTAGGGGGGATGCTAGGGGAAGTTGGATTTGTCCATTTCCCACGGGTCATGTGGTATTATGTATAATGAAGTCAGTGCAGATGCTCGGATCTTGACATTAGATCCGAAATGGAGTCACATTGACTAAATTGATTGTAAGTTACATTCAGTCAAATTGACTCATGTATTTCAATATAAATAAAGCTGTTGCATATTCTTTCCCCCCACCTCATATGTCTAAGTCAAATCCTTTTACTGCTTCCTCAGCATATCAAGCAATGCCCTTCAATGGGATTGCATCACCCGTTGTCGGGATCAATGAACCTGTTAATGATAATGATAATACTCTAAATGCTTCTGTGTTGCCATCTATATCTTTGTCACATTCAGCTTCCTCTTCATACAATGCATCTAATTTTGCATGTCTTACTGTTGCTCAAAAACAGTTGGTTTTCCATGCCCTGATTCAGTCATCCTCAATTCTTTGTAATGATCTGCGCAAAATGGCATCTTTACACCTAAATTTGAGTACACGCAATACTTACAATCAACATAAAAATAAAAGTGATTTGCTGACTGACTATGCTCAACATCAATGTTCTAATTATTGTCTGATCTATCATGCCCAGGCAGAGATTGTCAAGTTTTTTAGTGTTCCTAGCATTTCTCAGTTTGAATTTTTGGAGTGTGCCAAGGCCCTTGGACTTCGAAACTATAATCAGAAATCTTCCAATAAACGTAAATCTGAGCACATCTCCTCTTCACACAAAAGGAAGAAAGTTGCTCATAGTCCAACTCCAGTTCTCAATAGTACAAATTCAGATCCTGTTATTGACAGTGAAATCTGGCCTGAAATTTTAACTTTGGATGAAAAATTGGCCATTTTGCAAGAATCATATGATGCTGGCTGTAATACCTCTATCAAAAAGGTTGAATGTTCATTTTGTGGAACTCTTGAGACTGTAGACAAAATTTGTTCCATTCTTTGCACAGATTTGGATATTTCTTTACTGAATACAGCTGTGCAGGAGCTTTGTTCAAAGACAAAACAAGCTAAAATCAAAGCTTTTCAACAGCACACAATTAGTAATGGCTGCTACCAGCTCTGTATACAATGTAAACGTGAAGTGAGATTCAAAACATCTACTGACAATACCTCAGTACGTGATAAATCACAGCGTACTTTTGTCCAATTGCCACTGCGTAGTTATGCAAATGGAACTTGGACTGGTGATCTTCCAGATGCATTAAATGGTCTAACATTTCTTGAAGAACAATGCATTGCACGGGCTCGAGCTACTAAATGTATGTTCAAACTAGAGCTTGGCCCATCAGGACAGTATGCTTCTCGGGGAAATGTATGTATTTTTCCACAAGATCCAGGTCCTTTGGCAACCTGCCTCCCTCCTCCATTATCACAAATTCATGATGAAATTTGTGTTATTTTGGTAGGGTCTCCTGATGCAGAGATTACAATTGAAACTCTCATGCAAACACCTCTTCTTGTTCGAAGATCAAGAATTATTGAGGCTCTTGAATGGCTTCAGATGAATAATCCATTGTATTATGATCTCAATCTTGATACAATGTATAACAATGCAAGCCAATACCCAGAAAATGGCATTCCAATTCCTTTGAAGAGTGTTATCCGAATATCCTCCAATTCTGAAGGCTCCTCATATACTGCACAAGCAAACTTTGAACAATTTAATGAAAATGTTTCATCCTCTGGTATGCTGTCTTCAACAGTTGTAGATGCTGACCATATTGATTCTACTTATCAGATGCGCAAGCTTAGTGCACTACAACATCTCAAGAGGGGCAATAAACCTTTCATCAAATTTCCATCTGGATCTACTCCTTTATCCACATATAAGAATCCAAAACTTTATGCATATTTGTGGCCAACACTTTTTCCTTATGGTGTTGGAATAATGGAAAACAATGATATACACTCCAACAGTTCTGTTGGATTCCGGCATATAGATATGCGGGCTCATACTGCATATCTGTTGCAGAGCAAACCAAATTCTCGATTTCAAACACATTTATCATTTATTTTTGTCATAGGAAATATTTTGCAACGCCGCCAAACTTCTTTCAATGCAAAATTGGCTGTAAAGCGAACTTGGTTTCCACATGTCGAAATGTTACTTTGCAAGCTATCCAACAACACAATCACTGAGTTTTCAGAGAAGTTAAAGAAAAATCCATTTGTACATCCAGAAACTGAGGGTGAGAAGGCTGCTAAGCAACTCATGAAATATATCAACTATATTGGTGAAAATATTCCAGGCTCAATGTCAGAAGTTCAGAACATGAGAGAGGAATTATTTCCAGTTGTTCATACCAATGGTCTTCCTCATGTATTTCTCACATTGAATCCAAGTGATACAAATAATCCAATAGCTCAAGTTATTGCAGGACGTGATATTGATTTAAACCAGATATTTCATAACCTGAAGCCCCATACTGAGAATCTTGAACGTTCAACTTGCATTGCACAAAATCCCATTGCTGCTGCCCAATTTTTTGATATCTCAGTTAAAAATTTATTGCATATTCTACTAGGAACAAAACGTCAGAACAGAAAGGGTGTATTTAGTGAAGTTGCAGTATACTATGGTGTAATGGAAGCACAAGGCCGTGGTTCATTACACATTCATCTGCTTATCTGGCTAGAGCATGGCTTATCCCCCAATGAAATCAAGTGCAAGTGCAAGTCTGATCCAAAATGGGCTCAATATCTTACTGATTGGTATGATGATGTATTTTCTCAAAATATTCCTACACAGACTCAAAAATATATCCAAGCAAAGGGAATGTATAAACGACAACCAGTAATGAGCCGGCCAATGAATCCTCAGATTCCTGAATATTGGAATTCCTTTAACCAAGATCTCCGGAATATACTTGAAAATGCTGGTATGATACATGAGCATACTGATACTTGCTTTAAACATTTGCCTATTAAGCTGAGATCCTTGCGAGATGATAATAAAGATTGTCGTTTTCAACTTCCTCGGGATATTGTAGAAAAAACCCACTTTGATGAAGATGGATACCTTGTTCTCAAATGTAATAATGGTAATGTAAATGGTCATAATCCAATTATAACAGTTGCTGAACGTTGCAATACTGATGCAAAGCCAATTGGATCGGGATCAGTGGCAATGGCCATGTTTCAATATTTTGGAAACTATACTATCAAAAATACTATGGATACAGCCTTTGTTTTTTCTGCTCTATGTGCAGCTATCAAATTGCTCACTGAAAACCCCCCTATGGATATTGATGGGAACTTAGATACATATGAGCATAGCCGTCAATTTCTTATTAAAACTGTTAACAAACTCATTGGTAAACGTGAGCTCAGTGGTCAGCAAATTGCCAGTAAATTAATTGGGACACCAAGCTGTTATACAAATTGTAGGTATCCAATATTTTATTGGTCAGGAATGCTTCGAGAAATTGCATCTGATATTTTTGATATTGCAAATTGGAACAATGATAATGAGTCTGATATGACAATCAATGACTCTGGTAATGAAGACCTGCATACATCACAGCAAAATCTCCAACAAAGGGAATTTGATGATTCATTTGTGTTTCTCACTGAAAAGACTGTGCAAAGTGGCAAATTTTCATTGAAGAATCATTCACACAATTCACTATTTAATGATATTTTTTTCCGACCTAAAATCCTTTCTAACATTTGTGCTTGGGATCTGATGTGTGGCTATTCAAAGGAGGAATTACCTGAATCAAAGAAACAAATCAAAACCTACCTACGATTTCAATCAGGACACCCACAGTACATAACTCATTGCTTCAAAAAAATGAATATAGGTGACGATCCACGGGTTCCATCCAGTACTCAAAGGCTATCCAATTCCCCGGAGTGACAAGATTGAACATCATGAAAAATATATGATAGCTATGCTTGCACTATTTAAACCATGGTCTCACAATGAGCAAAGTCCATTAAAGACACCTGAGGAGACTTGGGATACTGCCTTCAATACTTGGAAGAATACAGACTTATTCAAAAGTCATATCAAGATCATTAACAATATGCAGTTACTGTATGAATCCAAAGATGCTAAGTTAGATTATTCTGCTCAAAGACAGAAAAGATTTGCAGAGCTTTCCCACAAAGTAACATCAGAAGAAGATGATGGTGAAAGTCATATATATGATCCTGAATGGGAGAATGCCATGCAAGCACAAGTACCAGTTACAATTGATAATGATATATTACAGGAAATAGATACTTGCAATGATATATCACAAGAAGCACTTGACATTATTGAAGCAACAGCCCAGAGAGGATTTTACAAGGGAGAGTTTGATTCATCTTCACAAAAGCAACTGCAAAACTCATATCTCAACTGTACACATGTTGCCACTTTGCTTGACAAAGAAGCAGCTGAAAATTCAATCAATAATATCATGAGAGAAAAAGAGTGTCTTATTAAAAGGCGCTTGGAAGATGCTATTAGGAAACCTAATTCCCAACTACATCATCGCTTACCAACTAGTCATATACCTTCTCCTTTTGCTACTGAGTTGAACAGGGAGATTGAACATGCTCAAGAGCTTTTTATGAAATTTCATCCAAATTCATCTGCATGGGATGAACTCAAATTTTACCAGCAGCTGGCAATTGCACTGATTCACAAATATAAACTGAATGATAAGCAAACTCTGGCTTTCTTATTACTAGCTGATGCTGTAGGGCAGCAGTCACTTATAGATAAGCCTTTAGATCCTTTGTGAATGCTAGTTACTGGTCCAGGTGGAACTGGAAAGTCCTGCATTTTTGCTGCATGGTCTGATTTTCATGAAGGAATTAATTGTAAGGATGAATTCCGGCTCACAGCTCCTACAGGTGTTGTGGCAAGTCAAATTGGTGGTTGCACAATACATTCAGAGGCTGCATTGCGGGTTGCTCGATCAACAATGAAGGCTGATACTGCAGGTGGACAAAAAATACGAAGTCAGTTAGAAAAGCGGTTTGCCCCTATACGTACATTGGTAGTGGATGAGATATACTTCATGAGTCCAGAGAATGTTAGCCTTCTTTCTGAATATTGTTCTATTGCAAAAGGCATAACTGAGCATCCATTTGGAAAACTAAACATTGTGACCTGTGGTGATCCAGCTCAACTACCACCACCAAGAGCAAAACCTTTGTTTGACCATGAACTTGTGAAATGCTATGAATCAACACGTCTGAATGCATTGAATAACAAAACACAGTATGAAGTTAAGGGAATACAAGCTTGGCATCAAATAGATAAAGTTGTTGTTCTCTCAGAAATAATGCGTCAAAAAGGAGATAATGTGTTAATTGACATTCTCAGCCGATTACGCACTGGTACTTGTATCCAGGCAGATAAAGATATTCTGGATAAATATGTGCTGAGTAATGAAGCATGCTCTAATGAGACAAAGAGCCTCGTTGACATCACACAATGGATAACAAATCCTGAAAATGCATGTCCTTTAATTACTTATACAAATGCAGCAAGAGATTGTTAAGATCATGTACACTGTGTAACCGTGCCAGAGCCACAGGGTGTCTAAGTGCGGAAGACGAGTGGGACAGTAGTGAAGTTATTAACAACACCGCCGTTACGCCGTTAGTCCCCGGAGATCGAGAGTAGAGAAGGGAGGAACTGAGAAGCAGCCAAGTCGGAGCGGCGGTATCGCCGGTGACGAGGAGCGGGCCAAAGAACTTATAAGTCCAAAGGCTGTAGAGAGAGTACTTCAAGGCGTTGAGCCTGAAGACTTAGAGAGGAGCTAAGTTGAGAAGGGAGATCTAAGTTGATCTAAGTTGATAATTAAACTAAGGAACTACAGTAGCGTACAGGCAGTATTTATATCTACGGAGCGGCGCATCGGTGCGGAGCGCCAGACTAACTACTAGGAGCTATACGAGTAGTACCTGCAGGGTAGAGTAAAAGACAATAAGGAGAGACTAGAACGAAAGAGTAAAAGACAATAATGAGAAACTAGGACGAAAGGATATGTGTAGCGAGAAAAAACAATAGGAAGAGATTACAATAAAAGCAGATCTTCGGAATACCGAGCGGCGGAATGGAGGCCCGCGGCATGGACTTGACAGAGATGCACACAATTTTGAGTCAGCAAAAGCATTTGCCAGAGTAACAGGTCAAGAATTCCATATTTGTCATTCAACTGACACACGTGGACGTGGCAAAAATAAAAAAGTCATCAAAGGTATTGCAGCTGAAGCTGCATGGAAAATTCCTGTGAAAGATGCTCAGGATCTGGGGGGTAAGGTACCATATATTCCAGGAATGCCAGTCTTTGCAACTGAAAATATTGCAACTGAACTAGGTTTGTCAAATGGTAGTCTAGGTACATTGGTTTCATTAACATATGAAATACATGATGATAGGTATTATGCAGTGTCAGCCACTGTAGATTTTCCTGGATACAAGAGCAATGATCCAGTGCACCCAAACCGTGTCATTCTGAAGCCAATCACTCAAAGTTTCAAATTTCATTTGCCAAATTCTGAGAAATTGTACTCAGCAACTCGAAAGCAGCTTCCTTTGATTCCTGCTTTTGCCTTTACATCACATAATGCCCAGGGCCGTTCAATGAATGTAGCCTGCATAGACTTTGCTAGTTGCCGCTCAATCCAAAGTGCATATGTGATGCTTTCTCGTGTCCGTTCATTGAAAGGTCTCTGTATCTTACGGCCATTTAGTATCAACAAAATTAGAAATCACATTTCAGAAGAACTACGATCTGAGTTAAAGAGAACTGAGAACCTGGCTGCAAAAACAGCACAGGCTGCAGAAAATGACTTGTCATGGTATTACTCAAGGTTTCCAGCACAGGCTAAGTAGAGTGTCAACAGCTAATAACAGCTGTTGATAATTCTTATGTAGCTACTATTTTCATATTTCTTGAGTTTCATTTTTCATTAACCATCATTCCACTTCCTGTCCTAATGGCCAATGGTTGCCAAGGGCAAGTTTATCCCAGAACATGCCTCTGCCTGACATCTGGCTTGGTCACCCAGTTGTATTTGCTGAAGGGGGCAGCAAAAAGTGGGACAGGCATGCTTCTCATAGTGGATCAAACTCTGCACCGAATGCATCAGAAGCAAAAGGGACATTTTCACTTCTCTGGGAATCTTTGTTTTTACTTACTCTATGTTGTTTTCTTGTAATAGTAAGTTTGTAATTGAAAATGTTCGGCACCCGCCGCTTGCGGCCTTACCCCCCAGTCATTTTACGATTTTACGGATTGGGCTCAATGGGTCGTGTGACAAGAATTTCCGAAACGTCTGTAATTTCAATTTTCTTTTCATTTTCGAAGATGGCAATGTTCAGAAAGCCCAAGTACATCCCCAACTGAGTGAATTTGTAACACAACGAAGCACCAACACAATTATCTCACTCCTCCATTTCTAATCAGACCAATCCTTGCAGCCAGCTGCTTCGTCTGCCTTTTTTGCTTATGCAGACCTAAAATGTAGCCAAATTTCAAGATATGGGTAATCTTAAGGGATCTGCAGGGGGTGACCCAATGGTTCTATCAAAGACAAATACTGGGTTGTATGCTGTTGTATCCCAAAAAAATAATCACTCAAAAACTGGGTGAGTTTACATTACTCGTGCCTATGCACATTGTAGCACATTGTGCGCCATAACCCCTCAAAAAAATTTCACTCAAAACAAGGCTGGTAGTCGAGTGAGACCATTGACATGAGGGCTCATCATGATAATATTTCTGTTGGAAATATACAATGTAGAGACACTTTGGCCCTGCTGTTCCCTTGTGGGACCCTGTCGTCGACGGTATCTATCCATCTATCTATGCGCCCTGAATGGTGCGCCAATCTCCTATTCTAGGGACCGTATTCATGATCGCAGATGTGTGCTTCACAGAATTTGGGGCGAGTAATTGGAGTGTAATTGGTCCCATGAAGAGAACAAGAAGCATGGCCTAATCTACCAGTCAACACTGCCCTATGATCTATCCTGCCTAATCATCCTCATAATGGTTCTTCGCTCGAACAAAAAGGAAATTGAGATCTGCAGGCACACTTTGAAAAGTTGCTTTATTTCAAAGGTCCCACAGCTCATCGTCCCTCACGAGTCACCCAGCATAGCCATATTAGAGAGTTCACCCACCGCAGCGCGCCCTATACGCGCGGCATTTTTAACCTACAATTTACTAGTACCAACAACGGTGTGGTCCACGACAGTGAAGCATATACCAATAGGGCAGTAGACAGAACGATTGAAAGCAATACGAAATGGAAAAGACTTGAGCTTGATCTCTAGCTAGCTTTATGACTCCGATTATCTCCGACTCAGGAAGACCGAAATTCCTGGCAAGTCAGGCTACTACAGTATGTTCTTCGATATTTCAACCCCAAAATATATTTCTCGGAGACCCTGGCTCGCTACCTTTCACATGTAGTGGAGGCAGTGGGCTCGGCTGTTCCCTTGTGAGCATTTTCGGACGGAGCCACGTATCTATATGGACCATCTATCTACATCTGATCATTGATTCTCATTATCATGACACCATGACATTACAGTGACATTATTCGCGAAGCAATCCGTTCTAGAAGATTTTAATTTTTAGTAGTATGGCAGAAGCGTATAAAAGTGGGATAAGTTCGAGTAGTTCTACTTCATCTGCTCTCACCTGCTGGACCAGTCGAGCGACAACTATTTGCAGGCAAAGAATAACCTTATCGCTTCACTCTAAAACCTTCTATCTCGAATCTTCTTCTTCGCTACTCTCCTTCGAAATTTTCACCATGCGTCTCGCGCCTGCTTTGATCGTGGCTAGTATTGCCCTGTTTACTGTCGTGCATGCAGCGCCTCACGCCGTTAGTGTTTATCTTGACGTGTCGTCGTTCTTCTACTCACCGTCTTTTTTTTCTCAGGCTACCAGACAAACTACGACCTCACCGGAAGAGCCTCTGGCATCACTGCAAAGTCGAAAAGCAAAACCTAAGCCAAGACCGAAACCCCTAGTTCCACGGCCATCGCCAGGATCCCAGAGGCATCCGTGAAAATTTGGGTGTTTTCGGTACTTTGGATCTTTTTAGATTTGTTAGTAAAAGTGTCGGGTATGCAGCCATAACTACATTTATATGTTTCCACTCACTATTCCATTCACAGAGTTATTGGAGCTTCCCTTTTCATTTATGTTCATCTCTCCATGGTTATCTAGACTGTAAATTAAACCTTCCTTTGACTCATGAGCCCTGAAATGGTCCTGACGCCGCGAAGATGTTATCGCAAATATTCGGTGGTATATAAGCTTGAAGTTAGCACTGTGAAGTTGTGATTTTACTCGCCCAAGGATGTGAAAGTACAAAGATTTACCGTCCATGCATATTTCCCCGAAACGATATTTATCCGGCACCTGGCCGAACATAGAGCAACGCCAAGCCTGCGCACAAATATGGCTTCCATGTTATGAATCTTCATTCCTCTTAAAAGACGGGTATGAAGCTTCGAATTTACGTTCTTGGATGGAGAGCACCATGACGCGTCCTTGATATATACTCGTACACCGACGACTTCTTGTCATTAAAAGTAGCTAGGTCACCTTCGTTAATGAATCGAGCTTGGCTAAAGAACATAGAACACAAACCCCCTTCTCTTTTGGAAACAAATGTTCACGAAGTCCAAGTACATCCACAGTTAAGTCGTCTCAAAGTTAAGTTCCTCAGGCTGTCCTTCGCAATTAATAATGATCACCATTTCAAAAGGGCAGAGCACGGACCCAATTTGCAACGCAACGAAAGCGCCAACATGATTATCTCGCTTCCCCATTTCTAATTAGACTTATTCTCGCAGCCAACTGCATCGTTTGCAGCGCGTGTCGTCTCCTAGGCCTGATATATACCACTAACATCGCGCTGACAGCAAAAAGCACATTACATGCAATGAATTCGTACAAATCGGCTCGCTCGCTCGAGATGATGCGCCCGCACCGACTATAGTTGGAGGGCGCGATGAAGGGTGGGGAGGAGCTGTAATCTGAATTGGAATTCGGATTGGGATTTTGCTGCCGGTCTGGTGGAGGAAGACGCGGCCGTAGAAAGAAGCGAGAGCCCCCGTGATAGAAAGACGAGGAGAATGAAGATGAAGAGGCATTATGGCAATGCATCAATCACCGGTTGCCGAATGGTTGACAGAAAGGTTTATCGAGCTGTTGTAGTATATGATCTTCGTAAATCATACCGCAAGAACACGAAGGTTGACACCTCATCTGGAGGGCAAGGTTCGCATTCACCAAATGGAAAGCATATTAGCTCTCGGTGGGTGTTATTCTGAGGGCCCGTGTCAGCGTCGATACTCGCAGCAACCGTGAGGAAAAGAGTCCAAGATAGTTGAAAGACTCATTGGCTAACCACAGAATACTATTTACTCCGCTCCTTAACTGTATATCACCGTATTCGCTGCCAGCGTCGACAAAAGGCACATCTGAAGACCATCAAAGTTGACCGTGGTGGCCCGTTGAAGATAAAATCGTGGGATTTCGTGACACTGACAATTCACTCTTTCAATTTGGATTCCGCTTTCAAGTTCAACTTTAGCATCGAAGCGTTCTTCCATCAACCTCAATATTTCACTTGGATATGTCCAGAAAAGCAGTCCTGGTGGAAGATTAACTTGACGACCACACATACCTTCCTTTACCTGCTCGTCCACAACGAAATGTTTACAGTGTACACTGGCAGTACTATGTACATACAAGTTCCAATTTCCTTCATTGTTCCTTGTTTCCCTCAATTTGATACAGATATTCACAGTACGCAGGTAGTTGTTTTCTATGCCAAACGTCCTATAATGTTCATCATTCCAGCTTCCGCAACAGGGGCTCACGTTCTAGGGAAGCGAGAGGAACAACGGAATCAACTTGGTGACGTTGGGGGTCCCAACGCCTAATTCAAACAGAGCCTTAGTAACCAGTTATAAGTTCCAGTTATTAGTTATACGCACCTGTAACAGGATCCCAGCCGTCCGTACTGAAGATAAGAGCAGAGTAAGGTTTTAATGCACACCGCCCAACTCGAATTGTCAATACTACTCACGCGGTGAACCCTACTGTGTCTACGAAGAGGAGAAGAATTCAGAGCATGATGGGCAGGCTTAGTGTTATAATCACTTACTGCAGCCTTGATTTGTCCCCATCGTAATATCATTGAACGCGTCCTGGAATTGATCAGAGTAAATCTGCAGGATAGGGGGTCTTTAGAACGATCTTTTTTTTTTGTGGAAAGAAACGTACAGCGGGGTTGATGAATCCAACAGGACCTTTTCCAGCAGCGAGTCGAGCATCGTTAACCATTGTAATGAACGATCCCACAACAGGTGAGGAACAGGATGTTCCAAACACCAGCTCGAATTCCCCGTCAATACCTACATACATCGCGCTGAATTAAAAAAAAAAACTTGGGATGGTTTCTCTTAGATCGTAGCTCACCTATGACGTAGTTGGCACTATGATAGTAGATAGAGGCCTCTTTAGAACCAAGCAAAAAGAGACGAAGATATTTTCGAAAAAACACATACCCGTTCGCTGCTAAATCTGGGAAAGCACGAGACTTTGGAGAGAGAGGGAGGGGATGAAGGATCGTGAGTTGGGGGGTTTCTCGAAGAAAGAAGAGGTACATACAGTCCCAGAATTATTAAACTGAGCAGAAGTATACGGAGGCGGGTGGTTCGTCAAGAACGACGAGACCGCAGTTTGTTGATAGTCAGGGATCCTGGGGGGTGGGGAAAAGGAAAAGTGAATAGTATCCAGCATCAGCCAAGGGAAACCGTGTCAAGAAAGACCACCTGGACTAACGCGAAGATATTTGAGAACCCTCCTCCCGAAAAGATAACCTGTTCGCATGCGCCTTCTGGATCAAACACGGTCGATCCTGGGTTGACTTGCGTCGCTCCCGCTGCAGTGACGAACGGACAGGTAGCCTGAGAGTAAGCACAGACTTAGTACGGGGAAATGCGGATATAGCACACGAATCAATGCAAGTGTGTGCGAAACTTACCGGGAAATCAGGATTGAACATAGACCCGTTCGCCACGGGCTGTCCTACGAAAACAAACCCGCACGGAGATTAAGAAGCTTTATGCACGCGGGTACGGATAAGACCCATGTTGGTATGATATCCATACCTTGAGAGTTGAGACACACGCCTCCGTTCCCCGCTACGCCGTTATCTCCACTCGAATACAGGATAGTCGTACCCATGAGACCTAGCTTCCCATATTCGTTACATTGACGCGTGGCTGAGAAGGCGGTTATTGTTGATTCGTCTTGGCCGTAGGAGGTTGAGACTACGAAAGGGGGTGCGAGGATGCCACAGGATTCTGGACCTGGTGATACATAGTACGTGGGTAATTTAGGGTGGACGTGATGTATCGAAAAGAGAAGCCAAATCACCTTTGAACCCTCCAGGCAGTGGATCAGGGTAAATACCATCCTGATAATACGCAGACAATTACAATCTGAAAGTCTGTTAGGAAGGGGGGTTGGACACACACCTGGGTAGGATCATCACCGCCTTCGAATGTACAAAACGACCCATCAACAGCATCCAGCCAATTATCGAATCCAGCACCTATTAGAGTTCTCTAAATAAACACACACTTTGAATATTTCTCCGACAACTTACCCTCGACAAGGTCCCCGGTCTGCAGCAGAGTGACCGTTTGTGGGTTCACAAGAGACATACCATATTCCAAGTCCAGGTCCGATTCACCGTTGAAATCGAAACTTTGGTTGGTAGTTTGAACGACGGCTAGTAGTATGCGATGTTTTTTTAATAAGAGTGGGAGGTATAGGGAAAAAATTGGAGAAAATAAATACTACCTCCGTCGATGAGTACAGTCTTGGGACGAACACCGACCAAACTAGGAGAAAAATTACTGACAAAGGAGTAGGAGTGTAAGCTCAACACGACGAGCCCATTGCATCGACACTCACGAGAAGAACAAATCCAAATCACCAGCCAAAAACGCTTGAGGGGTGAATTCCACTACATAGCGACAGAGAAAGAGAGAGCCGGTTAGTTAATCTTCACGAAAAAAAATGATAATAAAACCACTCACGTATCCCATACGAATTCGTATCCGTGGAAACAGGATTAAAATCCGGCACATCATACAACGCCTTCAAACAATCCAACGTGATCATTTTATCGCAATTCTCCAAACTCGGTGGAACGGGGGTGGCATCTGGGCTTTTCTTTGGTCCGACAGTGGATACACCGGGTTTCCCGAGGTTCGCACCACTGGCAGCGCGTTTGAATTTCGTGGTTGTTTTTGGAGAAGGACGATGGTTGAAATGAACAGTGGGTTTGATGAGGTCGATATGTTTGCGTATGTCGGCTGGGACAGAGTAGGTTTCGCAGCCTGCAGTGGAAAGGGAATTAAATCAAGAAACTCTATCTGATATGATGGTTACCCACTAATCTGCTCTTCTCCCGTCTCAACATGCTTATACACATGATACTCCGTCCCCAACAACCTCTCCACCTCCTCAACACTTGCCATAACCTCTACCCACCCCTTATTCGCGCTCGTCCGAATCTTCTCTCTCTCGAACCCAAAGTCCCTCAACCACCCCACCACACTGTCCACACTTTCCGCTTTCGGTTTAAACGTATCCACGACCTGCTGCGGCGTCCAGTGTTTCCCGTAGTCCGAGGAATCGGGGTGGGAAACAGCCATGAGGAGGTCCGAGATCTTGTCGATGTTTTGCTGCGTCAGCCCGATGCGGAGAGGGAGGATTTTGGAGGGGGAGGGTTTGTGGGAGAGGAACCAATCGAGAGGGTCGGCGGCGCGTTTTTCGTGTACGACATGGGGCACAGAACCGGTACTACTATTAGTAATAGTGGACGAAGGTGCAGAGATGCTGGAAGGAGCAAGGGTTGCTGCTAGTCCCAAGGTAAGAAAGGCCAAAGGGAGATGCATATTTGCAGTTTGAGAAGAGGGTTACCACTGAAGCGGTAAGATCCAATACTCAAGGAAAAAAACCCTCCAACCATACGGCAATCCATTAAATACCATCCGTGAATTCTAAATTAGCCTTAACCCGATTCGACGACAAAAGCCCATAGTCTGATTAAGTGTTAGTAAGACGGGTGGGTGAAGGAGGCTCTAGTAAGTAAGTGAGAATTCGAAGCATATTATCATCGCTTCATGCATATGGGTTATCTCGCTTTGAACCTTATGGTACCACACTAATAGGGATGCCACCGGGGATTGGTGAATTTTAGCCTGAAACTTTTGGATAAGCCACTGAGAGTTGGCCTAGAATAAAAATAAAACAACCTCTGACCGCCGACTTGGGACCCTTGAGCCTGAAGCTTAATGCATTGATGAGTCCTGAGTACTGAGTCGTACTTGACCGGATGAGTTTTCGAGGTCGGTGACACTGAATCTAAAAATACAGTCGGGGGATAGCGAAAAGTATGAATAACAATCCCAAGCTTCACCCCCAAGTTCGTCTTGACACGGTCTGTTTTAGGCTGTTCGCGTGTTCCATACGTACGTGTTGGAAGGAATCAGAACCTCCAGAACCCCCGAGTCAGTTAGAACTTCGGGAGTTGAATACATACTTAAGCTTCTTCGAACTGGACCGAACGGCGTCCGGGAAAGTCGGTGGGAGTCGAGGAGGAGAAGGTGAGAGGAAGTTCCCAATCGTTCCTAGTACAAAGTCAGTATTGTCTTTTTCAAGGATTGTTCATCATGATTCGGATAACAAGGAGCCCGCCCGGCCATAGCAAATAGCTACTATACTTATTGTTATGAAAATAAAGTTAGAAAGCACCTAGACAGAACCACGTACTGCCATGTATTAGTAGTAGTAAGCAGAGCCGCACAGAACTCACCTCCGTGCTAGTTCTTTTTTTATCTGTGCCTTCTGCTAACACACGACGACGACGGATTCGCGGTGGGGGAATTGTTGAATCAATCAATATGTCGGTCAATCATCGAACGATTGTTGACGTTAAGACATAAAAAAACGGGACTGATCCTACTGAAAGAGATAGAAGAGCTCGCTTTGAACTCTTTTGAAGTCCACCATGTGTGTCGAGTCCCACCATGTGCGTCAAAGTTCAAATGAGTAGCGCAATATCAGAGAGTATCGAATGGCCTCTTTCCAATATCAATGATCTCGAATGGTTTTCTGATTTCACAAGAAAAACTACTGTAATTCAAATTATGAGTTAGTTCAAGTTGCCCTATACAGAAGCGACTCAGTATTGTTCATCTCGAAGAGCGGTGATTCCTGGACGGGGGAGGAACATTGCTTAGCTGTGTCATTAGAAGTTGGAGCAAGGAGAGTACAGTTAAGCCCTAACCTTCCAATGCTTTCCGTAAATCTGTGAGGTCATGTTTGGCACGAACAATCACATGTACAGTGAATCGTGATCTTGCAGTCTTTTCACTGGAACATTTATCTCGACATTGAGCATCTTAAAACAATGCAACATATATGGTGCATGCTCGGCCGAAATCTTCAAGTATCAGCTATTAGTACTGCATATTGTAACAGAACGTCCTAATTAGCATGCCTCTTACTTAAACATACTTACTATCTATGTCCTATGCCTTACAATAATTACCCCTTTTAGTTGTCATATATTTCTACATATATAAGGGGTTTCAATGTACTCAGTATGATAGGTTCTCCAGAATCATTTCTATCAAGCACATACACCAACCTGTGTAGCAATACTGTGACCTCATCACTCTACTGTTACATATCTTGAACCCCCAACAACTGTGACTTTTCTCTCTAAAAACACACCCCCGACATCCATCACTGGTGTCCCCAGGTCTGATCAGCCCAGGACTCGGACAATGGATACCAAAAAAATATCAGAACTTGAATACCATCCTTCACAAAAATCTTGACACTATCCTCGACAATGTCCAAGAATTTCAGTGTCATGCCCTGACCGCAACCAGACCAATGTAAGACCTGGGTCAAAATGGGTCTTAGGGTAGGTTTGGTATATGAAGTTTTATGTTGTAGCGTGCTAGGAGCAGGCTGGAGCTCGAAGGGAGCTACGAGAACCGCGACCGAGGACGGGAATGACCTAGTAGTGTCTGGAACGACGAGATGATGACCCTTGAGGGGGTCCCTAGGAGGTCCAGGGAGGTCCGTAAGGCGTAGGGAGGTTAAGGAAGAGTGCGGGACCGTACAGTATTGCGTAGTAGGAGTTGTACTCGCTAGAACGTCAATATAGGATCGAGTAGGTCGTATATGCAACTGGGTCTTGAGAGTGTAAGCTCCCGAGAAGGGATATGTCAGGAAGGGTAGGTCCCTGGGGGCTGAGCTTGAGGATGGACGTCCTCGAGTGTGGGAGGTGGTAACGGAGAAGCAATACGTAGTCTGACGTGAGGGGTAGCTTTGACGTTACCTAGATCGAGGTCCCGAAGCTTACGAAGTAGCTAGGGAGCTCTGGGAGGTTTGGGGAAGGGTAGCTCACCAAGGTGGGTAGGCGTTGGGGAGCTTTAGTAATGTTCGAGGGAGCTCGGGGACTCACTCGGAAGGCTTAGACTTGAAGTGAAAGCGTATATTCGATCGTATAGATGATCAGAGAGACAATAGACAGAAGTAGAGAGAAACAGAGGTAGAGAAACAGAGAGTAAAGAGAAATCCGTATGGTTAGCAGGTACAAAGGGACAGGGACTGGACCTATGCAAAAGGGTGTGTGTTCAAAATATACCAAGCTGGGGCTTTGGGACGTATCAGAGCTACTTAAATAGGTACAGGAAGTGATCAAGGGAACATCAGGGGCCATGAGGCGTGTAATCGAGATTAGTATCTTAATGGGGTAGGTGTAGGAGGGCTTCGACGCGTGTCGGGGGAGGTTTAGGAGCTGTCTTGGATAGGTACAGGCGTGGATCTGGGGAGGTACGGGCGTGGATCGGTACTGAGGGGTGAGAGTGTTTGGCTGATACTGGGGCTGTCCTGGTCGTCACCATTAAGAGGGCTGTGGATAATGGTCGAGGCATGACAACCAACCCCAGCACCAGCCACACGTTCTCACATTCCCTACCTATCTTTGCACCTCCCCAAGACAGTACCACCCCTTCCCTGATGTGTACCTACCCAAACGTCTTGATGACCATCCCGACACGTGTACGAAACCCGCCTACCACCAGCCCCATTAAGTACTAATCTTGATCACCTGCCTCATGTCCTCTAGACTCCCTGATGTTCCCTTGTTCACTTCCCGTACCTATTTAAGTAGCTCCGCAACGTCCCCAAGCCCCAGCTTGGTATATTTTGAACACACACCCTTTTGCATAGGTCCAGTTCCTGTCCCTTTGTACCTGCTAACTATACAGATTTCTGTTTACTCTCTGTTTCTCTATCTCAGTTTCTCTCTACTCTTGTCTGTCATCTCTCCGATCGTCTGTACGATCCAATATACACTTTTACTTCAAGTCTAAGCCATCTGAGTGAGTCTCTGAGTTCCCTCAAACAATACTAATGCTCCCCAACGCCTAAATGCCTTGGTGAGCTACCCTCCCCAAACCTCCTCGAGCTCCCCAGCTGCTCCACAGGCTCTGGGACCTCAATCGAAGTAACGTCGAAGCTACCCCTTACGTCAAACTACATACCGCTTCTCTGTTACAACCTTCAACACTCAAGGACGTCCACCCTCAAGTCCAGTCCCCGGGAGCCTACCCTCCCGGGCATATACCTTCTCAGGAGCTTACACACTCGAGGCCCATTTCCACTACGACCTATTCAATCCTATGTTGACGTTCTAGCGAGTACAACTCCTACTACACAACACTACTAGGTTCTGTACTTCTACCTCCCCTCCCTATGCTCTAGGGACCTCCCTGGACCTTATAGGAACCCCTTCAAGGGTCACATCTCCCTATCCCAGCCACTACTAGGTCATTCCTGTCCTCGGTTGCGGTTCCCGTAGCTACCTTTGAGCTCCAGCCTGCTGTCAAGTCCATGCCTCGGGCCTCCATTCCGCCGCTCGGTACTCTGAAGATCCACCTCTTATTGTAATCTCTCCTTATTGTTCTTTCTCGCTACACATACCCTTTCGTTCTAGTCCCTCCTTATTGTCTTTTACTTTACCCTGCAGGTACTACTCGTATAGCTCCTAGTAGTTAGTCTGGCGCTCCGCACCGATGCGCCGCTCCGTAGATATAAATACTGCCTGTACGCTACTGTAGTTCCTTAGTTTAATTATCGACTTAGATTCCCTCTTCCACTCTGTGCTCTCTAAGTCTTCAGGCTCAACGCCTTGAAGTACTCTCTACGCTACCTTAGGACTAGACGTCCTCTGGCTCGCTTCTCGTCACCGGCGATACCGCCGCTCCGACTTGGCTGCTTCTCAGTTCCTCCCTTCTCTACTCTCGATCTCCGGGGACTAACGGCGTAACGGCGGTGTTGTTAATAACTTCACTACTGTCCCACTCGTCTTCCGCACTTAGACACCTTGTAGCTTTGGCACGGTTACACGGTGTACATGATCTTAACAGTATAATTAAACTCAATCTGTTAACGTCGCACTGACATATCATTTTTTATGCCTCCGAAAACTCGAGCTCAATCTAGAGCTAACTCCGAAGAAAACACTTTCTTCACCACAGCCCAATCTTTTGCCCCATTCTCAGAATCTATTTCTGCCATCGGTCAACCACGTCGCCGTAATCGCGGTTTCGGTCCAGCTACAGTCCCTACTACGTCGACTCTTCCTGAAGCCATGGAAGAGGAACAACAATTCGAATACAGTACCTTGTACACTGGTGACGGACAACCTGTCCAAGTCCTGACCCCTCGCCGTGGACAACCCCCCGTGGTCGCTGTCGACCCCGACGATCCGGGCGCCGACAACAATCATGACGATCTGGATGACGACTCCGGCGGTTTACCGCGTGGTGAACCTGGTGACCCCAGTGGACCTGGTGGACCTGGTGGTCCCGGCGGTCCCGGCGGTCCTGGTGGACCTGGTGGACCTCGTACTCCCATATCTCCTGACATCCCCAACGAGCAACGTGCTATGTTGGAACTCCTCTCGGGGTTCAAGGGCTCCATTGAGACCCTTGGTACCGTCCTCGCCGCTCTCGGCCGCCCCTCTGACAGCTCTGAATCCAAGAGCAAGGTCAAGGAGCCAGAGGTATTCGACGGTTCGGATCCCCGAAAACTCAAGACGTTCTTCGTCAATCTCGCCCTGGTCTTCAATGACCGTCCAAAGTACTTCACCGACCAACGGAAGGTGAACTATACCCTTTCCTATCTCAGTGGGTCAGCCAAAGAATGGTTTGTCCCTGATATTCTCGACCCGGATCTCGACTCGCTGCCGGCCTGGACATCCTCCTTCAAAGCCCTTGTAAAGGAGCTTCAGGATAATTTCGGCGTTTACGACGCCCAAGGCGAGGCCGAAGATTCTCTCGGTAATATGAAGATGAAGGAAACCGAGAACATCCGGAAATACAATATCCGGTTCAACACCCTGGCTGCTAGTACCAACTGGGATTCTGCTGCCCTGAAATGGGCTTATGGACGAGGCCTAGCTGAACGCATCAAGGACGAAATGGCGTGTTTGCCCGAGCCGGCGACGCTCGCCGATTATCGTCAAGAAGTTCTTCGTATTGACAATCGTTATTGGAAACGCGAGGAAACTAGAAAGCATGAGGCTGGTAAGCCTTTTGTTGCTCGGAACCCGAAGAAGGGTTCCTCGGACTTCAAGACTGGTTCTTCTAACCAGCATAACAATTCTCAGCCTTCTGGCTCTTCGGCGCCGTTCACGCCGAAGCCTAAACCCTTCTCTGGTGGTAAGCCTAACAACAATGGTAAGCCCCAGAATTCTTCGAATTCCGGCCAATCCGGCGGTCAGCGCCCCGCGTTCAACCATCTTGGTGCAGATGGGAAAGTCCTTCCCTCCGAGAAGGAAAGAAGGATGAAGAACAACCTTTGTCTCTTCTGCGGTGGTAAGCATCAGATTGCTGACTGCAATAAGCGAAAGGCCCGAGAATCGAAGGGCCGTGCTGCCGAGGTTGAAGAAACCCCCGAAGCAACCGTTGAGGTTGTTGAAGAGGAATCGGAAAACTAGTCCGCAGCTCTTGTTCCCCGGTACGAAACGGGAGCTGCGTTGATCAGGTTCGTACCTCACCTGGGGAGTTATATCTCAACGCGTCCGCTCTTTCTTCTATTGAACGATCTCTTGTAATATCATTGACTACTGAATTTCCTTTATCCGATTCGGCCGCGCCGGCCGAACCTATTTCTGCTCTTCTCAAATTTCCTACTCTTGTTGACTCTGGTTCTACTGACTCTTTCATCGATACTCGTTATGTTTCACAAAATTCTATTCCTACGACCAAAATCTCTCCTGTTAATCTTCGTCTTTTTGATGGTTCATTATCTTCTAAACCCATTACCGACATGGCGAATATCGCCGTTCGGTTCCCTTCCGGCGAGCTGCTTCTCTTACCCTTTTATGTTACACATTTAGATTCATCTTGTAAAGCAGTACTAGGTTACAGTTTCTTATCCCGCTACAATCCGTTGATTGACTGGGCATCTCGAAACATTACGTTCCGTAACACTTCACACCTTGATTCTCCACAGACGTCTGTACCTTCTGCTATCAACCCCGTTGTTGCAAAGGTCGCTGTTCCGCTACCGGAACCTTCGCCGTCGGTTTCACCGACAATTTCAGGAGACCCCTCCTGGGGACTCACCTCGCTCTCGGACTTCACGGGCCAAGCCCCTTTCGTCCAAATTCCCCTTTGAACCCATCTATTCTTACCCTACGGTCTCTCAATTCGCTGCTCAACTGGAAACTCCCGAGGTCGACATTGCACTCGTCAGTGCTGCAGTCTTTAACAGGGCTTGCAAGGACGCTGGTATGGAACCTATTTTACTTCGTGCTATCCACTCAGAGGTCGCGGCCCGCGCCGCCGACCGCTCTTCCAACAATCCTACTGTCCCTCCACTCCATCCTTCTATCCCAGAAGAGTACGCAGAGTTTGCAGACGTCTTCGACGAGATTGCTGCAGATTCACTCCCTGAACATAGACCTTACGACTTGAAGATTGACTTGGAAGAGGGCGCTTCGCCGCCTCTCGGCCGTATTTACCCTTTGTCTGAAAAGGAGCTAGTTGCCCTTAAAGACTTTATTGACAAACAGCTGGCTACTGGTGCCATCACCCCATCATCCTCTCCTCACGGCGCTCCGGTCCTTTTTGTCCCGAAGAAAGACGGCAAACTTCGCCTTTGCGTTGATTTCCGTGGACTCAATCGTATCACCAAAAAGGATCGTTACCCACTCCCACTCATTTCAGACCTTCTCGACGCTCCGAAAAGAGCTAAAATATAGACCAAATTGGATCTCGCTCACGCTTATCATCTAGTCAGAATCGCTGAGGGTGACGAATGGAAGACCACCTTTCGGACCCGTTACGGCTCTTACGAATGGAAGGTCATGCCGTTCGGCCTTACGAACGCCCCTGCGGCTTTCCAGCGGTTTGTTAATGACATCTTCTCTGACATGCTCGATGTTTGTGTCATCGTCTATCTTGACGATATTCTGATCTACTCTGATACGCCAGAAGAACACCGAGAACACGTCAAGGAAGTTCTTCGGCGGTTACGGAAACATCGGCTTTACGCCAACCCCGACAAGTGCGAATTCAATATGGATACTGTTGAGTATTTGGGTTATATTCTTTCTCCCGACGGATTGACTATGTCCAAGGAGAAAGTTCAAACAGTTCTAGAGTGGCCGGTCCCGAGGAAGGTTAAGGACATTCAGTCCTTCTTGGGTTTTGCAAACTTCTATCGTCGTTTTATTTATAATTACAGTGATATCGTTGTGCCGATGACTCGGCTTACCCGAAAAGGCGCTCCCTGGATCTGGGACAGCAGCTGTCAAGAGGCCTTCGAAAACCTCAAAACTGCTTTCACTTCTGCGCCGATACTGGCCCATTGGGAGCCGAATCGCCCACTCATCGTGGAGACCGACGCTTCCGACTACGCCATTGCGGCGATTCTTTCCATCCAAAATGCTGACAGTGAAATTCATCCTCTAGCCTTCCTTTCCAGAACGCTTCATGCGGCTGAACTCAATTACGATACCCACGACAAAGAGCTACTGGCCATCTTCGAGGCCTTTAAAGCTTGGCGTCATTATCTGGAAGGCTCGGGTGATCCGGTGGACGTCATCACCGATCACAAGAATCTTGAGTATTTCTCTACTACCAAGGTTCTTACACGCCGACAGGTTCGATGGTCTGAATTTTTACATCAATTTAATATGGTCATTCGCTTCCGACCGGGGAAACTCGGCGAGAAACCTGATTCAATAACTAGACGCTGGGACGTCTACCCTAAAGAGGGGGATATCGGCTACGCCCAAGTGAACCCTCATAACTTCCGTCCTATATTTACTAACGAACAACTCACTGCATCTCTTCGAGCTACCTTCTTGGAAGGCCCGGTTTTACGAGCCTCAATTATCATGGATATCGAAGCCCTACACCAAGCCATCATCCTCGCCCTTCCCGCCGACCCGAGCTCCGTTGCTGGTTTGGAACTTGCTAAAGATCCTTCCAATGAACGTTGGAGCTTAGGTAGCGACAAGCTACTACGCCTTGATGACCGTATTTATGTTCCGAATCACGGCGACCTTCGCCTTCAAGTCCTTCGTTATTTCCATGATCATCCACTCTCCGGCCATTTCGGCCAGAACCGCACTCTAGAAGCTGTACGTCATCAATACACCTGGCCCAAGGTCAGAGACTTCGTCCGTGACTATGTCACCTCTTGCACTGTTTGTGGTCGCAACAAACCTCGCCGTCATCAGCCTTACGGGTTGTTGAAGCCTCTGCCAGTTCCGGTCCGACCATGGGATTCCATCTCCATGGACTTCATTGAGCAACTGCCAATGTCGAATGGTTATACAGCCATCCTCGTCGTTGTGGATCGATCTTCCAAGCAAGCTATTTTCATCCCTACTTTCGACACCATTACGTCCGAACAATTAGCTGAGCTTTTTGTTATTCACGTCTTCTCTAAACATGGTGTTCCTAATCATGTCACTTCTGATCGTGGTTCCGAATTTGTTTCGGCGTTCTTCCGGGCTCTCGGGAAAGCGCTCTCCATGGAACTTCATTATACCTCTGGATATCATCCGGAAGCCGATGGGCAGACCGAGCGTGTCAATCAGACTCTCGAACAGTACATCAGGATCTATTGTTCCTACCAACAAGATGACTGGTTGCCGCTACTTCCGATCGCCGAGTTCGCCTATAACAACGCTCCCAACGCTTCCACAGGTATTACTCCATTCTTCGCTAACAAAGGATACCACCCAAATATCACCGTTCGGCCCGAGGTCGACATGAAGTCTGACCTAGCAAGAGACTTCGTCGTCAACCTCGATGAACTCCACGTTTTCCTTCGAGAGGAAATCCTTTTAGCTCAATCTCGTTACAAGGAACAAGCTGACAGGAAAAGAATCTCGCATCCGGAGTTCCCGATCGGCTCCGAAGTATTTGTTCTTGCTAAGCACATTCGCTCTACTCGTCCTACTGAAAAATTCTCAGAAAAATATCTTAGTCCTTTCAAGGTCATCAGTCGACCTAGTACTCTATCTTACGAGCTCAAGCTCCCGGACTATCTTCGCCGCATTCATCCGGTTTTCCACGTCTCACAGCTGGAGCCGGTTACGCCGAATCCTTTCCCAAATCGTACTCAATCTCCTCCACCTCCAATCGAAGTTGATGGTGAAGAGGAGTACAACGTTGCCGAAATTCTGGACTCCAAGCTGGACAGAAGGTATAAACGTTGTCCTCTACGTTACTATATTCGGTGGGCCGGTTATGAAGGTACCGACGATGAATTCTCCTGGGTTGCTGCTGATGAATTACATGCTGATGAACTGGTACCCGCATTCCACGCTCGATACCCTTTGAAACCTGGACCTTGATCACACAAAATCATTTTATTCCTTTCCCCCGTTTTCCGCCGCGCTCCGCCGAAGTTTACTTTGTGCGTTTAGAGGGTAAACACGATGATAGTAAATTGAGTGTTTATATCTCTCTCTTAATTGTTAATCTCATCCTTCTATCTACTATTTCACTTATATTTCTCTCACACTTAAACTACTTATACTTCAAAAACTAATTATTTCTTACGCCGCCTTTTGGCCCATTCGCTTTCCGATTTCAAAATCGAGTTAACATTTTTTTATATATACAAAGTCCAAAAAACAAGACTGTACAACGAAGGCAGGGCGACAAGAAGTTTACAAGAAAATGGCCGAAGGCCGATGTCCGATGTCCGATGCTACACTACTCCGCCCTCTCCTTTCCTTTCTCCGACCGGGCCTTCGTCGGCGCCGGTTCTCCCCCTTCCTCTTCCTCTACCTCCTCGTTGTCAAGTCCATGCCGCGGGCCTCCATTCCGCCGCTCGGTACTCCGAAGATCTGCTCGTTATTGTAATCTCACTCTTATTGTTCTTTCTCGCTACACATATCCTTTCGTGCTAGTCTCTCCTTATTGTCTTTTACTCTACCCTGCAGGTACTACTCGTATAGCTCCTAGTAGTTAGTCTGACGCTCCGCACCGATGTGCCGTTCCGAAGATATAAATACTGCCTGTACGCTACTGTAGTTCCTCAGTTTAATTATCAACTTAGATCTCCCTTCTCAACTTAACTCTTCTCTAAGTCTTCAGGCTCAACACCTCGAAGTACGTTCTCCTCGACCTTAGGACTTTAACGTTCTCTGGTCCGCTCCTCGTCATCGGCGATACCGCCGCTCCAACCTGGCTGCTACTTAGCTCCTCTCTCTCTACTCTCGCTCTCCGGGACTAACGGCGTAACGGCGGTGTTGTTAATAACTTCACTACTGTCCCATTCGTCTTCCGCACTTCGACACCTTGTAGCTTTGGCACGGTTACACGGTGTACATGATCTTAACACTCGTCTCCTTCTCCATCCTCCTCTACCCTTCCCTGTTCCTCTTCCTCGTCGCTATCCGCTAGTCTTCTTCGTTTTCTCGGTAAAACCGACGGCCCGGCCTCCGGCAATTCTGGTGGTGTCCTCCTCCTTCTTGAAGCCTCCGTGACCAGCCAGTCCAACTTCCGGTTCATGTGGCGATGGTAGGTGTTCGCCTTCACCTGGCCATCTCGAAGTTGTCGGTTATCGGCGAGCAATTGAGCCACCTGGCTCTCCAGAACCGCCAGGCGCTCGTTGGACGGATTCCCTCCTCCCTCTCGCTTCACCGTCGAGGGCCGCCCGGAATACGAGCACCGCACCTTTGCGTCGTGGCAGGGTTTGCAGATGACAGAACTCCTCTTGCCAGCCTGCATCTGACAAGAGATCTTTTTGCTCCTGCATCGTTCGCAGGGAGCCCTGTCATCTTCATCGTCGTCGTCGTCATCCCCGTCGCCGCCGTCATCGGGGTCCTCACCGACAGGCTATAAACGGAAAGGTTAGCAGATAAGCGGTAACCAGAGTTTTGCAGTACTCACCTGGGCCTTGGTCTTGGCCTTCGCCTTGTCCTTCCTCTGCCTAATCTCCACCACGGGACGCCGATTGGAGGCCGAAGTCTCACCTGGGGAGGAACCCCGCTGACTTCGAGCAGTGGCCGCCGCCGCCATTACCCTCCGACGTTCTTCTAACTCCCGCGCTGCCGCCTCCTTCTGCCTCTGCGCCTCCTCAGCAGCTTTCCTAGCTGCCTCTTCCTCGGCCTTCTTTTTCGCCGCCGCCGCCGCTTTTCTCGCCTTCATCCTGCGGACCTTCTCCTCCGCCCGCCGGATGGCCTCATCATCGTCTTCTTCCAACTCCTCCTCGTCGTTGTCTACAGTGTCGGCGGGTGGCGGATTTGTCGTTCGGGACCTCGAAGGCCCAGCGGTAGTAGCAGAAGTAACGGTGGTAGTGGTGGTGCGGCTAGCGGACATCTTTTGACTTAGAAGATTTTGGAAACTTGGGTCTTATCGGCGAAACTCGGGGCCTTTTATACGGCAAAACTGCGCACGGACCAGCGAAAATTTTCCTTCGAATTGTACTTGGTGTACGGTGAACCGAAAATTTTCACTGATGACTAACACCAATTCCCGGTACCAACGGCTTTCGAAAATTTTCCTGCTGACTGATGGGCCAAATCCCCGATGCTGACGGCCTTTAAAATTTTTCTTTGGTGACTAACCAACTCCCGGTATTAATGGTTTTCGAGGGCTCAAGCCTAAGAGGGGGATACTGTCAAGTCCATGCCGCGGGCCTCCATTCCGCCGCTCGGTATTCCGAAGATCTGCTTTTATTGTAATCTCTTCCTATTGTTCTTTCTCGCTACACATATCCTTTCGTCCTAGTCTCTCATTATTGTCTTTTACTCTTTCGTTCTAGTCTCTCCTTATTGTCTTTTACTCTACCCTGCAGGTACTACTCGTATAGCTCCTAGTAGTTAGTCTGGCGCTCCGCACCGATGCGCCGCTCCGTAGATATAAATACTGCCTGTACGCTACTGTAGTTCCTTAGTTTAATTATCGACTTAGATTCCCTCTTCCACTCTGTGCTCTCTAAGTCTTCAGGCTCAACGCCTTGAAGTACTCTCTACGCTACCTTAGGACTAGACGTCCTCTGGCTCGCTTCTCGTCACCGGCGATACCGCCGCTCCGACTTGGCTGCTTCTCAGTTCCTCCCTTCTCTACTCTCGATCTCCGGGGACTAACGGCGTAACGGCAGTGTTGTTAATAACTTCACTACTGTCCCACTCGTCTTCCGCACTTAGACACCTTGTGGCTTTGGCACGGTTACACGGTGTACATGATCTTCACAGTATAATTAAACTCAATCCGTTAACGTCGCACTGACATATCATTTTTTATGCCTCCGAAAACTCGAGCTCAATCTAGAGCTAACTCCGAAGAAAACACTTTCTTCACCACAGCCCAATCTTTTGCCCCATTCTCAGAATCTATTTCTGCCATCGGTCAACCACGTCGCCGTAATCGCGGTTT
This sequence comes from Lentinula edodes, assembly GCF_021015755.1. Lineage (NCBI taxonomy): Eukaryota > Fungi > Basidiomycota > Agaricomycetes > Agaricales > Omphalotaceae > Lentinula > Lentinula edodes. Next base: position 475,515 of record NW_025764338.1, read on the forward strand.
CAGTCCAGCTACAGTCCCTACTACGTCGACTCTTCCTGAAGCCATGGAAGAGGAACAACAATTCGAATACAGTACCTTGTACACTGGTGACGGACAACCTGTCCAAGTCCTGACCCCTCGCCGTGGACAACCCCCCGTGGTCGCTCCGGCTCAGGGCCGGTCTACTACTAGAATTGATTCTCCCATCCTCCAAGCCATAGCTCATTGTACTGGAAAACAACCTCAATGTCATGCTGCTTCTGAATCTCCTCGTGACCTGCCTCCTCACTTCGATCTGGACGCTGGTGATCACGATGATCAAGACCCTCCTGCTGACCCCGACGATCCGGGGGCCGACAATAACAATGACGATCTGGATGACGACTCCGGCGGTTTACCGCGTGGTGAGCCTGGTGACCCCAGTGGACCCCGTTCTCCTATCTCTCCTGACATCCTCAACGAGCAACGTGCTATGTTGAAACTCCTCTCGGGATTCAAGGGCTCCATTGAGACCCTTGGTACCATTCTCACCGCTCTCGGCCGTCCTTCTGACAGCTCTGAATCTAAGAGCAAGGTCAAGGAGCCGGAGGTATTTGATGGTTCGGACCCCCGAAAACTCAAGACGTTCTTTGTCAATCTCGCCCTGGTCTTCAATGACCGTCCAGAGTACTTCACCGACCAACGGAAGGTGAATTATACTCTTTCCTATCTCAGTGGGTCAGCCAAAGAATGGTTTGTCCCTGATATCCTCGACCCAGATCTCGACTCGCTGCCAGCGTGGACGTCCTCCTTCAAAGCCCTTGTAAAGGAGCTTCAGGATAATTTTGGCGTTTACAACGCTTAAGGCGAGGCCGAAGATTCTCTCAGTAATCTGAAGATGAAGGAAACCAAGAACATCCGGTTCAACACCCTGGCTGCTAGTACCAACTGGGATTCTGCTGCCCTGAAATGGGCTTATGGACGAGGCCTAGCTGAACGCATCAAGGACGAAATGGTGCGTTTGCCCGAGCTGGCGACGCTCGCCGACTACCGTCAAGAGGTTCTTCGCATTGACAACCATTATTGGAAACGCGAGGAAACTAGAAAGCGTGAGGCTGGTAAGCCTTTTGTTGCTCGGAACCCGAAGAAGGGTTCCTCGGACTTTAAGACTGGTTCTACTAACCAGCAAAACAACTCTCAGCCATCTGGCTCTTTGGCACTGTCCACGCCAAAGCCTAAACCCTTCTCTGGTGGAATCGGAAAACTAGTCCGCAGCTTTTGTTCCCTGGTACAAAACGGGAGCTGCGTTGATCAGGTTCGTAGCTCACCTGGGGAGTTTACGGTCTCTCAATTCGCTGCTCAACTGGAAACTCCCGAGGTCGACATTGCACTGGTCAGTGCTGCAGTCTTTAATAGGGCTTGCAAGGATGCTGGTATGGAACCCATTCTTCTTCGTGCTATCCACTCAGAGGTCGCGGCCCGCGCCGCCGACCGCTCTTCCACCACTCCTACTGTCCCTCCACTCCATCCTTCTATCCCAGAAGAGTACGCCGAGTTTGCAGACGTCTTTGACAAGATTGCTGCAGATTCACTCCCTGAACACAGACCTTACGACCTGAAGATTGACTTGGAAGAGGGCGCTTCGCCGCCTCTCAGCTGTATTTATCCTCTGTCTGAAAAGGAGCTAGTCGCCCTTAAAGACTTTATTGACAAACAGCTGGCAACTGGTGCCATCACCCCATCATCCTCTCTTCACGGCGCTCCGGTCCTTTTTGTCCCGAAGAAAGACGGCAAACTTCGCCTTTGCGTCGACTTCCGTGGACTCAATCGTATTACCAAAAAGGATCGCTACCCACTCCCACTCATATCAGATCTTCTCGACGCTCCGAAAAGAGCTAAAATATACACCAAATTAGATCTCGCTCACGCTTATCATCTGGTCAGAATTGCTGAAGGTGATGAATGGAAGACCACCTTTCGGACCCGCTACGGCTCATACGAATGGAAGGTTATGCCGTTCAGCCTTACGAACGCCCCTGCGGCTTTCCAGCGGTTTGTTAATGACATCTTCTCTGACATGCTCGATGTTTGTGTCATCGTCTATCTTGACGATATTCTAATCTACTCTGATACGCCAGAAGAACACCGAGAACACGTCAAGGAAGTTCTTCGGCGGTTACGGAAACATCGGCTTTACGCCAACCCCAAGAAGTGCGAATTCAATATGGATACTGTTGAGTATTTGGGTTATATTCTTTCTCCCGACGGATTAACTATGTCCAAGGAGAAAGTTCAGACAGTTCTAGAGTGGCCGGTCCCGAGGAAGGTTAAGGACATTCAGTCCTTCCTGGGTTTTGCAAACTTCTATCGTCGTTTTATTTATAATTACAGTGATATCGTTGTGCCGATGACTCGGCTTACCCGAAAAGGCGCTTCCTGGATCTGGGACAGCAGCTGTCAAGAGGCCTTCGAAAATCTCAAAACTGCTTTCACTTCTGCGCCAATACTGGCCCATTGGGAGCTGAATTGCCCACTTATCGTGGAAACCGACGCTTCCGACTACGCCATTGCGGCTATTCTTTCCATCCAATACGCTGAAGGTGAAATTCATCCTCTAGCCTTCCTTTCCAGAACACTTCATGCGGCTGAACTCAACTACGATACCCACGACAAAGAGCTACTGGCCATCTTCGAGGCCTTTAAAGCTTGGCGTCATTATCTGGAAGGTTCGGGTGATCCGGTGGACCTCGTCACCGATCACAAGAATCTTGAGTATTTTTCTACTACCAAGGTTCTCACACGCCGACAGGTCCGATGGTCTGAATTTTTGCATCAATTTAATATGGTCATTTGCTTCCGACCGGGGAAACTTGGCGAGAAACCTGATTCGATAACTAGACGCTGGGACGTCTACCCTAATGAGGGGGATATCGGCTACGCCCAAGTGAACCCTCATAACTTCCGTCCTATCTTTACTAACGAACAACTCACTGCGTCTCTTCGAGCTACCTTCCTGGAAGGTCCGGTTTTACGAGCCTCGATTATCATGGATATCGAAGCCCTACACCAGGCAATCATCCTCGCCCTCCCCGCCGACCCGAGCTCCGTTGCTGGTTTGGAACTTGCAAAAAATCCTTCCAATGAACATTGGAGCTTAGGTAGTGACAAGCTACTACGCCTTGACAACCATATCTATGTCCCTAATCACGGCGATCTTCGCCTTCAAGTCCTCCATTACTTCCATGATCATCCACTCTCTGGCCATTTCGGCCAGAACTGCACTCTAGAAGCTGTACGTCGTCAGTACACCTGGCCCAAGGTCAGAGACTTCGTAGGGGACTACGTTACTTCTTGCACTATTTGTGGTCGCAATAAGCCCCGCCGTCATTGGCCTTACGGCTTATTGAAACCTCTGCTGGTTCCGGTCCGGCCATGGGATTCCATCTCCATGGACTTCATTGAGCAACTGCCAATGTCGAATGGTTACACCGCTATCCTAGTCGTTGTGGATCGATCTTCCAAGCAAGCTATATTTATTCCAACTTACGACACCATTACTTCCGAACAACTAGCTGAGCTCTTTGTTATTCACATTTTCTCCAAGCATGGTGTTCCTAATCATGTCACTTCTGATTGTGGTTCCAAATTTGTTTCAGCGTTCTTCCAGGCTCTCGGTAAAGCGCTCTCCATGGAACTTCATTATACCTCTGGATATCATCCGGAAGCCGATGGGCAGACTGAGCATGTCAATCAGACTCTCGAACAGTACATCAGAATCTATTGCTCCTACCAACAGGATGACTGGTCGCCTTTACTTCCAATCGCCGAGTTCGCCTATAACAATGCTCCCAATGCTTCCACTGGTATTACTCCATTCTTTGCTAACAAAGGATACCATCCAAATATCACCGTTCGGCCCGAGGTCGACATGAAGTCTGATCTAGCCAGAGACTTCGTCGTCAACCTCGATGAACTCCACATTTTCCTTCGAGAGGAAATCCTTTTAGTTCAATCCCGTTACAAGGAACAAGCTGACAGGAAAAGAATCTCACCGGGGGCAGATTGAAGGGCACCTCGCAGCAAGGTGCCTTAATGGCACCTCAATGGGCACCTCATGATCATGTCAAGTAACTGACAAACATAGTTAAATACCGTTGATATGTATCTTATCCGAATGATCTGTATCTTTTAAATGGAATGCAGAAAGACAGGAATTTCTCCCACTCCCACTCACATTCTCATTTAAAAGTTCGACAAAAACAATTCGCAACTACACATCATTCAGTTGCACCTTTACAATGCCACCAAAGCCAAAAGTTATCTGCACTTGCAGTATTTGTTCCAAACTGACATGTGAAAACAAACACGGAATCCGAGTTCCAGGCCGCAAAGTGAGTCCACAAACCCGAAATGAACACCTCAAAAAGGATCGAGAGTCTAGAGATAAAGGTAATATTCCCTTTACTCCAGAACCACCAACAGCACCATCCTCAGAAACTAGTGGTAATCAGTTATCAGAGGAAAACACTCCATCTCAATCTCAAAAGGTTCCTGATCTCAGTGCAGGTATGTCATTCAAACTTTGCCTGTATGAAATCTTCAACTCCAACTTCTGATATTATTCTAGTAATAGAACCTGTATTTCAGATGTGTTGGTTCTTGGCTGCATGGCTTAGCCTTTGTGCTGGTGTGAGCAGGAAGACTGTCAACACAGTCTTGAAATGTCTCCACTTGATTATAACAACAATTTTGATTCTCATCTACACCTCTATTCAAGGTTTAGGCTATGGAGTCAGCACTGTCATTCCTAAAATTGATATTCCAAAGGATATCCGCACAGTATATGCTCGTGCTCAGTTAGAGCCTGAACTTGTCCGCATTTTTTGCTGTCCAACATGTTTCACTCAATATCCAGCAGATTCAACTACTAGAAAGTGTACTTGGAAGAAATCACCTAGGTCAAAGCCATGTGGCACTGATATGTGGACAACTAGGCATACTAGGACAGGGCTGAAACAGATTCCAAAATGCCTTTATACAACTCAGGATCTTGGATCCTGGCTCAAGTTTTTCCTCAGCAGACCACAAATTGATGAATGCTTGTCTCAGGCATTTTCCAAATTACAACAACCAAACCCTGTTCATCAGGATAGAATGTCTGATATTCAGGACAGTCCAGCTTGGCAAAGCTTAAAGGGGTTTCTCACCTCTAAGTATCACCTTGTCTTTGCTGTCTATATTGACTGGTTCAATCCCTATACCAACAAAATTGCAGGTAAGCAGCCAATGATTTTGTGCTGTGACTTGAGTTCTGTGGCTGATAAGTGAGATTTCCAGGAAAAGTTGTCTCCTGTGGTGCCATTATACTGTACTGCCTAAATCTTCCTCCAGAAATCCGGTTCCTTCCTGAAAATGTGTTTATTGTTGGAATGATGCCTGCACCACATAGTCCCACTATATGGACTATATCACACATTTTGGTATCTTTCCAGAGAGCTATTGCTGAATTTGACCTTCCTGGAAAGATAATTGCTACACATTCACATCCTGGTGGAATCGATTTACAAGCAATCAGAAAAGTAGCTGGATTTTTATCTCATGCTGCAGGCTTATTTTGTTCTTTTTGCAACTGTCATAAAGATGACATAGAAGATCTTGATTATAATTCCTGGCAGATGCGGGATGGAGCTACTGTTTGTGCTCAGGCAATGGAATGGCAAAATCTTGTTACTGTCACAGCTAAAGAAACCCTTGCATGGCAAACAAGGGTCCGATGGACACCAATGCATAATTTTCCATACTGGAATCCTGCCAAATATGTTGTACTTGGTTTCATGCATAATTTCCTGGAAGGCATTCTTGCCTTCCAACTCAGGGCTCTATGGGGTATTGGACGCACCAAGGAAATGCTGAAGAGTATTACACAGATTCTTGATGATGAAAGTTCCTCAAGTATTGACACTGATGAATTGGTTCAAGAATCTCAGGATCTGGAAATTGAGGCTGAACATGCTAGTCAGCATGAAAGTGCTACTGGGCTGACTGAAAATTTTGATCATATGGATGTGGATGATGAAGGAGGAGAGGTGGATGATGAACATGAGCCAACCCCCATGCCACAACTATTTATACCTCTTGATGATGAAGGAGATGAAATAGATGAAGATTTTGTACCATTGGATGTAGAAACAGCTTTTGACTTCACCCCTGAACAACTCAGTAATATACGGAATTGTATACTTCATGTCTTGCTTCCTGCTTCAAGTGACCGCCCACCCCCAAACCTTGGAGAAGCTAGCCATGGTAAACTCAAAGCACATGAATTACTTGTATTGTTTACTGTCATTCTGCCCCTTATTATTCCGGAACTATGGTGGAAAGGCAATGAAGTAGAAACAAAAAGACTTCAGAGCTTCTGTGACCTAGTAGCATCTACCAATATAATTTCTGCATACTCAACTTCGAATGTAGATGCTGACAAATATATGTATCATTATGTCAAATATCAGGCCTCCATACAAGATTTACATCCTGGATTCAAATCTATGCCAAATCATCACTATACAATGCATGGTGGAGATCAATTGAAATTCTGGGGACCATTGTCATTGCTCAGTGAGTTTCCAGGAGAAAGAATGAATGGTGATTTTGGACAAATTAAAACCAACAAGCATTTAGGTAAGTTCCTTTCATACACTATACACTAGGGAAAATTATGTTTCTTACTTCAAGTTACATTATAGGTGATATGGAATTTACAATGGTTCACAAGTCAGCCTGCAAAGGAAGGTTAGAAGCAAGTCTTCATGATAACCAGCTTCCAACAATGGCACAAAATCACACCCAGATTCCATTTAATAATAGTACCTACAGTTGTTACAAGTCTCATGAGGGGCAGAGTCACATTCAGTTCTGTATTCCAGGTGGCTATGGAGGTGCTTGGGAAACTGGATATATTGAGACCATCTGGGAGCTCCCCCTTGAAGGTGTAAAGCACACTTTTCTGCTGGTGCGAAAGCACCAACCTCTTTCTTCAGCTCAAAATAGTAAAAGTCCTTATTATCATCACCCTTGCTCCCTTTTGAATGCAAAGCTAGTGAGAGACACACCTTCTGATCACATCTATATTCTTGAGCCCCGGCATATAATCACTCATCTTACAGTATATAAAAGACCAAAAGGAACCTATGGTATTAATTCATCAGATATGTTGGCTATCTGCTGGGCCTTGAACAGAGGGCGTAGGTAAAATATTTGGGGACTTGCATAAGATGAACATATTATAATGAGTACATAGTCCATTCACAATACTTATTTGATTATACTCTGAAGAAAGTGAATTTATAACATTGTAGCACACATTGGAATACTTATACAAACTCAACACAGCAATCAAATAAATCAATGTCTACAAAACTTGTATGTTTGCCAGAGTAAGGTTACAGTAGTGCTTTCCAGCACTCAATGCACTAAATGCAAAATCAGAAAATACAGGACTCAGGTTTTGCAGATCAAGGTTTTCCACCAAATGAGTATGAAAAATAGATGTTGGGATATATGTACAATAAGGACAAACTTCAGAATAAATGATAGTAGTATACCCAGCCACAGACTACAAGTATAATGAGGTTCTACACAACACAAAAAAGACTTGTAAACAATAATATTTAGTATATTCCCAAAGAAACAATGGCATTAGAAAAATTGATTAAAAATGATACTGTCATGCCCTGTCCCAAAAGCTCCCCTTGTCACCCTCCTAGACATCCCAGAACAGCGTATCAGCTCCCTTACACCTCCCAAATAACCTCCCATAAACCTCCATGAACCACGGAACCCTAGCTAACCTCCCCACCAACGCTAACCTCCATCTGAAGCGACAGCTCCGCGACTCGCGTACGCCGCCGGACAATCCCCTATCAATTTAGCCTCATGGGTTCCGCACTTCACGCCAACCCCATTAGATGCTCGTTTATTACAATGTCCCGTTACTATTCAGCCCACCTATATAAGTATCCTCTGTAACATAAGCGTCCCTAGCTTGGTATATTTTGAACACACACCCTTTACATAGGTCCAGTCCCTGTCCCTTTGTACCTGCTACCTATACGGAATTCTCTTTACCTCTCTGTTTCTCTACCTCTGTTTCTCTCTACTCCTGTCTATTGTCTCTCTGATCGTCTATACGATCGAATATACACTTTCACTTCAAGTCTAAGCCTTCTGAGTGAGTCTCTGAGCTCCCTTGAACATTACTAAAGCTCCCCAACGCCTACCCGCTTTGGTGAGCTACCCTTCCCCAAACCTTCCAGAGCTCCCTAGCTACTTCGTAAGCTTCGGGACCTCGATCTAGGTAACGTCGAACTATGTACCGCTTCTCCATTACCACCTCCCACACTCGAGGACGTCCATCCTCAAGCCCAGCCCCCAGGGACCTACCCTCCCTGGCATATCCCTTCTCGGGAGCTTACACTCTCAAGACCCAGTTGCCTATACGACCTACTCGATCCTATATTGACGTTCTAGCGAGTACAACTCCTACTACGCAATATCGTACGGTCCCGCACTCTTCCTTAACCTCCCTACGCCTTAGGGACCTCCCTGGACCTCCTAGGAACCCCCTCAACGGTCATCATCTCGTCTTTCCAGACACTACTAGGTCATTCCCGTCCTCGGTCGCGGTTCTCGTAGCTCCCTTCGAGCTCCAGCCTGCTCCTAGCACGCTACAACATAAACCTCCATATACCAAACCTACCCTAAGACCTATTTTGACCCAGGTCTTACATTATACCAAGCTCTCCCGTCACCAAACGGACTCGTCGCGACAAAATGTCGGCGACGTCAATGGAACGACCTTCTAGTTCCAAGATTGAACCAAAAAAACAAAAGAGCGCCTTATCTCGTGGAAACACGACACAAGCTCAAAAGTCGAACCAGGCTGCTAGCTCCACTGTTATCACGGTGGCAGCTGGTCAACGCCTGATGTCCATCCCAGAACAGTCGTTCGGGGATGAAACCGCTAGCAATGTCCGGACCCCCGAGGGATGACAACCGGCGGTTGAGGAGCCCCCTCCAGTGGAACTTGGAATGGGACCACCACAACGGAGGTATACTTCCATGGGTTATGCCCAACCTGCCAGTAGCCCCATGGGAGGTTTCGCTTACTCCCCTACCTGGGGAATGAGAGGACCTCCCCCTGGACTGGTACCGCAGCTAGACATGGAGTCAGCTTCGAACACGGGTGGAAGAGTCAGCGGCCAAGTAGCCGCTATCGAAAGGATACAAGGGGAGAGTACTGACCCTCTCACAGTACGACAACAGGAGAAACTTCCAGAGAGGAGAGTATCCCCTGCCGTATCCGAACAGTCTCGGACGTCATCCCGGAGGTTACCAACCCCCCCGGTACAGTCCCTTAACCTTCCTCCCCCAAGACGAGGAAGCTCACTCTCCAGTCTCCTGAGGAGCCCAGCTATGAATACGCCCAACTGGGAGCGTACCCACGCAATACACCATAGCAGGACCAACTTCCCAGTACAACCGTTGTCTGAAATGACATTGCGTCTGGAAGACGTCATTCGAATTCAGGAGTGTATCCCGGAGGATGTAGCTATGGTCCTAAGGGAGGTATTGGAGTCGATGGGGGTCGAAATATTGGGAGATGGTCTCGAATTCTCAGACGTACGAGTACAGTTCCTGACAGTGGGAACTCAACTGGAGATAGACCTCCCAGAGAAGGCCCAGCAGTGGCTGATGACCCCTGCAAACCGATCAGATTTTCTCTGGCTGTACAACGTCCTGTTGGACCCAGAGAGGATGTTGGAACTGTTAGAGGCAGAGGCACGTTACGGGCGATCGTTCCGAAACTCGAGGGGAATACTTCCCCTCCTCCCTCATACCCATGGAAGGGAAAAGGAATTCTGTGGAGAAGCAGGGCTGCGTATATTGTACCGAGCATCTAACTACAGATCAGGAGCTGTACGGTTTGAACCTCCCCCTTTGAGGGTTAACGTCCCGAACTACCAGGTGATCCAAATACTACGGAACGCAAACCTAGCGGCGGCAGCAGCTAAAATCGATGAGGAAAGTAACGAGGATGCTAACGCAATCGCTGCAAAAAATCGTAGACGCAGGAGATACACCACGGCTCACCTCCTGGCCCCAGTGGAGTCAATGCCTGATCAGGATAGTCCCGTCCGGGTCCGTAGCGGACAGACGGTATACACGTACACGCCCATGAGGCATATGCACCAGCTTCTGGTGAGGAGTGAGGAGTCTGAAGCGATGTTGTGTTCGCAGGAGACCCGACACCGGACGCTACTAGCGGAATCAGACACTCTGATGCTGTCGGAGGAACTTTCTGGATCGAATCTAGAAAGAGCTTTGGAATTCCGTCGCAGACTGGTCGCGAATAATCGGGGAACCTCGTATATGGTTCAATGCGAACCAGAGAGCGTAGGGGAGTTCCCTTCGGAGCAATTTGACCAGAAAAGGCAGCTCCATGGATCTGATGGTCGTTTCCTGGCACAGAAACATTCATCACCCAGGAGTATCGAGGTTCCTGAACTCTTTAACCCTGGTAACACGGCCACGAGGAGCCCCCAGTTACGCTCTGGGACCTCCCCCACTGTACATGCCTTGGCTCAAAATTCGACTCCTCCTCCCAGAGTTAACCTGCAAACGAAACCGGTAACCCCAGTCTCGATGCAGCGATATCAGTTTGGTGAGGTGAGGATGGATGACGCGCAACATTCATCCCGGATCTCCGGACAAGATCTGACAGCTCGGTTGGTTCCCAACCCTGTACACGTTCTGTCAAGTCCATGCCGCGGGCCTCCATTCCGCCGCTCGGTATTCCGAAGATCTGCTCTTATTGTAATCTCTTCCTATTGTTCTTTCTTGCTACACATATCCTTTCGTTCTAGTCTCTCATTATTGTCTTTTACTCTTTCGTTCTAGTCTCTCCTTATTGTCTTTTACTCTACCCTGCAGGTACTACTCGTATAGCTCCTAGTAGTTAGTCTGGCGCTCCGCACCAATGCGCCGTTCCGTAGATATAAATACTGCCTGTACGCTACTGTAGTTCCTCAGTTTAATTATCAACTTAGATCTCCCTTCTCAACTTGACTCTTCTCTAAGTCTTCAGGCTCAATGCCTTGAAGTACGTTCTCCTCGACCTTAGGACTTTAACGTCCTCTGGTTCGCTCCTCGTCATCGGCGATACCGCCGCTCCGACCTGGCTGCTACTTAGCTCCTCTCTCTCTACTCTCGCTCTCCGGGGACTAACGGCGTAATGGCGGTGTTGTTAATAACTTCACTACTGTCCCATTCGTCTTCCGCACTTAGACACCCTGTAGCCTTGGCATGGTTACGTGGTGTACATGATCTTAACACGTTCCTCCAAGATTGAGCAATCCATCAGTCATTCCGTATCAAGGGTCGGTATCGATGCAATCTCAGGCAGTGGGAACGGAAAATCAAAGAGGTCCGAACCAGCGAAGAATGTTGGCAGTTCACGAAGAGGCGGTACCCCCGCAGGGAGCTCCTTTTGGAACTCCCTTTGTAACTGGAGTTCAGACGAATCGACCTGGCGTGGCTTTCGACTCGGCACGTTCTTAGGAGTCGTGTTAAGATCATGTACACCGTGTAACCGTGACAAAGCTACAAGGTGTCTAAGTGCGGAAGACGAGTGGGACAGTAGTGAAGTTATTAACAACACCGCCGTTACGCCGTTAGTCCCCGGAGATCGAGAGTAGAGAAGGGAGGAACTGAGGAGCAGCCAAGTCGGAGCGGCGGTATCGCCGATGACGAGGAGCGGACCAGAGAACGTTCAAGTCCTAAGGTCGAGTGGAACGTACTTCAAGGCGGAGAGCCTGAAGACTTAGAGAAGAGTTCAGTTGAGAAGGGAGATCTAAGTTGATAATTAAACTGAGGAACTACAGTAGCGTACAGGCAGTATTTATATCTACGGATCGGCGCATTGGTGCGGAGCGCCAGACTAACTACTAGGAGCTATACGAGTAGTACCTGCAGGGTAAAGTAAAAGACAATAAGGAAGGACTAGAACGAAAGGGTATGTGTAGCGAGAAAGAACAATAAGAGTAAGATTACAATAAGAGTGGATCTTCGGAGTACCGAGCGGCGGAATGGAGGCCCGTGGCATGGACTTGACAGTACTGTGAAATTCATGCCCAACCACTAACACAAAATCCAACTGAGCCAAAAGGCTACTATGACAGGATAATTGTCATAGGTGGTTGGGACTATATATACCACATGTATTAAGACCTCTCCGCATGATCTTAACAAGTCGGCTGTAATGATCCAACAGCAGGCTCAAGTTATTGAGACGCTTCAGGAACAACTCCGTGAAGTAAGGAAGGGATTCGCAACGGGGGAAATACCGACTGGTGGACCGATTCCCAAAACAGGAAACATGGCGGGAGTATCCGGGCAAGCGCCCATGGTAATGATAGAGGGAACGAGGGGGGGTCCCTCTCCTGTAGTTCCCCAGCCCAGAAGCTGGCAGGCTACGGAGCCAATATCTTTTACCAGACGAACTCCTATAGGAGTTAAGGAGGGGAACCCTCAGGAGGGACAAACAGCCCCGCTACCTGCCACCCCGAGTGTGGATAGAGGGCGGATTCAGGAATGGGGAGCTCGCGTGCAAAGAGCAGAGCTCGGGGAGTATGTGAGACCGGAAGGAGGGAGGTACGCGGTAGAAGACGATGGAGTAGCTGCAAGTGGGGGAGGTAGGGGAGGATTTAGACCCCCTGATAGGGAACCTCCCCCACACCTTTCAAGCCAAACGAGGGATCGAGAAAGACCTCTGAGCCAGGGGGGACGGGATCAAAGAAGGCAGGAGGAAAGGAGCGGGGGAGGAGCTCCCCCTCCACCACCCTCAGGGGGACCAGGTGATAATGATTCCGAAGGGTCCAACAAAGGGGAACGCACCCAGTCAAGTAGGAACGGGGGTAGGAATGGTGACGACGGAGTGGAGCTTCCCACGGGAGCTCCTGAAGTACCTCCAACTCGCTACGACCCGGACCAACCCTGGTATTACGATCCCAAACAAGGTTGGCATCGTAAAGCAGCCCCTAGAAACCCCAATGAGGGACGGAACACTTGGGAGAGCAATGAGGAGAAAAACCAAATTACCATCGAGTCAAAACTTGACGTTGGTAAGATCGAAAGCTTCGCAGGTGATGACCGGTCTGCATGGAAGACGTGGGTCCTCAGTTTGGAAAGGATGTTTGGAGTGCGTCCTACCATTTATGCTCGTGAAAAGGACAAGTGCGCTTCCGCAGCTAGTCATCTCACTGGTGCAGCACTCTCCCACTTCGACACGTTGAATCGGCAACGACTGAGGGGGGAGTACACTTGTCTCGAAGACTGGACAGAATTTAAACGAGAGTTCAGTTCCAAATTCGGACCCATCGACGAGGCGGATGAGGCAAGGAGGAGGTTGGCCTGGATGAAGCAGATGCCGGAGGAAAGCTTCGCCAACTTCTTCATTCGCTTCAACGAATACGCTCCTCTGACCAGGTTTAACGACGAGGCTCTCGTAACATACCTCAAGAAAGGGGTAGCTCCTTGGTTGCCCCTACAGGTTGTTACCGGAAGGGAGGAACCTCGATCCTACGACGAGTGGACCCGAGTGTTCACGAAATTGGACAGAGCTGTACGTGCGCAAGCGGAGAGTTTGAGGAACCTCCACGGTGAAAAAGTGTTGCAAGGATGGCTGAGTCGCTTCCCCGGGTTGGAACTAGCACCTGAAGCTCCTTACAAGTCCCCCTTGCGGAGGGAAAGAGAGCCAGCTGACGTCTGGACCTCCAATTCGAAACCAGCTGCGACAGGGAGGTTCCCAAACAGGTCCAACTGGAAAGAGGGACGACAAAGGGCTTCTGCAGCTTGGGGGGAAGGAGAAAGTTACGATAGCAAAAACCGAGAGGAGGACGAAGACTGCTGTCACTGCAGGGATGGAGGAGAATGGACTGAAGCGGTCCTCCGAGCAGGAGTTACCGATACCGGGAGGAAATGGACTCCTGAGGAAAGAGCGGAGAAGTGGAGAAGACGAAGGCAGGAACTCTGCATGCGTTGTGGACGAAAGGAGCACTGGGCAAAGGACTGCCCTAACCCAGAATCGTTAGAACGTCCAGCGGAGGATCAAGGGAGCTCCAAGGCCGATTCAACTCGAGGAAGAGGGACGGCCAACCAAGGGGGAGGTCGTAAGGACGATTCAACTCGTCGTTTAGAACGGATTCGCGCCGGGATCGTGGTGGAAGAACGGGAAGGAATGGACGATCTATGGAACGTCCACATCTTAGACTCACCAAAGGGAGGTGAGCAAGAACTGTTGGACGAAGTGGGAAATGGGCAGGGGGCTTCGAGGTAGATCAGGGCGAACTGCGAAGCCCCGCAACACCTTCGCCTACCACAATAAGAGCTGCACTTGCGGGGAGTCAGCCAGCTCGTCTCACATCCCGATCCTACAATTCCTTCATCATCCTTACACGCTTCCCGTTCTCTGACCTAGATGAAGACAAAGAATACGCCACACTAGTGGATAGTGGAGCAACTAGATGCTTCATAGACAAAACCGTCGCTATGCGACATCCCAAAAATTTGGTTGACCTAACAAACAGTATCCCTTTGGAGCTGTTCGACGGGAAACCTACCTCCGCAGGATTGATAACTCAGACCTACACTGATCAGATCAGTTTTGCGGATGGAACAATTCACAAGGTGGAGTTCCTAGTGACTTGATTACACCCCACGGCTCCGATTGTGCTAGGACTGCCGTGGCTACGCATGCACAACCCAGTAATTGACTGGAAGGAACTTTGCCTGACATTCCAGGACCGAAACGTCCGAATCTCAGCAGCCTTTGCGTCGGAAATTGTCCAACCAGGCACCGAGGGAGGTACTGAGGAGCTAGGAAGGGGGGTAAACGGCGAAGAAATACACGAAGGAACTCTCCAACCACCTCCTGAAGCTCCGCAACCACCTCCAGAAGTTCCTCAACAATCTCTGGAAGCTCCCCTTAGAGCTCCAAGGATGGGGGTGAAGCTAGAGGAAATAAAGGATGAAGAGTACGAGGCGAGTCAACCAGGTCCACACAAGTTATTCCCCTCGGACAAAGATCTGGGGCCAGACGACCCAATCCTTATGGGGATCAACGAATGGTTAGCGTTCGCGAGCGAAAGCACGGAAGAAGAGGTGGAGGAAATCCTCGAGACTGGACGATCCGCCATGGAGAAAGTAACCCCGAAACCAACGAAGGATTCAGAGGAGGCCTATCAAAAGTGGAAGAGTAGGGACACGGAACGATCCTCCTCCTGGCCGGGAGCTAAGCAAAAAGTCCGGTGGAGGAAGAAAAGGAGGGAACATGGACCTTATCCTGACCTCCCCACCTTAGACATCGAAAGCCTGAACATACCCAAGATTCCTTCAAGGTCTGGTCTGACTCCCAAGGGTTTAATAAGACGCAACAACTTCCGAAGAAAGCAGCTCATAGCGGGTACCCATGTGGTGGAACGAAAATCGGATCCCACCATGCAAGGGAAACCCATCAGCTTAATAGGAGCAGCTGGAATGGATCGTCTACTGAGGGAGGGAACCCCAGTGTACTTCCTTCATATATCGCCCACGAAGAAGGAGTCCCCTACCGAAGAAATACTCCGGGCGAGTGATAGCAACGACCCAGAAAGAGTGCAACAACCAAAGGATCCTGAGAATGGGAACCCTGGCCCGGAACAAGGGGGGGTCGTCAAGGAGCTTGACGAGGAAGTATCGAAGCGACAGGAGACAGAGGAGTTAAAGAAATCCATTCCCGTCCAATACCAGGACTACCTGGACGTATTCTCACCCGGAGAAGCAAGAACACTACCTCCGCACCGACCCTACGATATCAAAATCGAAACGGAAGGTGATGCAATACCTCCCATAGGGAAGCTTTACAACATGTCTGAGAAGGAGCTGAAATCTCTTAAGGAGTACATCGACGAGATGTTGGGGAAAGGGTTCATACGATCCTCCAGTTCCCCCGCGGGAGCTCCTGTCCTGTTTGCCAAGAAAAAGGATGGTACTCTACGACTCTGCGTCGACTATCGAGCCCTGAACAAAATTACAAAGAAGAATAGGTACCCTCTACCCCTGATAGGCACCTTAGTGGATCAACTACGGAAGGCGAAGATCTTCACGAAGATTGACCTCCGCGCAGGATACAATAACGTCAGGGTAGCCCAGGGACACGAGTGGAAGACCGCATTCCGAACTCGGTATGGGTCATTCGAGTACCTGGTAATGCCCTTTGGGCTCACGGATGCCCCCTCTGCGTTTCAATTCTTCATGAACGAGATCTTTCACGATATGGTGGACGTCTGTGTGGTGATCTATCTGGACGACATACTGATTTACTCAGATGACGAGGAGTCCCATGTGGAGCACGTCAGGAAGGTCCTGGAACGGTTACGGGCAAATCACCTCCACGCCAAGCCGGAAAAATGTGCGTTCCATGTCGACACCGTCGAGTACTTGGGGGTGATCATATCACCATTGGGAGTGTCCATGGACCCAGAGAAAGTGAAGGCAGTAATGGACTGGCCAAAACCAAGGACGGTGAAGGAACTCCAGGCGTTCCTCGGATTCGCAAACTTCTATAGGAGGTTCATAGACAACTACTCGGGAATCACCAAGGTGTTCACGAAGCTCCTCCGAAAAGATTCAGTGTGGAACTGGACACCACAGTGTAGTAGTGCCTTCGAACTTCTGAAGTCAGCATTCTCCGAAGCCCCGGTTCTGGGACATTACAATCCGGACCTACCGGTAGTCCTCGAATGCGATGCCTCTGACTTGGCTATAGCAGGGATCCTATCACAGCTGGATCCTGAAACGGGGGAGATACATCCTATCGCCTTCCATGCACGATCAATGATCTCCGCGGAACTAAACTACGACATATACGATAAGGAGCTTCTAGCTATCGTGGACTGCTTCAAACAATGGAGGGCGTACTGCGAAGGATCCCGACACCAGATCCAAGTATACTCAGACCATAACAATCTCCAGTACTTCACTACTACGAAGCAGTTAACAGCACGACAAGCCCGGTGGGCAGAGCTCCTTTCAGGATACGATTTTGTCATCAACTATCGCCCAGGGAGGTTGGGAGCCAAGCCGGACGCGCTCACCCGCAGATCAGATGTGTACCCAAAGAAGGGAGCTTCAAGGGACCAGGCCTTAGCAGGGAGGGAAAGGGTACTCATACCTCCAGAACGACTCAACGCTACCATCCTTATGAATGAGGACCTCCTAGTGAATCGAGTAAGGGAAGCCCCAAAGGACACGACTATGATTGAAGCACTGAGGAGGATTGCACGCAACGAGGAGGAATCTCTCGTTTGGGAGGATGGGCTGATAAAGAGGGGAGGTCGTATATACGTCCCAGACGTTGGGACCCTACGAAGAGAGGTCCTACAGTTGTACCACGACCACAAACTAAGGGGACATCCGGGGGAGAAACGCACCAAGAAGCTTGTAAACCAGCTGTTCTTCTGGAAAGGACTGTCCAAAGACGTGAACTACTACGTGCGGAGCTGCCACTCATGTCTGAGAGCCAAAGCCAGTCGCTCCAAACCTTACGGGAACCTCCGTCCGTTACCAATTGGTCAACGACCTTGGTCCTCAATCTCCCTAGATCACATCACCCAGCTCCCAGCCACGGCGGGCCCAGAGAAATACGATGCCATCCTCGTAGTAGTCTGCCGACTCACCAAACAGGCCATATATGTTCCTTGTCATACGACGGATAATGCGGAGGACTTTGCCAATCTATTCATCACATACGTCTTCTCAAAGCATGGGATGCCCTCCGACATAACTTCAGACGACTGGGACCTCCTCCTACCAATGGCCGAATTCGTATACAACAATACCCCAAACACAACTACAGGTGTCTCACCATTCTTCGCCAACAAGGGTTATCATCCAAAGTTGTCCATTACACTGGAGCAGGTGCAGGGAGCGGAAGTCAACGAATACGCGTCCAACCTCAAGGAACTACATGCGTACCTCCAGGAACGAATTCGAGTAGCTAACGAGGCCTATGCGAGGTACGCGAACCAAAGACGCCAGGAGGCCCCGGACTGGAAGGAGGGGGATCACGTCTGGTTGAATATGGAAAATGTCAGGACTAGACGACCCATGAAGAAACTAGACCATAAGTGGACGGGTCCCTACTCAATTTTGTCGAAAATAGGGACTCATGCCTACCGATTGGACCTCCCCGGAGACCTCCACAAGATCCACAATGTGTTCCACGTGGATAGACTCAAGCCCCACTTCCACGACAAGTTCAAATGACAGAACTCCCCTCCTCCTCCAATCTTCGTAAAAGGAGAATCAGAACATTTCGTCGAGAGCATTTTGGACTCCAAACCCATCAAAGGAAAGCCCGAGGAAGTGGAATACCTTGTTAAGTGGGAGGGTTACGATGAGGGCTTTAATTCGTGGGTGGGATGGAGAGGAATGGCAGGGTCCTTGGAGCTCCTGAAACAGTGGCATAAGAGACACACCAGAAAACGTCAGCCGAAGCGGAGCCACTGGAAACTATTGGAAAAGCAGGCAGAGGACGACGAGGAAGAAGCAATGGAACCAACAAGGGGAACGGGGAGCGGGGAAGGAGAACAAGGAGGGAAGGGGGGAAGAACCAGACCAACAATTTAACGATTTACGACAAGACCACACGACACGACGAGCACTACGATTGCTATGATTGCTCTCACAATTCTCATTTTCGTCTTTGAATCATTTTCCGTTTTGTCAACATCACGCAACTCACTAATAGGGTCAGAAATAAAAACACAAAAAAAACCAGTTAATATTTGGGAAGGAAGGGAGGTATAGGACAAGCACGATCAAGAACAGTACAAAAGGAACACAGGGTCTAAACTACGCTGAATTGGGCTCCTGCTTCACCACCGACATTTCTTCCATCCGGACAAGAAATTCCTCCCGCGATTCGTACAACTCATCGTCGTCCTCCCCGGTCAAGTCAATGGTCTCCCGAGGAACGTCAGGAGCCGGGGCTGAAGGAGGGATGGAGGAAGGAGAATGGGGGGAGGGAGGCGTCGGGGACCCAGGCAAGAACAAGGGAGTCCCACTCCTTGTGGGAGCATTTGCACCTGAGACAGGAGGGTCTTCCGGGATAGGCGGTAACGAGCTTGCCTCGTTTTTGTGTGAAAGAGAAAGGAAGGAATCTAATGGGCACTCCAACCAACCAATCTAATACACAATATGCGAGTTCACTGCTATCAAATTTATTTAATAGCAAGGGGTAGCGTTGGCAAAGGTTCTGCAAAGCTTTGAGAGCTAAGTACGAAGCTTTGATCAATCAATTTGAATCGTTCTAAGGATTCGATATATTCCTTTGATTAAGGTAGATTCAGCACGATTTGTGCTTTTGGTTGTATTGATTTGGGTATATCAAGAATTGGGGGTTTGAATCAAAGTAAATTAAAACCGAAACACACAGACCCCTACGGAGGGCTAGAACTATGTGCTGGCACAACCACACAGTGTGATTTGCCCTTAAGACCAACAACTGATCCTAAGTTCAAAGAATACCCAACAACTGGATATACTTCTCGCAGTCACAAGGAGCAGAACACAATGTTCCTATACTCACAAGTGCCGGGCCCGAATGGCTGCTAGCGAAGAGGTTTCAGTCTGGCGGGAGTGTGTCTTTCCTTTTTACGGATTAGCACTGCAATGTCGTCCCAAAATCACTTGTATTCCAGATACATCGGATTGCTATTTATACATACAGAATATAGAGTCGCACAGTACAATTAATTTAATACAATAAACGTTCGGAACCGCAAGGAAACTTCTACACTCGGTCAGATACCATTTAATTTGAATCTTCATGTCCTTATTTGGCCCATATTGGTTCCAAGATTCTAGTATACCTCCAAACATAGGTAGGTACTTCGATATTCATTTAATTTAATTGTTTTTTGGAGGATGACTCAAATGGTGTTCAACTGTCATTGCTGTTCAACACTTACTTCGATCGTTTGTCACCTCGTCCGGAGGCAAATCAGCTCTCCTCGATTCTAATCCTATCAATCTGATTCATCTGGATTAAACTAATTGCTTCTCTCTTTCAATAGACACCCATTGTGCCTATACTTTATCAAGGGAGTTACGCATAGTATTCATTTAATTGTATTCTTCAATATTTTCTACATCAGGACTCTTTGACATTCATTTGATATGCCTTCGGAGCCTCGCAGTCTTTCGATCGTTCTTCTAGTCATTTTCCTCAACCATGCAACTTGATTGGTCTATTAGACTAAATCGCAGTCTTTTAGGTTAATGCATGATCTCGTTCTAGAAGGAGTATTTGATAATTCCTGAGTTCTAGAAAGTCATTTCGAGTCAATCCTCGGTTCATGGTCACTTGAGTAAGTTCTTCCAAACTCCTGCCAGTGTAAGGTCCAATAAGAATACCCTTGGTATGTCATACGTGAATGGTCATCCTTCGGATGTAGTCCGAGTCTGGTATAATCCTGCTTGACGAACAGGTAGACTGCTATCCGTAGGTAGTCTCGGGGATGGGTAAACTGACCAACTTGTGGTAGTATGGGTATATGGTCCCTTCAACTTATTAGACTGATTCAGTATCGACTTTGACTGTCAATCTGGGTCTCAATTACAGTCCTCTTGATACAAATCTATACGTGAAAATGTCACAATTCACAGCATAGACGTCTAGCCAAAATTTAGGCGTGTCAGCGGAGGGGCGGTCGCCACAACAGACGCACTAGGGTTTGAAACCCCTTCCGCAGGCGGAGCAACAAAGGAAGGAACGGGGTAACCCAGTACCTCGCTGACGTAGTTCGCAATCATACGCTCCCAATCCAGCATTATAGAATCCATGGAAGGGACTGCGGGAATGTGGTCGGAAAGGGGAGTTTGAGGAAAGGGGATGGGGTGACCAAAAGAGAACATCCGACGATGAAGAGGAGGTTCCAGTGAACCGGGAGGGGCATCCACATACCCTGCATGCTGAGCGGCAGTCAAGAAAGCGTCGTCTGAAGAGAACCGGGAGTGAGAAAACATCTCCTGGTACAGACCGTCGACACGATCAGCTGCGTTGGAGTAGTAATACAACAAACTGCTGATCGAGCGAAGATGCAATTCGCCATGCGTAAGGCGACCCTGGGAGAGGTAATCCAATGCCAATTCAACCACGGGGCGCATTTGCTCGGGAGGATGGGTGAGGCCACGAGAAAGGAGCGCAACGACCGCCTCGATAAGACCCCCCACATACGTATTGTGGTAGTGAAGGAGATTGGCGGGGTCAGCAACGTACAATCTGTGGGCAAAGGTGGCAAGACGCCGTACCAATGCTGATTCGTTCAACTTGTCCTGCATGGAAGAGAGGGAAGGCAAATCAATCTCGTACAGACCCTCATCCTCAGGATACTGTCGGATTAGTCCCTCCGCGCTGTGAGCACGATTCCGGTAATGGCAAACGGACTCCTCTAACTTCTCCATACGATCCCTAAGCCGCATGGCACGGGCGTTCGCAACGTCGAGTTCCTCATGCACCTCGAAAGAACGTTTATCAATGGCAGCTAGCTGCTCACAAAGTCGTGCAATTTCCTGCTTCTGGTTAACGGCAACCTCCCGGTAACCCCCAACCGCCGCCTGGGAAACCAAGAAGCGGGTCAGTACGTCCTAAAGTAAGACTAAATCAGCAAGGACACAGAGAGGAGGATGGAGCGACCACTTACATCGGAAGACGAGCCCGGCAACTCTGCCTCAATAGCCCGAAACTGAGTCAAGACACGCTGGTATTCTACACGATCGGCCGAAACCTCTTGTAAGGCTAGACGACTCAACTCAAGCTCCTTGCTACGATCATCCAACGAAGAGGAGGTATTGCGAAGCAGGGAGGTAAGAGTGGTGTTCTCAGCATGAGAGACCTCCAGAAGCCGCCGGAGCTCTGTTACCTCGGATTTCAGGTTCTCGTTATCGGTCCTCAAGTTCATAGTAACCTGGGACCGAGGATAAGGGCGCAGTGCCTCGCGATTACGCTGGGGGAAAGGCATGAATCTTAGTTCGGAGCACAAAGGAGAACAAAAAAGAAGAAGGACTCACTTGCGGAAATGGGGGGCTCGTCACATGGTGCTTGCAAGTTCGTCAATGTCGTTCTCACCAGTTGCAAAGGGAGGATGGGAAGGAGAGGGAGGTGTGGGCATTGGTGGAGCTACAACATGGGAAGTGGATGTTAAGATCATGTACACCGTGTAACCGTGCCAAAGCCACAAGGTGTCTAAGTGCGGAAGACGAGTGGGACAGTAGTGAAGTTATTAACAACACCGCCGTTACGCCGTTAGTCCCCGGAGATCGAGAGTAGAGAAGGGAGGAACTGAGAAGCAGCCAAGTCGGAGCGGCGGTATCGCCGGTGACGAGAAGCGAGCCAGAGGATGTCTAGTCCTAAGGTAGCGTAGAGAGTACTTCAAGGCGTTGAGCCTGAAGACTTAGAGAGCACAGAGTGGAAGAGGGAATCTAAGTCGATAATTAAACTAAGGAACTACAGTAGCGTACAGGCAGTATTTATATCTACGGAGCGGCGCAACGGTGCGGAGCGCCAGACTAGCTACTAGGAGTTATACGTGTAGTCCTGCAGGGTAAAGTAAAAGACAATAAGGAGGGACTAGAATGAAAGGGTATGTGTAGCGAGAAAGAACAATAAGGAAAAGATTACAATAAAGGTGGATCTTCGGAATACCGAGCGGCGGAAAGGAGGCCCAAGGCATGGGCTTGACAGTGGATTCGACAGCAGTGGGGGGTGTAGACATCGCAATCGAGTTGGACTCTGATAATCGATGAAGGGGGCGGTAGGAAGAAAGAAGGAACTGGAAAAGGAACTTGTAAACGAAAAAGTTCAAGGCCACGTGAAAGGCACGTGACTTATCTGACACAACCTCCTCGGAGGCTCGGAGGATTAGACGGGGGGTAATGTCATGCACTGGCTCCAAGCCACAACGCAGTACTCCTCCCTTCTATTCCAAGTAACACCCCGAACCTCCTTCTTGCCTCGTGGGAACCTCCCCTCCCTCCCTAGACGCCATCTCGAAACCTCCTCAAACCGTACCCAAGAACCCGATACCTCCACAACCGCCACCGCTTGACAGACCCGGGAACTCGTCCACGCACCCATCAGCCTATTCTCATATATTTTAGATCATCCCCTTTAGGTGTCCACTTCACACAATGTTCCCCTGATCCTTTCCTCCTGTCTATATAAGTACTCGTATATCCTAAGGATCCCCAGCTTGGTATATTTTGAACACACACCCTTTTGCATAGGTCCAGTCCCTGTCCCTTTGTACCTGCTAACCATACGGATTTCTCTTTACTCTCTGTTTCATTACCTCTGTTTCTCTCAACTCTTGTCTATCGTCTCTGTGATCATCTATACGATCCAATACACGCTTTTACTTCACGTCTAAGCAATCCGAGTGAGTTCCCGAGCTCCCTCGAACAATACTAAAGCTCCCCAACGCCTACCGCCTTGGTGAGCTAACCTCCCCAAACCTCCTCGAGCTCCCTAGCTATTCTATAGGCTTCAGGACCTCGATCTAGGTAACGTCGAAGCTACGCCTCACATCGAACTACGTACTGCTTCTCCGTTACTACCTCCCACACTCGAGGACGTCCATCCTCAAGCCTAGCCCCCAGGGACCTACCCTCCCTGGCACGTCCCTTCTCGGGAGCTTACAACCTCGAGACCCACCTATACATACGACCTACTCGATCCTATATTGACGTTCTAGCGAGTACAACTCCTACTACGCAATATTGTACGGTCCCGCACTCTTCCTTAACCTCCCTACGCCTTAGGGACTTCCCTGGACCTCTTAGGAACCCGTCAAGGGTCACCATCCCGTCGTTCCAGCCACTACTAGGTCATTCCCGTCCTCGGTCGCGGTTCTCGTAGCTCCCTTCGAGCTCCAGCCTGCTCCTAGCACGCTACAACATAAACCTCCACATACCAAAACCTACCCTAAGACCTATTTTGACCCAGGTCTTACAGCGGACCTGATCTCACATGAAAGTTCATGCCAGGATCCAGAATGGAGTCTTACTTTGAACCCCTATTCAAAGGTGGAACTTAGAACTGGCTCGATAAGTTGCAAGCACTCATTCAGATTAAAACATGAATCGAGTTGAACAAAGTATTGAGAGAAGAGAAAATGTATCTACTCATTCAAATTAATAAGAATGAGCAAGTGCAGCTCCTCAATCAAAGTAAATGGGATAAACAAAGTATTTGTCTAGAACTTAGTTTCACTCATTCAAATTAATATGAATATGAGCATAAAAGCTCGTAAATTGATATATACAAGATAGCAGTAAAGCTATCCACAACTAAAGCAATAGGCAAACGTACCTACAAGAAATACAAAAAAACAAGAAAGATACAAGATATGTATTAGACTAATAAATCTAATAAAACGAAATGGTCTCGATGGACCTGTGGTCCTGAAAAGGTCCATAATGAGATTTTGGGTTACGAAACCCAGACAAATATGACCGCAAGTGGTCAGCTATGATGAAATATTCGGGTTTAAAAACCCGTCCGTCCGTGTGTGACAAAATGAAATATAAAAAATAAAAAAATAAGAAACGCCCCGACGTCCAAGGAACCAGCTACAATTCAAGAGTCTGCGCTGGCTCTGCCCCCTTTTTAGGAGACAGAGCTGGCTTGGCCAGACTCTCGATCGCAGGGAGATCCAATTCCATTGGAATGGATCCCCCTACTTGGCTACTGGTGCCCTCGTCCACAGACCCCCTCTCGACTTCCTTGAGGCCTTCCAAAGCCTTGGTAGCAGAATCCGGAGGCGGGGAAGACTCGACCAGGTGCCCTTTGTCGTCGATATGCGCCGTTGACTCGCCAGAATGAATGCTGCGTAGCAGTTCGATCCATTCCCCCGGAGTCCGATTGTCAAAGTCCAGCCCACTCAAATTGAATGGACTGGGCCAACGGAATAGAGTGGCCATGAGGGTCCACTCATTTAGATTGATGGCCTGACAATTGGGTTCGGCGGCCTTGAGTGCTTCCAGCACAACAATGGGGTCCTCTCCTGCATTCTGCAGATCCAAGATGGATCGCAAGAAGAGGTCCCGCGTGGTGTCGAAAAGAGACCCGAGTTGCTTTAACTGATTATTCAGGTCGGTGGCTCGTCATAATGAGGTGGCTAGATCTAAATGAATCAAATGAATTAAATTAAATAAATCAAATGAAATAGAATAGAATGAACTTACTATGCGTACTGCTAGTTGAGGCCTTATGGAGCGCATTGAGTGCGTCCATAGCAAGTTCCACGTCCAAGGAGCCCAAGCACTTTAAACTCCATGAGGAGCAGGCCTGGCATTTGTACCCTGGTAGTGGAGCCGAATTGACTTCCAAATCCCCTCGAGCAAGCGCCGAAACGCAAGCTTGACTGGGAATGGAAGGCTACATGAAATGAAGCAATATTAGCAATTAAATTAAAAATAACATATTAGAAAACAACTTACGTCGCGAAGTACCCGGTTAACTTGCATCAAGTCCTGCATCGTGAAACGAGCGTTTTGAGTCTCCAAAATGGAGCCCAGCTCGACAAAGTCAGGGTTAATGGCTAGCAAGGGGTTTTCTCGATTTAAGGCAGCGCTATTCTATTAAATTAATAGAGTTAGCATTTTGAATGAATTAAATTGAATGACTATGACTTACCCTGGCATGTGCAAACTTTGGAAAAGGGGTGAAGGCACCAGTTGACTGCTCTGGAAGTCATAGTCGTCCTTGAGCATCCGCCAGTAGTACCGGTTGGAAGGTACTATCCGGGGAACGCTCGGGAGCGAGCTTCACAGCAGCCTTTGTGACTCGTTTGGGGACGGTCACCCGTTTAACTGAACGACGAGGCAGTGAAGCTACAGTCAAATTGAATTAATAAATTAAGATTAAAAAAATGAAGGATAAAGTTTTACCAGAAATGGAAGATGTCGTTTTGAGGTGTTTTGGAGGAGGAGCAATTTCCTCATCCTCATCCTCATCTTCCAATTCAACTTCATTGGAAGTTGAATCTTCGTCACTGACAACAACTTGTCGTGCTTTTCCTTTTGAAACAATCGAAGTATTTTTCCTCGAACGAGGAGGAAGTCGAACCCTTTTGTAAGCCAGACCAGAAGGAGTAGGATTGGAGGCTTTAGAATCTTCAACTACTTTGACAGTAGTTTTGGATTTAGGATCCTTTCGGCCTACAAAAACTTTGGCAGACGAAGGAACTTGGGGGGCCGTGTCTACTAAAGGGAAACCGCTCAAAAGCTTGTTATCGGAGTCTTTTGAATGGGTGGACCGGGGAGAAGCAACTGAAGACAAATAAAATGAATAAACAAAATGAAATTGAGAAATTAAAAAGATACTCACGAAACGAGGAAGCGTCAGCCTTGAGGCTTTCGATTTCCCGATTCCTTCG
Source organism: Lentinula edodes (assembly GCF_021015755.1). NCBI lineage: Eukaryota > Fungi > Basidiomycota > Agaricomycetes > Agaricales > Omphalotaceae > Lentinula > Lentinula edodes. Next base: position 502,007 of record NW_025764338.1, read on the forward strand.
AAGTGCCCTGGGGGGCACAGCTTGTGCTTTACTGGCAGGGGAAGGCGAGATTACATTGGAAACCTTGGGAGGAGAAACCGTTTTCGGAACCCCAGGAAGAACACTTTGGCCTCAAAGTGAGGCAAAGGGATCCAAATCCTTAGACGAAACCATACACATCATTGCGCTTCCCTCACGAAAGCGTAAACAAAACGGAATTGGAATGGCAGGGAATCGTTCGAATTTGTGAACACCCTGTAAATTAAATTAAATGGGAATGAAGAGAATTCAATAGAAAAGGAACACTTACTTCAGCTGAAGAACGGTGCTCCGGTGGAACCCCCCATTGTTGTGTCAGGTTGTCACGAAGAAAAATGGGAAAACCAAGAGATAGGGATTCTGCCGACAATAGAACTTGCTCCACGAATAAAGGGCAATTAGCCCGACCGATCCAGAAGTCCCGGATATAGACCTGGTGAAAACCATTAATATAAACAATATAGGAGGGGTTTTCAGTTACACACCAAAAATGGTGCAGCCTCCTCGAAAACATCGTAATCTCCTGACGACTCTGTGGAAGGAGAATCGTCTGTCAAAACCTGTAATGTTCGAACTGCTATTTGGGCAGAACAATACAGATCCAAGCCTGATGCTACTGACAAAGGGCGCAAAGTTTCGGAAGGGAAACAGAATGGAACTAAAGAGCGAGGATACGAAAAAGTGGGGAAGGGACCAGATCCATCGTAATCTGGAGAGTTATTTGAGTCAATGATAGGAGGGGAGTAATCGCCTTGTTGAAGTCGTTGAAACACAGCACTTTCAAAGAAAAGAGGCAGAGTAGATTTAAACGAGATACCCGCAAGCATCACCTGGGCCTCCATTAGAGAGCTTGGTAAACGCGTGGAAGAGGCTGAAGCCCGAGTTTGACTCGAGGTTGAAGCCATTTTTATGAACGAGATGAAAGAAAGAAATAAAGGGAGAAAACGGACTTCAACAAGAAAAATTGTTGAACCCCGTGCCCTGAACCAAATAAACGTACACACTGAATCAGTGCGTACGTCAGAGCAGCTCTCCGTGAAATGGAAGCTCGTTCTGTGATTAGATGATAAAAAGATTGTGAATTAAAATTTTGAAATGTGATACAAGTACCGAAAAAGTATCAAATTCAAATTGAGCGCTAAACTGCTATGATTCGTAGCAGGCGTGTGAATAAATTGATAAGATGAGTGCTAGAAACCCATTTGAGGGCATCCAAATTGATTGGAGAGCATGGAGAAGTAGAGATCCAAACCCAGTGATTTACATTAAAAGGAGATATAGTCTTGTCGAATCAATCTAATAACAGATTGGGTATCCTTTCCCTGTACAAAACTACGAATGACCGAGGATGGTCAAATTCTTTAGTTTGGGGGGGATGACACGCCTAAATTTTGGCTAGACATCTATGCTGTGAATTGTGACATTTTCACATATAGATTTGTATCGAGAGGACTGTAATTGAGACCCAGATTGACAGTCAAAGTCAATACTGAATCAGTCTAATAAGTTGAAGGGACCATATACCCATACTACCACAAGTTGGTTAGTTTACCCATCCCCGATACTACCTTCAGATAGCAGTCTACCTGTTTTTCAAGCAGGATTATACCAGACTCGGACTACATCCGAAGGATGACCATTCACGTATGACATACCAAGGGTATTCTTATTGGACCTTACACTGGCAGGAGTTTGGAAAAACTTACTCAAGTGACCATGAACCGAGGATTGACTCGAAATGACTTTCTAGAACTCAGGAGTTATCAAATACTCCTTCTAGAACGAGATCATGCATTAGTCTAATAGACCAATCAAGTTGCATGGTTGAGGAAAATGACTAGAAGAACGATCGAAGTACTGCGAGGGTCCGAAGACATATCAAATGAATGTCAAAGAGTCCTGACGTAGAAAATATTGAAGAATGCAATTAAATGAATACTATGCGTAACTCCCTTGATAGAGTATAGGCACAATGGGTGTCTATTGAAAGAGAGAAGCAATTAGTTTAATCCAGATGAATCAGATTGATAGGATTAGAATCGAGGAGAGCTGATTTGCCTCCAGACAAGGTGACAAACAATCGAAGTAAGTGTTGAACAGCAATGACAGTTGAACACCATTCGAGTCATTCTCCAAAATAATTAAATTCAATGAATATCAAAGTACCTACCTATGTTTGGAGGTATACTAGAATCTTGGAACCAATATGGGCCAAATAAGGACATGTAGATTCAAATTAAATGGTATCTGACCGAGTGTAGAAGTTTCCTTGTGGTTCCGAATGTTTATTGTATTAAATTAATTGTACTGTGCGACTCTATATTCTGTATGTATAAATAGCAATCCGATGTATCTGGAATACAAGTGATTTTGGGACGACATTGCAGTGCTAATCCGTAAAAAGGAAAGACACACTCCCGCCAGACTGAAACCTCTTCGCTAGCAGCCATTTGGGCCCGGCACTTGTGAGTATAGGAACATTGTGTTCTGCTCCTTGTGACTGCGAGAAGTATATCCAGTTGTTGGGTATCCTTCGAACTTAGGATCAGTTGTTGGTCTTAAGGGCAAATCACGCTGTGTGGTTGTGCCAGCACATAGTTCTAGCCCTCCGTAGGGGTCTGTGTGTTTCGGTTTTAATTTACTTTGATTCAAACCCCCAATTCTTGATATACCCAAATCAATACAAACCAAAGCACAAATCGTGCTGAATCTACCTTAATCAAAGGAATATATCGAATCCTTAGAACGATTCAGATTGATTGATCAAAGCTTCTTACTTAGCTTTCAAAGCTTTGCGGAACCTTTGCCAATGCTACCCCTTGCTATTAAATAAATTTGATAGCAGTGAACTCGCATATTGTGCATTAGATTGGTTGGTTGGAGTGCCCATTAGATTCCTTCCTTTCTCTTTCACACAAAAACGAGGCAAGCTCGTTAACGCAACGTCATTTCTGACAACAGTTGCACTGGGAAGTTGGTCCTGCTATGATGTATTGCATGTGTATGCTCCCAGTTGGGCGTATTCATAGCTGGACTCTTCAGGAGACTGGAGAGCGAACTTCCTCGTCTTGGGGGAGGAAGGTTAAGGGACTGTACAGGAGGAGTTGGTAGCCTCCGGGATGAAGTCCGAGACTGTTTGGATACTGCAGGTGATACCCTCCTCTCCGGAAGTTTCTCCTGTTGTTGTACCGTAAGAGGATCTGCATTTTCCCCTTATATCCTTTCTACAGCAGCTACTTGGCTGCTGACTCTTCCACCTGCGTTCGAAGCTGACTCCATGTCTAGCTGCGGTACCGGTCCAGGGGGAGGTCCTCTCATTCCCCAGGTAGGAGAATAGGTGAAACCTCCCATGGGACTACTGGGGGGTTGGGCATAACCCATGGAAGTATACCTCTGCTGTGGTGGTCCCATTCCAGGATCCACTGGAGGAGGCTCCTGAACCACAGGTTGATGTCCCTCGGGTGTCCTTACATTGCCAGCGGTTTCATCCCCAAATGACTGTTCTGGGATGGACATCAGGTGTTGACCAGCTGCCACCGTAATGACAGTGGAGCTAGCAGCCTGGTTTGACTTTTGAGCTTGTGTCATGTTTCCACAAGATAAGGCGCTCTTTTGTTTCTTCGATTCAAGTTTGGAACTAGAAGGTCGTTCTGTTGATGTCGCAGACATTTCGTCGCGATGAGTCCGTTCGGTGATGGGAGAGCTTGGTATAATGTAAGACCTGGGTCAGAATAGGTCTTAGGGTAGGTTTTGGTATATGGAGTTTATGTTGTAGCGTGCTACGAGCAGGCTGGAGCTCGAAGGGAGCTACGGGAACCGCGACCGAGGACAGGAATGACCTAGTAGTGGATGGGATAGAGAGATGTGACCCTTGAGGAGGTTCCTATAAGGTCCAGAAAGGTCCCTACAGCGTAGGTAGGGGAAGTAGAAGTACAGAACCTAGTAGTGTTGCGTAGTAGGAGTTGTACTCACTAGAACGTCAATGTAGGATCGAATAGGTCATAGTGGGAGTGGGTCTTGAGTGTATAAGCTCCTGAGAAGATATACACCGGGGAGGGGAGGTCCCGGGAACTGAGGCTTGAAGGTGGACGTCCTTGAGTGTTGGAGGTTGTAACGGAGAAGCAGCACGTAGTTCGACGTAGGGGGTAGCTTCGATGTTACCTAGATTGAGGTCCCAGAGCTTGTGGAGCAATTGGGGAGCTCAAGGAGGTTTTGGGGAGGTTAGCTCACCACAGCGTTAGGCGTTGGGAAGCTTTAGTATTACTCGAGGGAGCTTGGAGACTCACTCGGATTGCTTAGACGTGAATTAAAAGCATATATTGGATCGTATAGACGATTGTAGAGATGAGAGACAAGAGTAGAGAGAAACAGAGAGTAAAGAGAAATCCGTATGGTTAGCAGGTACAAAGGGACAGGGACTGGACCTATGAAAAAGGGTGTGTGCTCAAAATATACCAAGCTGGGGATCTTTAGGACATAAGGGTACTTATATAGACAACATGAAAGGGTCAGGGGAGCATTGTGTGAAGTGAGCATTTAATGGGGATGATCTAGAATGCATGAGGGCGGTCTGATGGAGGCATGGGCGAGTTCCCGGGTCTGTCAGGCGGTAGGTGGTTGTGGCGCTTTTGAGGATGGAGGTGGCGTCAGAATGTTCTCAAGAGGGGAAGGGGAGGTTCCCGAGAGAGGAAGGAGGTTTGGGGGTGTTGCTTGAGTGAAAAGAAGGGAGTTACGATGTCGTGGTTTAGTATCACTTATTCATGTAAACAATGATCAAGATATTCATGGAGAGAGGGTATGTAAAGTGTGCAAATGGTTCTTGTATTGTAACAGTCATGTCAAAAATTCATGTATTTAAGTGATAGAAAGGTGAGTACCTATAAAAACCATGAGAAGATAGAGAAATTGATGTAGAGAATATATAGAGATAGAGAAAAAAAGAATGGAACATAGTATTACTAAGGCCAATATGTGTACCATCTATTTAAAGTAATGTGACAACCTGGGGTTTTGACCTTGTCTCAGCTTCATCCTAAAGATCTGGACCTCTTTAAACCCATGTCAGTCTGCCTGCCAATGAGTTCATCATTTTGAAAGCTTAGGTGGTATAGGGTTTCAGGAAATTGGCAACATCAGGTTCTTCCCCATGTTTTGCTGCTTGTAATGCTGTTCCATGAAGTCCCTGGGCCATAATATCAGCACCATGTTCAACTAGATATTTCACAATATGTAGGTGGCCATGATATGCTGCTACATTCAGTGCATTCCCATATTCTCCTCCCTGCGCATTGACATCTGCATTGTTTTCTACAAGAAACTTGACTATATCTATATTTCCCCTGGATGCTGCTGCCTGTAGTGCATAACCAAAAAACCCTCCCTGTGCATTCACATCTGCATTGTTTTCCACAAGAAACTTGACTATATTCAGATCTTGCTTCCAGACTGCTGCATGCAGTGCATTTCCATATTGTCCTCCCTGTACATTCACATCTGCATTGTTCTGTACAAGAAATTGGACTACATCCAGATTTCTCTCCCATGCTGCTGCATGCAGTGCATTCTCTCCCATTCCCTGTGCATTGACATTGGCACCATTCTCCACAAGAACTTTGACCAATTCCCAATCAAAGTCTGATACTGCCTTCGACAGTGCATTATCTTTCCACTCTTGGGTTATTCCCAATTGTTTTAAATCTATTCCTGTGAGCCTTGACTTGGAGTACTCAAAATATTTTGAAATAATATCAGATTTGCAATTGGACATCAGATGGTTCCAATGAGCTACTGTTCCCTTCTTCAATAACTCTCTTGCTTCATATGAGAAGCTAAAGTCATCAAGAACAAGTGAAACTTGGGAGTTCAAGTTTTGTAAATCATATCTCTGGAACTTTGGTAATGTAGCCCAGAAGGCTTTGGCAACTCTATCTGCATGATTTTCAAGTTTGGAATATTTGTGGTGCTTTAGATACCTTAGAAATCCATAAATGGGTTGATCAAGGATTTTTTGAATGGATTGATTTGACTCTAAAGTAAGAAGCCAAACAAGGATGTCTTCCAATATTGACTGTCTTTTGTCCTCTTTTGTCAAATGTTCAAGTTCAGTATTCTTCAATGAGGCTTGTAAAATTGATGGAAAACTATCTTTCTCCCTGGAATTTGAATTGAAACCCCAATGCTTTGGGGAAGCATTCCTTTTCTTGGCAGTTTGAGTAACATCTTGGATTTTGACTATAATCCATCTTAATAACCATAATAGAACCTTGGATAGGTAGATTATGTATTCTGATGGCACAAACAGCAATGGTATCCTGTAAGGACACTCAAGCCATACTTGAGGCATAAGGAGACTTCCAAAATAGAATGCAAATGCAACACCTGTCACAGTGACCACAATCCAGGATAGTGAGCTATGAAGCCCTAGAATGTACAATGACAATCCTATCAGGAATAGAGCCAATGATGTATGCAGGATCAGGGGAAGGATTCCCACAATTTCTGGAACCTTCCATTTTACAAGTCCAGCATATCTGAATTCACGGATCATAGCTTTCTGTTGTGCATTTCCAGCTATAATGGAGCTATAAGCTTGAAGCCACTGTTTGACAAGGACTGACAAGAGTGCAGTGACCAAGGCTAGTGACAAGCTAGCAAGGAATAGACCATTGATCCAAAGATCATCAGTAGCCACTGAGGCATTCTGTAAATCCACAGAGGATTTAGGAATGGCATTGATGGCAGTGATATTTCCTGCAGCTCTGAGGATTTGAACCTGCTCCACCAGTAAGACTGCAGTGATTTGGGAATAATCTGGTTGAAGGGCAGATATGGTTGCAATGACAAAGGATGTTACAACACCAGAGAAAAGTGCTGCCTGCTTGAATATTAAGTTAGGTGAAACAATGGGTATATCAATACTCACAAATACTAGCAAGGAATCAATTGTGTCTCTGAATCCTCTCATCAGATCATCATCAAAGTTCTCTGCCTCATCCAGATAAACCTTGAACACATGGGCATTGTCATTCAACTCCTCACCAAGAGGTTCATCATCTGGATACTTCTCTTTATAATTAAATGTCCTCCCTCCTGTTCAAAGTTCAATATGTTAGGTATTTCCCTAAGTATCACAAATATCTTACCTGTATATGGAGATTGATAAGAGGAAATTCCCAAGAGGGGTGGGGCTGCCTCTTTCTCCTTAATGTTTACTTGACTTGAAGCCTGCTTCTGGGCTGGAATATCTACATCCCCTTGTACAGCTGTGTCAGTACTGGGGGGAATTGGATTATCTGAGGGCCTGGAATGTTCAAGTTCAAGGGGGGAGGAGATTGTGCTTGGCACAGGTACTGGAGCAGGAGAGGTGGCATTATACTTATTTGCACTTAAGATAAGTGGATACTTCTTCACCTGAACCAATTTCATTCTCTATCTGTTTCATGTTCCCTGTTGAAGAAGATTGAGACTGTGAAACATGTGAATCTGCAAAGAAGTTTATTAGTCTAAGTAGCATAGGTGCCTATGAGGGAATGGTTATACCCTGGTAATCAGGAGCTTTCTGTTCTTTATCATCTTGAATTGTGGAATTTGCTTCAAACATCTTTCGAGTACTGTTGATGGGGGGACTCGGATATCAGACTGAAGCAGGAATGGACTGAATTTATACTCTGTGGGTGGTGTACACATGTTTTCAATGAGCCTTCCACCTGTCCACTCGCTGTCCTCATGTACGTGCCTGAAATATATTTTTACTTCTATTCTGCCAAAACAAACATCAAGCAAGATCACCGGCAGGCGTTCTCTCTTCCTACTCAAGTCCTCTCTGAGAGCCAACAGCTCCACCCGCACCAGTTTCACCCCGCAATACTTAATATAACCTCACATTGACTTCTCCATTTGTCGATACGCAGAAAGGGTCTTTTAAGGAGAGGAAAGTTTATACAATGGACACCTGTCGACGGCGCAATCGATCCGGGGTACCGGTCCGGACAGCCACGCATTCTTCCGACCACCAAAACCTGTTCATCGCCTCGCGGTTGTATGCGTTTATCTCAATATATATCCAGTCTTTCGATAATTTAGAAGAGATCTCAAGCATACCAGCTGCGTTCTTCGCCAACGTGCTCACCGGAGATGCGCAAATCATAAGATTGAGGGCTGGGAATTCAGAATTCAGAAAAGATACTGCCTCTGCGTAAAGTCAAATAGGTATTTCTATTGATCTACTTATCTTGTTATCATTGCAACAAGTTAATCGATAGCTTTCTCCCAACTTCGGTACTAGTACTACCGAGGATCACCAGCACCTACCTAACCTCCCCAACTATGCCTTCTCACAAATTTCAACACAGACCATCCACAAAAACCTTGCAAACACCGTCTGTTTATCTTCACTTTCCTATTCCCTCGCTCCGTTTTCTTCTCGTCCCCACACTGCAAATACCGCTGAAAATTCAAACCTCGAGGACGTCAACTGATGCGTTCTTTCCATCGACAACGACGACTGCTCTCTTTCTATACCCTTTAATCCCGCCGTCAGCCGTATATCCTCAAGACTTCGCTTCTGCAAGCGCCAGAACACTTAGTTCTTGTCCAATCCAACTGTGCATCGCTCAATTCCTGTCCTTTTTGTTTCTCGCTGTTTCCTCTCATTTACGACAACCATTGCACTGGCTCATCAAACTCACCTGGTAGTATGTCGTGACACCTGACGGTCTATTTTAGATGGCAGCGGAGAACGTTGTGGAAGTCGTGTCGCGAGAATGTAGAAATCCGGATTTTCTCGGGACCGTATTCAAAGGGAATAGTGGTTTGAACACGACTCCTTTTGCGGGTGCCTCGTGATCCCGGCCATGACCTTCAGGATACCATCCGTTTGGTCATAAAGATGTGACTAATGGTCTGTGGAACAATCTCGGGGTGATTCGAGGCAGAATCGAAGCAGGAACCAACCCTTTCGTTGGGGTGGTGGTAATATATCCATGGATCCATAGGAATGATGCCTTTAGCTGACTTTGGTCTTGGTCTGGAAGACGGAATGAATAAAGGATGGATAAGTAGGATGGGCCGGATTTGATCAGTGTTACCTATGTCGTTGTAGTGTGAATGGGAATTGAGTTGCCGGAGTATGTACGATTGTTCGGTGCACTGACGTTGCCAGTCTGACTCCCTGTGAAAGGTCCAGATTTCGTGACACCGCCAGTATCCAGAGTTGAAAAATCCATGACCTGTCAGTGATCCCGTAGCTGGTCACGACTATCCCACCGTTGTCCTTTCCTGGTACCCTTCCCAGCCGATCTCCTTATCGCAAAAGCTTAAGCCATCCAAGCCGCCCAGGCGAAATTGGTTCTAGCAGAATCTGATTCCGAAGAAATCACTAACTCCACCAACAGCAACACTGCGGCGCCATCGTCGTTGCTGAATCCCTCACCTCACCAAACCCACAGCCACGCGGGGGTGAACCTATTTGATGAGGATATCGAGGAATGGTGGGGGAAAAATGTTTGTAACACGTGCTAGAGACGATGGTGGAGTAGAAAAAAGAGGAGGAAAAGGACCATAATGTTCTTTACTTTCGTGTCGGCGAAGAAAGACCGCAAATTGTGTGGTGGTATCCGAAAAACAATGTTCAAAACCTGTATACACACATTGGTTAAGAGAAGTACTTCCATGCTGTTCTGCGCGCTCAAGAAACAATACACACCCTTGCGTCGACTTCTTCATTCGCGATACGTGGATAGATCCGCTTCGGTGTTTCAAAGCAAGATATTGCAGATAATGTGGGAATATTCGTGACCCAGCAATGAGGATATACGGTCGACGTTGGGAGTAAAAGGGTTTACAGTGAGGAGTCGTCGACGTTGATGGAAATAATGCATTGGTCGACATTCTCGGGGAAAGGAGTTGTGCTGGTGAGTTTCCTTCCTTGCTCTCTGCCTTGTCTCACTACCTCTCCCCCTCGATGGCTCCCAGCATCCTCCTAATTGTCCTGGGCTCTCAACAAACACGCTGCGTAACAGGCAATACATTCGCCGATACGCGGAACGTGCCGTCAGAGAAATAGCCTATCCACTATATGCCTGTTTGAAAACAGCCCCGTATGTTCCTTCCTTCACAACTGTATCGAATAATCGTTCGTCGTCTGGTGCTTGACCGCATTCAAGGGAGTAGGAAAAGGAGGGCACCGGTACCCCGAATCGATTGCGTCGTGGACGCGTGCATTGGGCGACAGAGAGGTCAATGTGAGGGGTCTGTATTGCTTGTTACGCAGCAGGTTGCTTGAGAGCCCAGGGCAATAATCAATTGAGGTAGAGAGGGAAAGGGGGGAGTGTGTGAGAGACAAGGGAGAGAGAAAGGAAGAGAACTCACCAGCAAAAACTCCCCATCAACACACAAACAAAGTTTTGCGAAGAGATGGTTCGCATATGTGACAACGCCGAACCCTTAGCTGGTCAGCATTGCGTGCCTTTTGGTGCTCGAGCAATGGAAAAAACGTAGGTCAAGGGTATCTGCTTTCGGTGTCGGTTTTAGTTTCATCGGCGTCGTGGGGGATGGGAGGTAGGAGGAGGTGGAGCTGCTGATTCCTAGAAATGATAAATAGGTGAAGACATCGAGGAGGAAGAGGGAAGTGGGTATTTTGGGCTATGAATAAGTCACGTGATTGAGGCGCTTGTTTTGACGTTTAGCTATGCGGAAAAACACATATCAGGAATACCCATTGAATACATAGATAGATAGATAGATAGATATGTACACCATCACCAGAGTATACTAAATAAATCTAGTCCATTTCCCCGGCTTCAGTCTAATATCATATCCCTTAGTGGCATGTCACTGCCTACAAAAGCCTTAGCATGAAGGACTGCACCTGCAGCATTCTTAGCCTTGTCTACAAGTATGTCTTTGTATATGCTTCCTCGACCAGTCTGATGATGTACCCCAATATATTTCAGTTCCTTCTTCTTCTTTTGCAAAGGTTTGTCATGTAGCATGAAGACAGTGTCTGTGACAACTTCCTTTCCAAATACTGCAATCATACATTTAGGCACAGATACTTCAAAACCTGTGAAGGATGCATACTTATGCTTCAAATTGTCTAAGCTTAGATTGACAGTAAATGCTTTCTTGAAGACTTGTTCCTGCCATGCACGCAGCGTGATGGCCCACCTCCACATGTCTCAAAACTTACTTTTCACCTTCAAGCGTCCTCAATCTTTCAAGCACGGTCCACTGTTAAACTACTTCTGACGGGCTTACTAGAGGCAAGCAAGGTGCATTGAGCCCCGCAGGAGTTCGCTAGTATACAAATGAATGAGAAGGTCATTGAGCAAGCGGTAGTTGCACAACTCGTGACTGAATAGGGAGGGTGACAAGTCAGTGCACTGGCAAACGAGTTACCAACAAGCAGAGCGTTGAGATGTAACCAGACTTGATGTCAGACAAACCAATGTACACTGAACAGCATCCGCGATATCCTTTGCGTAGAACAAAAGCACCGAAATACAAAACACATATGTAATGGAACAATACATAACATAGTTGATTTGATTAGTAGAAAAAATACCTTTTTTTATATGTATATCTTAAATGCATACTTGGTCGTATGAAGACAGTTCACGAACCATATCCTTTAATCCAAATTCGCCAAATTCAGAGAACAGCGAAACTAAAACGCATATCGCCATCACCGCTCAGGAGTTGGAATTCAAACATCGCCTCCCAGCTCCTCCAACCTCTCCTCCAAACCCCTGCCCAAGCCCTCCCTCTGCCACTCCCCGCCGAGTAAATCGTCGAGAAACACTGCAGAGGCTCTGTTACTCCTGTTCCTACTCGCACTCCCGCCTACACTCCCACTGCCCGGCGTAGAGGGTCTCTGATAAGCCAAACTCGGACTGCGACTGGACGAAGCGTGGTCGTAGCCGAAACCCAGGGGAGTTGGAGTGGACAGGGGAGAAGATGGAGGCGATGTGGATGTGGGAGGGTGGTTCGGATGAGTAGGATGTGTATGCGCCAGCCCCTCAAGCGCATTCCCCACAGTGGCGATATGCGGTGGCTCGTTCGCTGCAGCGGTGAGCGTTGAAAGGGGCAAACTCAAAGTAGGTGTAGAGGTGAGAAGATCAGAGTACGAGACGAATGAGAGACGTTTTGTGGACAGAGTGTGGGGAGGGGAGTGTGAGTGTGGGGAGGACCAAGGGTAGTCGGGGACTGTATCTCGTTTTGTGGTTAGGGGTTCATCGGTGGATGCCGAATCGTCGTCGGGAGATGTAGCAGCGATCGTCGTCGGCGGCGACTTGCTCGGTGAACTCAACGACGTCGCTATCGTCGGTCTAGGCGGAGACGTCGACACTGCACCTGCTCCAGGAACACCCAACAACAAACTCCCTTGTCCTAGTGGACTTGGGCTAGGACTCCTACTCCCCATCGACCTCGGACTCGCCCATCCACTGCCAGACGACACCGAGACTGATTCGATAACCAACACATTATCGCCTTTGCCTGCAGCCAAGATCTCCGCAGCGCTGTCCAACACCGAAGGAACGTTTTGGTCTAGAGTCTCTGTGGTGTGTCCGCGTGCGATATGATGTGGATTTGGGCGGGTGGCATTCGTACTCGTCGTGCTCGTCGTCGTCGTTGGCCCCTCGATATCCCGCTCGAAAATCGCAGACGACGAGGAATGTACGCTGGTCGGTGAGCTGGGTATCGAGCTCGAGCCTAGAGGCGAACCCAAGCCTAATCCTAATCCGTAATGCTGGGAGAGACGACCGCGGGTGGTGGATGTTGGTGAGTTTGAGCTTGGTGACATTGTAGTTGCTGGTGAAAGCGCTCCAGAAGATGTCACATGTCGCAGGTCTGGTACTGAGACTTTTGTACCAGCTGTTGTTTCCATGATAGTTGAGGTTACACCGTGAGCGCTCTCTGGCTGCCAGTGGTGAGATCATCTTCCCACGCCCCCTCGTCGCTCATTGAATATATTGTCTCTTTCTCTTCATACTCATCTCCCGGCATCATCAAGTTTTTCATCCTTCTGAGCAACTCCATATACAATCCTTCACTCCAAGCTATTCAGCAGCATGGGTGACATTCCATAACACTTGTAGTATCAGATTTTGGTAGACCCCGGAAGCTCTACTAGAACCCTGTATTATGTAAACTACGCAATGTTTTCTTTCAGCCTAAAATACACTATAACAGACAATAGTGAGGAATATGATAGGTAAGAAAGCAAAAGCAAGGCATGACAGGATCTCAGTAAGAATGACAGTATGAAACATAATTAGATTCATGAGAGCTACATATATACAGTAGCCAGAATAAACAAACTGCATTCACAACAGGAACAATACCTTTTGAATAAATAAAGGAGCCCATTTACCTGGCACTTCCTGATCTTGGGTCAATCCTTGGGAGCTGGACTTGGTCAAACCTGTGCCATTGTCCCTCAGTGCATGATCAGTGATGCTACAGTGGTATGGGCTTCCAAGAAATTGGCAACATCATATCTTCCCTGTTCTTTTGCGGCTTGCAGAGCATTTCCATATTTTTCCTCACTGTGCATTGACATTTGCATTTTTCTCCACAAGAAACTTGACTGTAGCTAGATTTCCCCTATATGCTGCTGCTTGCAGTGCAGTCCCATATCCCCCTCCCTGTGCATTGACATCCACATTTTTCTCAACAAAAAACTTGACTATATCCAGATTTCCCTTATATACTGCTGCCTGCATTGCCTTTTCAAAAAATCCTTCTTCTGCATTGAGATTTGCATTGTTCTCTACAAGAAACTTGACTATATCTGGATTTCCATCATATGCTGCTGCCTGTAGTGTATTCTCGTACTCCCCTCCCTGTGTATTGACATCTGAAATTTTTTCCACAAGAACTTTAGTCATTTCTAAGTATTTCATTGACACTGCCTTCACTAGTGCATTATCTGTCCACTTCTTGGTTATTCCCAAATCTTCAAAATCAATTCCCCCTATTATCTGTGACTTGGAGTACTCAAAGCATTTTGAAATTATTTGAGATTTATTATTGGAAACAAGATGGTTCCAATAATCTATTGTACCCTTTACAAATAGAGTCCCCACTTGGGATGAGGAAATGACCTTGAAAACTTTTGAAAGTTCAAAGTTTGACTTTTGAAAATCAAATTCCTGGAACTTTGATAATGTAGCCCATATGGCTTTGGCAACTCTATCTGCATAATTTCCAAGTTTAGGATATTTAGTGTGCCAATTGTCATGCATCACAAATGCACAAATGGGCTGAGCAAGAATTTCTTGAATAGATTGATTTGACTCCAATGAAAGAAGCCAAACAAGGATGTCTTCCAATACTGACTCTTTTCTGGTCTTTAAATAATCAAGCTCAGTAGTCCTCGATGGAGTTTGTGTCAGTGATGGAAATTTGCCCTTCTTGAGATTTTCAATACCTACAGCATCCAGAAGTATGACTATGACCCATGACAGGGCCCTGAAGGGATAGATCATATATTCTGTTGGCACAAAAAGCAATGGTATCCTGTAAGGACATTCAAGCCATACTTGGGGTATGAGGAGACTTCCCAAATAGAATGCAAATGCCAGGCTTGTTACAGTGACCACAATCCAGGATAGTGAGCTGTGGAGCTCTGAGATGTATAATGACAATCCTATGAGGAATAGAGCCAATGATGTATGCAGGATGAGGGGAAGGATTCCCACAATCTCTGTGACCTTCCATTTTACAAGTCCAGCATATCTGAATTGATGGTGACACGCCTAAATTTTGGCTAGATATCTATGCTGTGAATTGTGACATTTTCATGCATAGATTTGTAATTGAGACCCAGATTGACAGTCAAAGTCAATACTGAATCAGTCTAATAAGTTGAAGGGACCATATACCCATACTACCACAAGTTGGTTAGTTTACCCATCCCCGATACTACCTTTGGATAGCAGTCTACCTGTTTGTCAAGCAGGATTATGCCAGACTCGGACTACATCTGAAGGATGACCATTCACATATGACATACCAAGGGTATTCTTATTGGACCTTACACTGGCAGGAGTTTGGAAGAACTTACTCAAGTGACCATGAGCCAAGGATTGACTCGAAATGACTTTCTAGAACTCAGGAATTATCAAATACTCCTTCTAGAATGAGATCATGCATTAATCTAAAAGACTGCGATTTAGTCTAATAGACCAATCAGGTTGCATGGTTGAGGAAAATGACTAGAAGAACGATCGAAGTACTGCGAGGCTCCAAAGACATATCAAATGAATGTCAAAGAGTCCTGACATAGAAAATATTGAAGAATGCATTTGAATGAATACTATGCGTAACTCCCTTGATAGAGTATAGGCACAATGGGTGTCTATTGAAAGAGAGAAGCAATTAGTTTAATCCAGATGAATCAGATTGATAGGATTAGAATTGAGGAGAGCTGATTTGCCTCTGGATGAGGTGACAAACGATCGAAGTAAGTGTTGAACAGCAGTGACAGCTGAACACCATTCGAGTCATTCTCCAAAACAATTAAATTAAATGACCATCGAAGTACCTACCTATGTTTGGAGGTATACTAGAATTTTGGAACCATTATGGACCAAATAAGGACATGAAGATTCAAATTAAATGGTATCTGACCAATTGTAGAAGTTTCCTTGCGGTTCTGAATGTTTATTGTATTAAATTAATTGTACTGTGCGACTCTATATTCTGTACGTATAAATAGCGATCTGATGTATCTGGAATGGAAGTGATTTTGGGATGACGTTGCAGTGCTAATCCGTAAAAAGGAAAGACACACTCCCACCAGACTGAAACCTCTTCGCTAGCAGCCATTTGGGCCCGGCACTTGTGAGTATAGGAACATCATGTTCTGCTCCTTGTGACTGCGAGAAGTATATCCAGTTGTTGGGTATTCTTTGAACTTAGGATCAGTCGTTGGTCTTAAGGGCAAATCACGCTGTGTGGTTGTGCCAGCACATAGTTCTAGCCCTCTGTAGGGGTCTGTGTGTTTCAGTTTTTAATTTACTTTGATTCAAAACCCCCAATTCTTGATATACCCATATCAATACAATCAAAGCACTTATCGTGCTGAATCTACCTTCATCAAAGGAATATATCAAATCCTCAGAACAATTCAAATTGATTGATTGAAGCTTCTTACTTAGCTCTCAAAGCTTTGTAGAACCTTTGCCAACGCTACCCCTTGCTATTAAATGAATTTGTTAGCAGTGAACTCACATATTGTGTTTTAGATTGGTTGGTTGGAGTGCCCATTAGATTCCTTCCTTTCTCTTTCACACAAAAACGAAGCAAGCTTGTTACTGCCATTGAGACCAATTGGGACATTGCATTGCTTCTGCAACTGATGTGGGGTCAGCAATGATTTCACCTGTTACTTGACCAAGTGATGCTGTAAGATGCCTAAGCTCTTGGTTCGGCTCTCCAAGCCCATTGATGATGTCCTGGATTTTCTTGGTTGGCTTCCTGACACGTTTTTGTAAGACCTGGGTCAAAATAGGTCTTAGGGTAGGTTTTGGTATGTGGAGGTTTATGTTGTAGCATGCTAGGAGCAGGCTGGAGCTCGAAGGGAGCTACGGGAACCGCGACCGAGGACGGGAATGACCTAGTAGTGGCTGGAACGATGGGATGGTGACCCTTGAGGGATTCCTAGGAGGTCCAGGGAGGTCCCTAAGGCGTAGGGAGGTTAAGGAAGAGTGCGGGACCGTACTATATTGCGTAGTAGGAGTTGTACTCGCTAGAACGTCAATATAGGATCGAGTAGGTCGTATATGTAGATGGGTCTCGAGGGTGTAAGCTCCTGAGAAGGTATGTACCAGGGAGGGTAGGTCCCTGGGGGCTAGGCTTGAGGATGGACGTCCTCGAGTGTGGGAGGTGGTAACGGAGAAGCAGTACGTAGTTCAACGTGAGGGGTAGCTTCGACGTTACCTAGATCGAGGTCCTGAGCCTATAGAATAGCTAGGGAGCTCGAGGAGGTTTGGGGAGGTTAGCTCACCAAGGCGGTAGGCGTTGGGGAGCTTTAGTATTGTTCGAGGGAGCTCGGGAACTCACTCAGATTGCTTAGACGTAAAGTAAAAGTGTGTATTGGGTCGTATAGACGATCACAGAGACGATAGACAAGAGTTGAGAGAAACAGAGGTAATGAAACAGAGAGTAAAGAGAAATCCGTATGGTTAGCAGGTACAAAGGGACAGGGACTGGACCTATGCAAAAGGGTGTGTGTTCAAAATATACCAAGCTGGGGCTTCAGGACATTGCGGCGTTACTTAAATAGGTACGGGAAGTGAACAAGAGAACATCTGGAGGCATGAGGTAGCTAATCGGAGGGAGGGAGGTAATCGAGATTAATACTTAAAGGGGTTATCGGCTAGAGGGCTTTCGTACGCGTGTCGGGGTGAAGGACGTTTGGGTAGTTGCATCAGAAATACTTGGGGAGGTGTCTGGTGGTACTTGGGGAGGTGCGGAGGACATACAGGAGGTGGGTAGGACGTATGGCAACGTGTGGTGGTTACTGGGACTGGTCTGGTTGTAGCCAGGGCATGACAGTTTTCCTGTGATTATATCTGGGTTGATGGGTTTGGCTATTTCCTCCGGTACTGGTATGATAGGCTGTTCCGACTTGGTGACTGATGTTTCCAGATTTCCCAAATCCTGATCCTCCCCCTCAATGGGTTGGATCTGCCTATCAGAGAATTGCACATTACGTTCAGTTGAGACTGTGTGGCGACCTGGCCAATAGATGAAGTAACCATTGGACTCTGGCTCAATGCCTACCCATTGTCCTTTCTGCACTTGTGGGTCAAGCTTCCCAGCTCCTTTTCACGTTTAACATAGACCGTGCTTCCAAAGATGTGGAAGTTGGAGATGTTGGGAATTGTGCCAAATCGTTTCTCCCATGGAGAAATCATACCATTTGCCTTCTTTGGTGTCCTGTTCCATACATACACTGTGTAGCCCATCATGAATCCCCAGAGCCATTTCAGTAATCCAGATGATATCATGAGGCTGCGTACTCCATTGAGTAGTGTCCTGTGGCTGCGTTCTGCTATGCCAATGTGTTCTGGCGTGTCATGTACCGTAAGGCTATGCTTAGTGCCTAATCGTTCCAGGTATGCTGTGAATTCACCACTGAGAAATTCTCCCCCTCAATCAGAGTGGAGTTTCTTGACCGTTACGCCATATTGAGTTTGGAGACCAGTTTAGAGTATTACGTACTGAGCGAAAGCCTCATCTTTGCCCTTCATTAATGGTTCCTCCAACCAACTGGTTGCTTCGTCGATGACTGTCAATGCGTAGACATAATGATTTAGCGTCTAGATAGAAGCTGGTCCCCATACATCCATGTGAAATACATCACTGAATTTCTCCGCTCTTGGGGATGTTCGAATTTTGGAGATCGGAAATCTGGCTGCTTTAGCAAGCATGCAAGTTCGGCATTCGGGTTCTTCCATCTGCTTAGGATCTAACTTGATCCTGTGAACCTGGTTTGATTTGAACATATGTTTGACATAAGCATAGTTCTGGTGGCCAGTGATGCAGTGTGCTTCATAAAGCAAAACCATCCTGGTTGCCTTCCTGGCATAGGCATATTCTGCGCTCGGAATCTGGTAGAGACCATTTGTTTTGGGAATGATTCCAATCGTCTCCCCCTGTCTATTGATGATCTTAAGAGTTCCATCTTTGATTACCATCACATATCCTGCATCGTCGAGTTTACCCAATGATACAAGTGTGTTAGGCGTGTGTCAAGTCCATGCCTCAGGCCTTCATTCCGCCGCTCGGTATACCGAAGATCCACCGTTTATTGTAATCTCACTTTTATTGTTCTTTCTCGCTACACATACCCTTTTGTTCTAGTCCCTCCTTATTGTCTTTTACTCTACCCTGCAGGTACTACTCGTATAGCTCCTAGTAGTTAGTCTAGCGCTCCGCACCGCTGCGCCGCTCCGTAGATATAAATACTGCTTGTACGCTACTGTAGTTCCTCAGTTTAATTATCAACTTAGATCTCCCTTCTCAACTTAGCCCTTCCCTAAGTCTTCAGGCTCAACGCCTTGAAGCACGTTCTACTCGACCTTAGGACTTGAATGTCCTCTGGTCCGCTCCTCGTCATCGGCGATACTGCCGCTCTGACTTGGCTGCTACTTAGCTCCTCCCTCTATACTCTTGATCTCTGGGGACTAACGGCGTAACGGCGGTGTTGTTAATAACTTCACTACTGTCCCACTCATCTTCCGCACTTAGACACCTTGTGGCCCTGGCACGGTTACACAGTGTACATGATCTTAACATCCCTCCACTCCATCATGCTATCTCAGAAGAGTATGCTGAGTTTGCAGACGTCTTCGACGAGATTGCTGCAGACTCACTCCCTGAACACAGACCTTACGACTTGAAGATTGACTTGGAAGAAGGCACTTCGCCGCCTCTTGGCTGTATTTATCCTTTGTCTGAAAAGGAGTTAGTCACCCTTAAAGACTTTATTGACAAACAGCTGGCTACTGGTGCCATCACCCCATCATCCTCTCCTCATGGCGCTCCGGTCCTTTTTGTCCTGAAGAAAGATGGCAAACTTCGCCTTTGCGTTGATATGCTGACTTTAGGCTAAGTGCAAAATGCAAATGCAAGAACAAATCTCACACAAACACCAACACCAACACACACAAAACTAAGTCAAACACAAGTTCGGAGGGGTGCACAGAAAGATTTATTATATTCAATGTACAAAATGCTTTTAAGTTGGTTATAACAAGTGTAATAGATTTTCTTTCACAAGTTCTATAAAACTTGGGCTTGATATTCAAAGGTAACTTTGTAACTTCTGAACTGAATAACTTTACTTGCTTGTACTGAATAACTTTACTCTCTTTCTTTAAGTCAAATAGTACAATCTTTCTGAGTTATACAATTCTTTCTGTCTAATCAAGTGTATTCTTTCTATGCTGAAACTAAACTCCCTTCAAGTTGTAGGACTAGCAATCTCTACAGAAGTGGGGGTGGAGCAAGCTTGTCCTGTCTCGAGATTTTTACTGGTATATATGCAATTCTGGGGGCCTAGAGCTAGCCCAGGGTCTAGGGTTTTATTATGCTGCACATGGTTCGGAATATCTTGTTCCGAGGTAACCATGTGCATATTTTATTGAACCATCTGACTCCCGGATAAACTCCGAGACTCACATGAACATCAGGTACCAATCATAATAAACATGTGGTTGAGTTTCTTTAGCTATTGTGCCACTGTGCCTGGTTGCATCAGATATCTGTCAGGCATGAGCTGCTTTAGCTATTGTTCCCTTGTGCCTGGTTGCATCAGATATCTGTCATACATTCCGAGTCTATTATGCTTTTGAGCTGCTTTAGCTATTGCTCTGGAAATCCGAGCATATGCAGTATGTCAGTCCGTAATTACTAGTCTCTACTTCTGTCTTACTTGCTTGGTACAATTAGTCTTTGATATACATGTAATATGCTTTAAGCAATGTACACTCAACATAAAGAATGGGTTTTAGTGGTCTGAGTGAGTACAATTGTGTTATACTGCCGAGAATCTTATTTGAATCATCTTCAGTGAACATCTGTGCAATCTGTATCAAACCACAATGTACTGTAGACTTGTAGATATACCACTGAACCTCTGCATGAACTGCCGAAGTTTTGACATTTCGAGTTCAGATTATTTTGGGTTGTATCATCCCCCCTTTTCTTAATTTGAACTGTCCTCAGTTCATTAATTCCTGAAGAACCGAGTCAATATTTAGTGTAGGGTATAAGGATATCTGTTTACAATACATTTGATGCAAATGTTGAGTCTGTACAGCCTTTGAGCCTGCATGTAGACTTGTCCCTTGCTTATCAGATTTAGTACGAGTTTATTATTCTTGCATCTCTCAGCTTCAATTCAACATGCTTGCTTTACTGTCTGACTGTGCCATTGCATGCTTAATCATTTTTCATTGCAAAAATCTCGAAGTCCTCTAGGCCAGTTTTGCTATAAAAGCCTCAATATTCTTTGCCTGAATAAACATTCCACTCGGACTTTGCTTTGCTGTATTCTCCACCCACCATACTCATCATCTCCTCGAAACTTTGCTTTCTCAAAAAAATGTCTTCCACACCATCTTCAGCTATTTCTGCTCAGGAATATGCCAAAGTCAAGGAGGAAGTTACGTTTGCATACACCACATATGCTTCAGTCCTGTATCCGGCCTTATCCAAAGCTAATAATCATGCTGATTGCCTGATTCATGCTGCACTTTTGGGTGACTCGACGGTATTTAATTTATTCTCTGATATAATTCATTATATTCTGATGTTCTGTTTCTGTAGGCTCGACTTCAAAATTTTGTCAACAACCTTCTCAGTGATCCGACATTCTTTGATATTATTTTCAAAGTCCGTGGCTGCCTTGAGGCATTGGCTGCCAATGCCCAAACTCGGGGAGAGGCTTTTACTATGCCAGCCTGCCACAGTGCTGTCCGAGCTCTCACTAAGAGAATCCATGAGGTCCGAGCTGCTACACAGCCTGCTGCCTCTGTTGCTAGTGCTATCAACACTGCTGGTAATTCTAATGCTGTTACTTCGGTCCCTCCAGTTATGAAGACCAAAGTATGTCTTTGATTTCTTTACTAAAGTTCAAAGTTTCTGATCAATTTATTATTTAACAGACCACTCGTCGCTCCAACAGGAAAGGAAAGGCTCCAAAATCAGTTCCAATGATTGTTGATACTTCTTCTGAGGATGAAGAAGAGGTGCAGATTATTGGGGGAGATATTGCTATGGGTGATTCTACTCCACCAGTCAACAACACCACCTCTACTGATTCTGTGGTATGTTTTAGCTCCTCATTTTGTTGATGCTCTTCATGGAATTTTGTTCTTATTTATGCAGATGTCTGTTGACTCTGTTGTTCCTGGCACTACTCTCTCTGTTGAGCCAATGGCTGCATCTACTCCCTCCATTCCTGCTCCACTTCCTGCTAACATCAAGTTCAACAAAAACAAGGATAAGGAACCCATTGTTGAGGTAGGCTAATCTGCTATACTTTTATTGTACTTTGAGTTGAACATGATTTTCTTATTCCCATAGAGCAATGATGCAAGCAAGGCCCAGGTACGTTATCTTTTTCTTGGAGATGTACCGGGCCTAGACTCTAATTCCCGCCTTTATTTTAAGGCTGTTCATTATGCCAAAAAGGGCTTTGAGGAGACTCGGAAGCGCCAACGCTCTGGTGCTGGTTCTGAATATATCAATATTGCACCAGGGACTTCTCTTGCTTTCCCAAACTCCTCTGCCCAAGTTGCTGGTATGTTGCTTGTCTTTCACTCTATTCTCTTATAATTGATTGGTGTCATATTTAGCTGCTGCTTCGTCCTCATCCAGTCCTGCTGCCACTGAAATTATTCATAAGGCCAAGGACTTAGTCCACAATATTTCTTTGTCTCCTAAGTCTGAACGTGGACTTATTAAACAAGAGTCAGACCTCCGATCTGAATTGGATGTCACCATTAACAGAGTACATTACTTACTTCAGTACTTTGACCTTCTCAAGGCTCAGCATGTCCAAGTTCTCAAGGAACTTCATGTTGCTGAAGGTACTTCAGTGGAGTAAATTTCTGCACAACTTATTTATTGCTTCCATACTGTGTCATTCTTTTGTACCAACTACATAGTCATTCCTTTGATTTATTCATGTTTGTATTGTTTTCTGAACAATATACTTTTGTTTTATGTATCATCCTCATCATCACTGAGCTCATTCTCATAGTCTACTTCTGAGTTTGCATTGAGTTCACCTCGGATTAATGGCTCTATGATAGAATCATCATTCTCATATTCTATTTCCAGGGACTTCTCAATATGTGAACTTTCCAGCTCTATGGCTTCACTATTATCAGGTTCAGGTCCATTTGCAATTGCATCTAAAGCTTCCATTGATATACCTGTAAGCAGTGGAAGTGCTTGAGGAAGTTTGACTTTGTGCCGGGCATTGTATGGTCTGACTCGGAATGGTGATACTTTATTCTGGAATACTGCACCATCCATTTCTGCTAGCACATAGGAGCCTCCAGCTGTTCTTCTGATTACAATGCAAGGTCCCATCCATCTAGGTAACATTTTGGCATTCAAGGAATTCTCTACTTGTGAATTTCTTACTAACACAAGTTCCCCTGGTTTGAAGTCAAAGTTCTTGATAGTATTAGTATGCATATGTTCATATCTCAGTGTATCTTTTTGTTTCTTCTGATCTATTCTACTCATTATTTCCTTTACTTGTTCTGTGTGTAATGCAAGTGCTCTTGCTCTAAGTCCAATCAACTCTGTTGTACTTAATACATGACCTGGTATCTGCATTAACCAAGTTGCCTGCATAATATCAAATGGCAGTACAGGGTGTGCACCAGTGAGAGCAAAGAATGGTGAACATCCGAGCCTTTTGCGCACTGTAATTCTGTCTGCCCACATTATTTCTACTACATAATAGGACCATCGAGACTGTATGCCATTTGCTGCTTTGTACAAAGCTTGTCTGACATCCCAATGTGGCCTTTCTATCTTTCCATTTGCTTGTGATCTATATGGTGCAATTTGTATGCCTTTAATTCCATATCTTTCTTCAAGATATTTAATTGCATTCAAGAATGGGGTACCATTGTCTGTATAAATTACAGCTAAACAACCCCATCTACATATTATTTCTTCATATATCCAGTCACCAATAGTCTTACTTGTTTCTTTTCTAAGGGCTCTCCCCTCCATCCAACTTGTAACATGGCACCGTCCATGTACAAAATACTTCTTGCCATTAGACACAGGCATATGCATTGTATCTGCATGAAGCACTTGGAAGATAGATGGTGTTGCTGTTAGTCTTGGTGGTGTTCTTATATGGTCTTTGAGTCTTTGTTGACATAAATGGCATGTTTTAACATACCAATTTGCATCTCTTTCTAACTCAGGCCACCAGAACCGTTCCATGAGTAGAGATTTAGTTGCATATACCCCTCTGTGACCAAGGCCATCATGTGCTGCCTTCATCATGGACATTCTGTGTTCTTTTCCAACCACTAATCTATGTTTTCCTTCAATGTTCCGCTGGTACAATTTATCATCTTTAGTGAAGAATTGTCTTGCAAACTGTTTGAAGTTCAAATACTGGTTCTCAGACATATTATCTGGCTTCCATTTAGGATTCTTTAACCATTTTCGGACTAGTAACAGCCTGTTATCTTGTTCTTTCCCTTTGTTAGATCTATGTTTTTCCTCATATCTCTCCTCACTTATGAAATTTTGAGGTTTGATAATCTGGGGCAAAGTTGTCAGAAAGGCTCCATTAGCTGGATACTGTTGCACAAACTTGGCTCTGAGCTTTGCTTCATTCCTGCTAGCTTCTTCCACTAGTTGTACAAAGTCTTGTACTGACTCTGCAATTTCCTGTGTATAGCCAGTCCTTGTGTCAATTCTATCTTTGAATGCTTCAAATGGTATTGTGGTGTCAATTCCATTCTCAAATGTGACAGTAAATGCTGGTGGTTCATCTTGATATTCTTCTTCCGGATTAACATATATTTTGTCTCCTGGTTGCAGGTCTCTCCTTGACAATCCATCGGAACCATGTTTCTTTCCAGGTATATGTTTGAGTTCAAAATGGAACATTAGGATCTGTTCAATCCATCTGTTTATTGCAGCATTGGGGACTTCATCTGGGTGTTGGAGCATTCCTTTAATATACTTTGCATCAACCTCAATGGTAAGTTTTCTTACACCAAATAACCAGTATTTACAAGCTTGCAGAGCTCTGTATAATCCATACAGTTCCCTCTTTGGTTGAGAAAATCTTGCTTCCCTATCATTATAGGTGATAGATCCGAATCTTGCATAATGTCTTTTTCTTTTATCTTTTTCATCTTCTTGACATATGTAAAATCCAACTCCTTTAAATGAGCTATCCACAGACAGAATTACATTGCTGTCACTGTTATAGTCTAATTTTCTCAGTGCTGGAGATTCTTTGATTGCTTTCTTCAATTCATCCATGGCTTTCTGTTCTATGGGTCCCCAGAAAAAGACTACATTGTCTTTTCTGAGATTATTGATGGGTTCTGCTATTTTGGCATAGTTCTTGACAAACATTCTACAGAGGCCTGCTGTTCCCAAGAAACTGCGGACATCTCCTATATTTTTACAAGGACCCCACCTGTCAATGACTCCCATTAAATCCGGGTCAACTACTCTTCCCTCATAAGTACATCTGTATCCAACCACTTTGAACTCAGAAGCACATACAACTGCTTTGTGTCCTGAAAAGGTTCCACCACAGTATTTTACTCTCTGTATGACTCTGTTTACATTTTGCATGTGTTCCCAGACAAAACGGCGGATCCCTGAGTTCTCTGGAATAACTTCATAACTACCATCTTTAGTTTCATACCGAGTTGGTGGTCCTTTGATAGGGACATCATCAATATATGGTCTGGTTACATGTGGAATTTCTTCTCTCAACATATAGGTAACATCATCATGGAATATTGGTACTGAGTTTGTCCAACCCATTGGTAATGTGGTCAATCTGAGTGCACCATAAGGTGTTTGGAATGTTGTAAAATCCCTTGATTGTGTTGCTAACATTCTTTCATCATATCCAACATACATATCCAAAATTGCACCACAGGAGTACCCTGCAAATTGGTCTGCTAACTCATCTGTGGCAGGTGGTAGACCAGAATGTTGAATAGTAACTTTGTTCAAGGGTTCCAGACTATGAACTAGTCTTATACTTTTCCCATCTTTCTTCAATACACCAAACCATCTTGACCTATATGATGAGTTTGAAGGTTCATATACTCCAGCATCAATTTTCACTTTGACTGCTTTGCATATTTCATCATAAGTTCCAGGTGGTATGGGTATATTTTTCTCAACCCATGGAGTGTGAGGAATTACTGGCATGTCTACTGGTGGAAAGAAGTCTTCTCTGAATTTCCCTCTCTCCTCATCATTCCAGGCAAAACCCATTTCCTGTTCCATCATGAGATGGTGCATGAGTTTTCTTTCCTCAGGCCACAGAAAATCATCTCCATGTATCTTGTCTATTATTGCTTTTCTTGCTTCAGTATATCTCCCAGTAGGTTTGAACTCTGGTGGGTGTGTAGATAGCTTAGGCATATCCTTCAATGGATCTCCCTTAATATCTCTGATTATTCTGAATTTCTGGGGAAGTTCACCAATAATTGGTCTCACTTTCTTTGCTACTGGTTTGTATTTTCTAGATGCAAGTACTGCCATGGGCTCAAAATAGATATCAGTTCTGCATGGCTTCAAATCACCAATCTCAGACTGTGATAATTTAGAAATGAAAGATGAAAGTGGAGTATGATTGATACAATAGAATTCATGCTTTATCTTTGAAATATAGTCAATCCGATTTTCTGATGTTTTTGGAGTTGTTTCAGGATTTTCAATTGTTTTTGGGACCCTAATGGGATTCTTTGTTCTATTGATATCAAATAACTTAGAGAATTTCCAATCTTCGGTATATACAACTTCAGCAGTACTAGCAGTTGAAATATTGGTACCTGGAGTTTTAATATCCATAGAATAAACAGAAGACAGATATGAAGAAAGTGAATGTTGAGCATGTTTATCATGAGCAGTAGCATCTACTGATGCAACCAGGTATGCATTTCGAAGTCCATCATAAGTGAACTTTTTCTTTGGTGGGAGACAGTAACTATCAATTTCGACTTCACCATTTTTCTTAACTTCAAACACTATAGCCACCTCTCCTTGATCTTTTCTAATCAAATCCTCGAGGTTACTAGAAAACCCTGTGCAACTGGATTGGCTGTTGTGGATTCTGTAGCTTTCTCCATCTTAGATGAATTGGCTAATATTGCTGCAGTACCTCTAGCAAAAGTTGGTACAGTAATTCTTCTATTGGTCAATGGTTCAGTCAGAGTGATAATCTGTCTTCCATCTGCAAAGTTCTGAATGTGAGTTTGTAAAAGTGCATCAAATGGCCTTCCCAATAATAGATCATAAGCTGGTTCTTTAATCACATGAACTTGCAAGAGGACAGTCATATCACCAATCAAAAATGGCACATTTCTAGCCAGTCCTAATGACTTTTCTAATCCTTTGTTTGCACTTTGCATATATATTACTATGTCCGGATCCCAGATCAAACCTGCCTTCTCTGCTTTCTCTTGAGAAGTGGACACAATCTGTGAACCTGAGTCCAGAAGACTTTCCACATGTTCTCTTCCATTCAATAGTGGATATATTGATCTCAAACTTTGAGAATCTTTGGCTACTACAATTTGTTTTGCAGTTTCTTTAGGTGCCAAAGTTTCTAAATATTGAAGTACCACATCTCCAACTACAAAAGCTGAGATTTGCTCACCACTGTTGGTTCTTTCTGTTTTCTTTTCCCAAGTCACACTAGGTAATGAATCAATATCAATAGTGTCACTGTCAAGTTGCAATTCCTCAAATTGGGCTTTCACTTGTGTAGACTTTGGTTGTTCCCCAGAGTTGACCCGTTGTTGAGTGACTCTGTATTTCAATTCTTCTCTGATAGGCTTCGAAGTAGACAACAGATCACTAGCCTTGACACAAATATCATTGTCCAAGATTTTATCAACCAAGTCATTTACTTTTCCCAATCTTTGTACAGGGGCAATGAACTTATATGCTGGTCCAATCTCAGACTTGTCAATCTGTTGTATTGATCTATCATGCACTCCTCTGTCTACAGCTTGTATGCCTTTCATAGGCAGTTCTGATACATCCTTCACATTGATAAATGGAATTTCTGGAATATCTCCTTCATCAAACCCAATATCTTTCAATGTTTCCTTTTCTCTACTTCTCCAGTTCTGATTTTCATAGGATTTGGCTGCTTTATCAGGCCGGTTCTCAAGGGACTTTGCTACAGCTTTCCTACTTGTATTATGAGTAGGTGTCCCAATCATTGAACTCCTCATTTTTCCGACTCTTCCTTTTGCCTTCTTGTTTGAACAAATGCCTCAATCTCAGCCATAGTAGGCATTGACTGCTGAGGTTGTGTATGCATACCCATGTTAGGGTAGTTTGGAGTCATACTATTCTGGTTTTGATACATTGAGTTCAACATATGCATTGTAGGACTTGTACTTGGTATATAACTATTCATCTGACTACTTGGATTCCATCCAACTTGTGAGAATTGACTCTGCATCATAGGATTATGCTGAGGCATATAGAATGGTTGTTGCATAAACTGATTCATTTGGCCAGGCATTTGATACATCATTTGAGATGCAGGATTATTCAGAGATTGAAGTTCTTTTTCTAAGTTGGCAATTCTCAAGTCTTTATCACTTAGCTGATTGCTTAAGTATGTAGACATAGTAGCAGTGTTGATCATTCCGGGGATATTATTCGGAGTGCTCTGCACTAAGTTCACTTGCTTTGCATTGTCTTTGTCCCGCTTTTCCTTTTCCAAATAATAATAATCTATTCTATCTTTTTCTGATACTGCTCCTATTGGTTGCCTTGGAATAGGATAGTTGCCAGGTAATCTAGCTCTACCATTCACAAGTACAATCCTTCCTAGTTCCAGCAAATCTTGCCTATGATGACAATCATTTGCCACATGACCTTCTTCACTGCAGAAGTAACATACTACTTTGCTAAGATTGCCATGCCAGTCATAAGGAGCCTTGTTATTGTCCCGCATTTCTACATTCTGTGATTTTACTGGATTAGCTTCAAATCCAGCAGGCATCTGATGAGAAGCATATCCTTGAGGAACACTCCCTCTGGGAACATTATTCTGTTGATAAGTTCTCATGAACTCATTGATCTGCTTAGAGTTTTCTTGTCTAACTTGATCTTGAGAGATTTTGATTGTATCCATTAATACTGCAATTTTCTCACTAATCAAGTCATTAATTTGCTGCTGAAATTGTTCTTGCTTGATGTGAACAGGAGGAGCATAACTAGAACTTGCATTTGTAGCAACAGATGACATAGGATCTGTACCTGGCATAGTACCTCTAGCTATAGCTTCCCCTTGTGCAATGACTTCATCAATATCATACATGTCATCAGGTCTCACTTTTTGACCTGCCGGAACTGTTCTAGTTTTCCCTTTAATATGTAATGCAGCAAATATAGCATTTCGGAAACCTATGTCCAGAGCTCTGGTGAATTTCTCCACAAGTTCTCTATTAGTGACTAAAGGCTCGGGTTGTACTGCTGCTCCTGCCACTTGTGGAGGATTAAGCTCTTTCTTTACTGCTCTAAATCTTCTTACAAGGGCCATGTATTCATCCAAGTCATCACTTCCAATATTTTTGTACTTTTTGAATAAACGGTTCAATTCTCTCATAGTTCCCCGTTCTTCATCAGTAGCTCCTGGGTAACTACTCAAAACTACTTTCTTGAACTCTGTAAATGTGCTTGTAGCAGTGCTGTACTCAGACATAGCTTTCCATTCCCAAGCTACTTGTTCTTCTGGATACCTCACTGTCCACTTCTTTTTGTCTAATTCATTATTGATATTACAATCAGTGAATAAATTTTCCAAGTCATCAAAATATCTTCTAACTTTCATGGGATCATCTGTTCCTTCTGCAGTCAACCTTGGTGCATCTCTAGAACCAGGTCTAGGCATTGTGCTAGAAGATCCAGACATTGTGATAGTTGTTTTATATAATGAATTTCTTGGGGATGATGTTTGCTGGGAGTTTGGATTAAAATTCAAAAAGCCTGGTGATATTGCTTGGCCAAAACTGAATGCAAATGGAGGAGGTGTTTTACTTCCTTCCTTGTATTCAAGATCAAAGAGTGATTCAGAATCTGTCTCTTCTTGTTTTATTTGTTCAACTGCAGAACTTGATTCAGGAAGCTCTAATTCTTGTCCTTCTTCTGACTCTGAAAATTCAGGTGGGAAGAGTTGTGTAGAAGCAAAGTTCTCAAATTCTACAAAAGATTGTTCTTGTTCTGAGTTTATACTGTGATCTTCTTCCTCTGAAGCTTGATGATCAAAACTTCCAGGAATGGAATTAGATGCAGGAAGTTTTTCAATCTGTCTGACTGTTAACTCAGGGGAATTGGGTAATGGGATATGTTGTGCAAGAGGTGAGATAAGCAATGATGCTGCTCTCTGTTGTTGAAGTTCCAAGTTGGATTGTATTCTGTCTTTGGTAACACTCTGCAATTCCGACACAGCTTTGTCTCGGATTGGTGTAGAAGACTTTTTCTCTGGACTTGGGATTCTTTGTGAAGAAGAAGATCCTTCAGTTAGCTTAGAAATATTTGAAGATAACTCTTTATAAGATTCTCTTCTAGCACTTCTTTGAGCTCTCTGTTGTTTCTGTTCTTCTTGTTTTTGTCTCAAAGCTGTTTTTGCAGCTTCCAGATCTAATTGAGTAAGTTGTACTTGACTCTTTTTAGGTGCAATGGTGGTAAGTTTTGGCTAAAAGCCTTGCAAATTTTCCAATGAATTTTAATCTTTTGACCCCCTCGCGGTGGGCTCCAGATGATATGCTGACTTTAGGCTAAGTGCAAAATGCAAATGCAAGAACAAATCTCACACAAACACCAACACCAACACACACAAAACTAAGTCAAACACAAGTTCGGAGGGGTGCACAGAAAGATTTATTATATTCAATGTACAAAATGCTTTTAAGTTGGTTATAACAAGTGTAATAGATTTTCTTTCACAAGTTCTATAAAACTTGGGCTTGATATTCAAAGGTAACTTTGTAACTTCTGAACTGAATAACTTTACTTGCTTGTACTGAATAACTTTACTCTCTTTCTTCAAGTCAAATAGTACAATCTTTCTGAGTTATACAATTCTTTCTGTCTAATCAAGTGTATTCTTTCTATGCTGAAACTAAACTCCCTTCAAGTTGTAGGACTAGCAATCTCTACAGAAGTGGGGGTGGAGCAAGCTTGTCCTGTCTCGAGGTTTTTACTGGTATATATGCAATTCTGGGGGCCTAGAGCTAGCCCAGGGTCTAGGGTTTTATTATGCTGCACATGGTTCGGAATATCTTGTTCCGAGGTAACCATGTGCATATTTTATTGAACCATCTGACTCCCGGATAAACTCCGAGACTCACATGAACATCAGGTACCAATCATAATAAACATGTGGTTGAGTTTCTTTAGCTATTGTGCCACTGTGCCTGGTTGCATCAGATATCTGTCAGGCATGAGCTGCTTTAGCTATTGTTCCCTTGTGCCTGGTTGCATCAGATATCTGTCATACATTCCGAGTCTATTATGCTTTTGAGCTGCTTTAGCTATTGCTTTGGAAATCCGAGCATATGCAGTATGTCAGCCCATAATTACTAGTCTCTACTTCTGTCTTACTTGCTTGGTACAATTAGTCTTTGATATACATGTAATATGCTTTAAGCAATGTACACTCAACATAAAGAATGGGTTTTAGTGGTCTGAGTGAGTACAATTGTGTTATACTGCCGAGAATCTTATTTGAATCATCTTCAGTGAACATCTGTGCAATCTGTATCAAACCACAATGTACTGTAGACTTGTAGATATACCACTGAACCTCTGCATGAACTGCCGAAGTTTTGACATTTCGAGTTCAGATTATTTTGGGTTGTATCAGCGCACACACGGGTCTGCTTGGGACGAGGTGTAACCGTCTTCTTTGTATCCCGCCGCTAGTGTCTCTTGCCAGTCGTGGCTACCTTGCATCGTGCCGTATATCGACTTCTTTAGCTTGCAGACGAGGTGTTCGGTGCCAGGTTTGACAAATCCCTCCGGTTGTTTCATATATACATCGTGTTTTATTGGACTATTAAGGAAAGCAGACTTGAAGTCCACTTGGAAAAGTGAGAGGCCGAGAACCACGATGATGGCTAGAACAATTCGGAAAGATTCCATTCGTGCCACAGCGCCGAATGTCTCGTCGTAGTCCATGCCATAAACCTGTGTATACCCTTTTGCTACATATCTCGCCTTTCTCTTCAATGATTCACCTTGTGATCCCCACTTGGACGTGAATATCCACATCGCATCCATGAGGTTTGCCCCCCGAGGTAGCGGCACCAGCTCCCATACTCCTTTCTCCATTAACGCATCGTATTCGGCCTGAGCAGGTGGACCCCAGAGGTCCCAGCGGAGTTTTGCCTCTTTGAAGTTCCTTGGTGTCCACCTCTCGTCATGGGTTGATGCAAAAGCCCATGGTTCGTGGGCAACGAGCGCAAACGCGGTATCGGGTCGCTTCCATCCCATTTCCTTACGAACAAGTTGGTCTATATTCATTGAGCCACCAGTTCGCTCGCGCAAGACACGTGTTAACGCGGGAGCTGGAGGTTCAGGAGTGGGTATGGGGTCTGAAGGAGGAGACTGAGGAAGGGAGTCCGAGGTATAGGTGTGAGGGGAGACAGCGGTGGAGAGGGAGAGGGAGGAGTTGATGGTGAGGGCGCTAAATCTGATTTGTGTGGCGCCCCGGATTTAAAGTCCTCGGCATCACCGCTCGAACCGAAGGAGATCTCGTCATCAGACTGAGCTCTTTTAGCTACCCCTTCCTCGAATTTGACATCCCTTGACTCAATGATAGTCTTCCACTCTGGCACCCAAATTCGGTATCCGCGGCGGCCCATATATCCAAGTAAACAACCTTTAATTGCCTGACGGGCAAGCTTCCCATTTTTCCTGGTTTCTGGCAGTGTTGCCCAGGCTTCACATCCGAAAGGCCGCAAGTGGGATACGTCCTGGCGCTTCTTGGTCCAACGTTCCATGGGGACGGCGTCAGGTGAACGAGCAGTAGGGACGAAACTGTCAACATATATGAAAGTACTTGCTGCTTCTGCCCAGAATGATGGTGGCAATCCAGAGTCTTCGAGAAGGGTTCTTGTACCCTCGATCACAGTTCTATTTGCGCGTTCCGCCATACCATTAGCTGCGGAAGAGTAGGGGGGTATCTTCTCAACAATGATACCGTGCTCTTTGCAGTAGGACTGCATACGATTGTTGTCAAGTTCACCTCCGCCGTCTATGCGAATGATTCGAAGGTGTTCCCCGGTTTGGTTCTCTGCCATGATGCGAAACTCATGAAAGTGTTTGAGTGTAGTCTCTGCCCATTTGTTGGAGATGAAGTATGGGACTCGGATAGAGGATGCACCGTCAGAACAGAGCATCATATAGTTGGCTCCGCCTCGACTCTGAGTTCTGGAAGGTCCCCATAGGTCGATATGCACTCGTTCAAGTACTTTGGTCTCATGCGTGAGTTTCTCGTCAAACGGGCGTCTTGTTGCTTTGCCATATAGACAAGGTTCGCACATTCCTCGTGTCTCTTTTGACGTTACTTGCAAACCGTCCACTAACTTTCGATGTGCCATCCTCAGGATTCTTGCGACTCCAACGTGACCAAAGCGACGGTGCCAGGTATGTATATCGGTTGGTTTTTCATGAGACCTGGCTGAGTTCGCGTAGATTTTCCGGTCAACGCGGTACATTTTTGAGTTTCCAACTTGTACCCCAACCATGACCACTTTACCAGAGGATGTCCTCACGGTGAGTTTCCGCTCCCCCCATTCGCCATTATATCCATCTCTATCGAGCGTTGATATTGAGATTAGGTTGTGTGCGAATTCCGGGGTGTGTTTCACTCCTTTGAGCTTCACATTGCATTCTAGACCATCTACAAGCGTTGGGACGTTCACATCGCCAATTCCAGGTATGTGGAACTTGCCAGAGTCACCCGCTATTGCGCTGTTTCCACTTTGCCCACTAACAATCTCGTAACGAGTGAAATCCGACCTTTTTACCCAGCAATGTTCTGACGCTGCCGAATCGAGAAATATCTCTGGTTCGATTGGTTCGGGTGGGGAATAGAGTGGTATATTACCGTTGCAAACGGTGCACTCGATAGGATTTGATACAAGGGAATAAATAGGTACGTTATTGCTGACACTAACACTCTCCCTTCTCTGACTCTCGCAATTTAGAACGGTAGTTCTTTCGGGTCTAATGGAGACATCAGGGGATAGTGTCATGAAGGCTGGATGGACGGACGTACCCGGCTTAGCGGAAACATTAACATGATTGGTGTGAATGTAGAGGTCGGCAGGATCTGGATCGGTCAGAATTGTCGCGCTAGAAGCAGTGGTTGAGCTGGATGCGGCGGTGCGGTTCTCGTACTTGTCCTTCCAGCTCTTTGGGGCATTGCCTTCTCCACCACCCCCTTTCGCCCAACAGTTCTCGATGGAGTGGCCAAGCTTCTTAGGGCAGGAAGGGTTAGTGCAGACTGGTCGGTTTCGGCGTTGTACAGTGCTCGCGATGACGGGGTGTGCTGCAATGTGTTGGGCAACCAGCGCCGCAACTTTCTTTTGGATGCGCTCGTCCTCATCATCAAGTGGTTCCACCTTGTTGATATAGAGGTGCTTGAGATAGGTAAAGGCCTCAGAGCTTGTGTGACCAGGAACATTCAACACGTTCTCCTTCCACTCTTTCGGCATGGATTTAATGACGATGAGGCGATACTGGAAGTCATCTACGGCGCCACCCAAATTACGGAGCCTCTTAAGGAGATTGTTCATCTTCTTTTCGTGGTCTTCCATCGTAGTTGTCGTGGGGTCATATTTCTGTTCACGGAGGGCAGTGTCGGCGAGAAGAATCAGTTCTTCATCACGACTCTCGTATTTGTTGATTAGGAATGCATAGGTGACATGTGCAAGGTTATCTCGGTCGATACCAACCCCAATGGGATCAGTGCAATTAAGATAAATCATTGCGGCGACCAAGCGCTCGCGCTGGTTCCATTCTTCGGGGGATGGATGCAGACTACTGGGGAACGAGGGAGTAATGGACGTATAGACATAGGTTGCTGGACTTGGTTTAGGGATGGTGCCATGAAGGTAACCCTTGAGGCCCCTAAACTCAACATTCAGCTCGACTCTATCTTTGAACGCCTTCCAGGTATCCTGTCCGGACAGCTGAGACGATTCCGGGAAAGTGGGAAGGGTTGCTGTTTGGTTTCCGGTCGATGAAGACATAGTAGAATTCTGGTTTTATCTATTTAGCTCGTTGGGAGCCGAGTCTCATAATCTGTAGAGTAATGAATACCTCAGTTGTAATAGTAAAGAACAACTTAGATTGAATTTAGGCTTGAGCCCTCAAAAGCCATTAATACCGGGAGTTGGTTAGTCACCAAAGAAAAATTTTTAAAGGCCGTCAGCATCGGAGTTTGGCCCATCAGTCAGCAGGGAAATTTTCAAAAGCCGTTGGTACCGGGAATTGGCGTTAGTCATCAGTGAAAATTTCGGTTCACCGTAAACCAAACACAATCCGAAGGAAAATTTTCGCTGGTCCGTGCGCAGTTTTGCCGTATAAAAGGTCCAGAGTTTCGCCGTTGAGGGCCTAACTTTCCAAAATCTTCTAAGTCCACAACAATGTCGACAAGCCGTACCACCACCATTACCCAACCTTCCGCGAGCACCTCAACCCGCCCCGCCGATCCTCCGAGTCCTGGTGCTCCTATCGACGAGGATGAAGACGAAATCCTCAGGGAGGCCCTGGCACGGGTTGAACGAGTCAAGGCGAGGAAAGCAGCAGAGGCCGCCAAGAAGAAGGCAGCAGAAGAGGCGGCTGCGAGGAAGGCAGCAGAGGAGGCAGAGAAGAGGAAACGAGCGGCGGCACAGGCGGCGGCGGCCAGACGTCAGGCTGCTCAAGGTGCGCGCGACCCGGCTCGAGAACAGGAGGACGAACTCGTCGAGCGGAGGAGGAAGCTGGCAGAGGCTGCGACAGCCAGAAGTCAGGGAGGGAACTCAACGGGGGATGTTTCTGCGTCGCCGAGAAGGCCGATTGTAGAAGTATCACGGTTGAAGAGTAAAGGGAAAGGCAAAGCCAAGGTTCAGGTGTGTCCTCTTTTTTACCATTAACTCTTGTCGCTAACTTATTCCCTTTCAGCCCGTTGGTGAGGACCCCGACGACGGCGATGACGACGATGATGATGAAGAAGACCGAGAACCTTGCGAGCGGTGCCGGTCGAAGAAGATCCCTTGCCTCCAGCAGGCTGGCTGTCATGCCTTGCCTGATTTTGCTTCCTTACCTATCATATTCCTCCTTACTACCTTCCTATATCTCCCCACTGTATACCCAGAGCTCCCCTTGTCCGCTTTTACCATTATGTAATATGCCACATGGCTGTCACATGTATAGTATATAGGCTGGGGACTCCCCTCGGAGCTCCCCAGCGTGTTATTGTCAAATCTTATCTGGAAACTCTTCCAACCTGGCTTGGTCCCTGTTAGTACAGTCTACTTGTACTTGCTAACAGGGCCTGACACGTCTCACCTGTCATACATTTCCTCTTTATCTGTTTCCCTCAACTCTGTTTCCTTCACCTCTGTTTCACTCAACTCTGTTTCTCTTCTCTGTCTCACCTCTCTGAACACCTCTCTCAACTTCCTGAGCCTCTCCTACGACTTACAGTCTACGTCGAGGCTCCACACCCCCAACCACCTCCATCCTCACCAACTACACCTCCTTCCCCCACTCCAGGACCTTTGGCTAGGTCCACCCAAGCTCCGCAACCACCACTGGTCAGGCTCCCTACACCAGTAGCGGCACTTATCCCACCTCCCCTTGTACGGCCTAGGCAGCTGTCCTGCTTGCTTAGGCCCAGTCCAGATAGGACGAGAGCAGGCCTTTTGTGCCAGGCCTCACACTGGCAAGCGGAGTAGCGTAATCTGCAAGCCCTGCCACGATTCAAAAGTGCGCTGTTCGTACTCGGGTCGTCCGTATGTAGTGAAGAAGGAGGGAGGACCAAGTCCGAGCGGCGAGCGCTTGGCCGTACTCGAAAGTCAGATGGCGCAGATCCTCGCCAACAACCGGGCCTTACGAGAGGCAAATTTGAAAACTCAGCAGTACCTTCGTCAGCTGCTGAGAAGGCAAGAGGACAATCATACGCGCCTCATATCCATGGACACTAGGATGTCCTTGATGGGTATGGGGGAAGGGCCGGTAACGGCAGGACCGTCGAGGCGGATTGCCGAGCGGCGGCGACCGCTGAAGCGGCGGAGGATTATTGAGGAGAGTGACGAGGAAAGGGAGGAAGAAGGAGAAGAAATGGAGGAGAGGGAGAAGGAGACGGAGAAGGATGGAGAAGGAGAGGAGGAGGGGATGGCGCCGGCCGAGGCGCGAGCGGATAAAGGAAAGGGGAAGGAAGTGGTAGAGTAGTAGTATCGCGGACATCGGACTTCGGCTCCTCGGCTTTTCTTGTAACTTCTTGTAGCCTCCTGCCCTGTTGTACACACATTTTTTTTGATTTTTTTGTTTGTATAAAAATTATTATCGCATCTTGAAA